>NC_051408.1:11560198-11560283 GCF_015228065.2 Penaeus monodon
ACCTTTTCCCTTCCCTCCCCCCCAATGGAAATGCTCCGCCTTCCTTCCATTATTTGTTTACATATTTTAAAATTTTTTTTCCTTA
>NC_051408.1:11560569-11560751 GCF_015228065.2 Penaeus monodon
AAGCTAAGTACATATTCACATTTATATTTCTCAGTATGGACGTAGACATATCTAAACGACAACACAGAACGAAATACGAATTTGATATTGGCAGGAGATGCAGGAACGTAGGAAGTAAACCCATGCTCGCCGTGTTGCATGCAAGCAGACTGCATTGCGATGCTGTCATTTCCCAGTGCTGA
>NC_051408.1:11560824-11560927 GCF_015228065.2 Penaeus monodon
GATTCCAGTGCACTTTTTTCTTTTGCTATTCAATTTTATTCTTGCATTATTCATCCACCGCAAATGTATTTATTCATCTTTCAGTTCCCCGACATTCTCCATC
>NC_051408.1:11561736-11561959 GCF_015228065.2 Penaeus monodon
AGTGATTGCACGCGCGCGCGGACCAAAAAGCGCAGAGAAGGCTTCGCGACGCCTCACATGTTAACAGCGACGGAGTGTAACAATGGAAGCAATAACTGTGCAATTGCCTCGTGACGTCACGGCCGCGGCTCTGCAAAATTCGCCGGCGGAGGCAGCCGCGACCTGACCCGGAATTAATGGCGGAATTTATATCCGTCGGAATAACACGGGAGATGAAAAGCGA
>NC_051408.1:11562334-11562463 GCF_015228065.2 Penaeus monodon
CCGCATAAATACTTCCTCTTGCGCATTACAACAGCAAGAAAAACAAAAGACTCAGTGAACATACGTGCTTCTCTCTGTCCCTGTGGTCGAATCAGGCGGGCAAAGGACATGGAGCTTTTAGTCGTGTGC
>NC_051408.1:11562521-11562685 GCF_015228065.2 Penaeus monodon
GGTCCTTCGCACTCACAGTAATGGCGTTCCCCCTTTTTTTGTCTCTGGAATGGAGGTTCGGAATTTGCATAACATATCCATCTTTGACTCTCTCGCCAAGTCGATATTTGGCCGCAGGTGATGGAGCCGGAGAAAAAAAACGCACACTCTGTTTCCACTCTTCC
>NC_051408.1:11563424-11563627 GCF_015228065.2 Penaeus monodon
ACTGCTTACATCTCCCATAAACACACATCTCCCCTCCCCCCCATTAATACCCTCCCCCTAAATAGCATGAGTGAGTATTTACGACGCCATACGCAGTGTTAGCGAGATGAAGGCCAGCACCATTATGTCACCCGGATGTAAAACTTCGCTTCCACATGACGAAGCTGCCCGAACAACGCGATGGTGGTGGTGGTGGGGGGGAG
>NC_051408.1:11564275-11564526 GCF_015228065.2 Penaeus monodon
TTCGTCCGTCTCCACAGTCCAGAAGCGATCTAAAACCTCTTCTCAGGTTTAAAACCCATTGTTAACGAAGTCTTTTGATGTCGAAGCATTCCTGTAGATCAAAGTCACGCTTAGCTTTTCAAAGATGGCGTTTTGCGTAAGATGTTTTTCAAAAATTTAAGAAACGAAACGAAAAAAGGAAGCTTTCGATCATCCTTCATGGAAGTAGCTCTCCGTTCCCTGGTGTGAAAAAAGGACGTTTGTTAAGTGAG
>NC_051408.1:11566020-11567385 GCF_015228065.2 Penaeus monodon
CATATATAAACTGAACCTTCTGACAAACACAATTCACTCAGCGAATGTAAGAACACTAGCCCTTGCATTTCTGCTGTTCCGCGCACTGTCTGTTCGATTTTTTTTTTACATGGGCGAAAAAACATGCTACGTTAGGTCCACCAGGGAATCCATCGCTTCCTGTATTCTAATACGACGCAAAGGCCAGCAAGCTAAATAGATTAGAGGTATACTAATGCACAGGGTATATAATCCGTAAGGGGGATTAATGGTTAATCTCTTTTAATTCGGAATGTACTCAATTTTGAACTAATTTTAGGCCAGTGGAGAAGGATGACCTTTGGGAGTGGGTAGAGCTCTCCATCAATAATTTGACCTTGGCTCCCCTCCTGTGACCTTACTTAATTCCTGTTCCTGGGATCTTTTAGTCTTCAAATTTACTTTGATTGTTTATTTCGGTCTAGATGGTAGTCATGATTTCTTGGATTTTTTTCTAGTTTTCAGAATCTACAATACAAACACTCGTTAGTATTAAGAATGTAATTAATTTCCAGTGTTCAAAAGCAAAAGTTATTGCTATCTGTGATAGTTATGGCTATCTCATATGTACTTTTATGCATGAATTTGGTGGTTAGTTAATTGTTTTGATAAATATGGATGGATATTTCATTCCATACTCTCTTCAAAATGTCACAGTACACTTTGTAGCGTATTCTGGGTAGACAAAGTAGGTGGAGGGGAAGGGGCTAAAAAGAGGAGGGAGTAGTAAGAGACGAAGGAGGGATAGAAAGATAAAAAGAGAGAGGTGGAGAGTGCAAGAGATAAATAATTTTAGGGAAGGATCCTTATCCTTTTCATAATCTATTTTACGACATAATACCACAATTATCAGTGTATATCATCCCTACCAGAGATCTCCATTGCCGTATCATACCAAATACTATGTTTTACCCAATATCCTATATCCCCTACAATCTGATATTCTGTATCTCTTTCGGCATTGATCTATTTCTTTCGTAATCCCCATACTCCATATTCTCCCCTACCTTATATTTCATCCCTGATACCCAAGATCTAATACCTATTTCATAATACGCCATTGGTTATATCTTATTTCCTACCAGATTACCAATAACTCCTTGTATCTAATGCCCTCCGTCCTGCATCATGCCATTTCGCTGCCTATACAGATTCAGCCTTACAACTGTACCTGTTTCCCTGATATACGAGCAGCATATTCGGTGTTGTAGGTGATTTTCCTCTTCCAGCGACACGGTATACAAGGTCAAGACTTAATTCATTTACTCGGCTTCGAAAACAAACCTAAAACAGATTCTAATAATATATTCATCCTAACACAGATTTAGTTTGTATCTATTGACCAGG
>NC_051408.1:11568354-11568434 GCF_015228065.2 Penaeus monodon
TCGAAAATCAGACTAGAAACAGATATGATGATTCCATAGAATAAGATAAAAAACACACACACTCCTTCGACACCAAGCTC
>NC_051408.1:11568465-11568798 GCF_015228065.2 Penaeus monodon
TACATATATAACATCGATTTTGAGTCACTGTATCCCACTCGCGATAAAGTGACGTGTTTAGAATTACATTAACCATAGAGTATGTTGTTAATGCAATAAACAGGAGCGCGACACCAAAGACTGACGTATACTGGCGAACTCAGTATAAAATCAGGGACATTGATCAGATGCTGTTCTGATTACCTTCCATTTCCCCTCTTCCTTTCTTTCTGTGTCTCTTGCTCTCTATTCTTCTCTCTGTATCTCTATCTACTCGTATATTTTTCTATCTATCAGTCTATTTGTTCTTGTCTCCTCTCTTCTCTTTCTTTGTTTCTCTTTTTCTCATCTCTT
>NC_051408.1:11569010-11569186 GCF_015228065.2 Penaeus monodon
TCTTCGTTTACTTTCACTTTGGTGTTCTTTTCATTAATTTATTATTGTCTGCTTGATTTATGAACCGTTCTTTTCTGCTCTAATTCATATCTTATGTTCTTTTTGTAGCAAAGAAAGTGATGATTGTGTACTGGAAACATTAGAAAGAAGTTTAATATAACCTTGAATATCCTTTG
>NC_051408.1:11569319-11570561 GCF_015228065.2 Penaeus monodon
TGACTAACCAGACCCAAAAAGGCAATAGGTCTTGATCATATTAGCGTACACATTATTAAAAAGCGTGCTGTTCAGACCGCTCTCCCTTTTTCAAAACTTTTCCAGACTTATGTTTCACAAGGAAGGTAGCCAACACTCTTGAGAAAAAAAATAAAAGCCGATGTGATGTAGGGATTTACTGACTTGTGTCACTTCCCTCAATTGTTGGTAAAATCTTGGAAGCACTCGTTGCTGACCAAATGATGAGCTTCCTTACCAAACAGTCTTAAACGAGAGGCAATGCTGATCTTCTCTTGACACTGTCCTTTACCAAACTCCGGATGACTACCTTTCCACTTGTGGTATTGCAGGAGTATTTGATCATGTATGTCATCAAAGGGTACATCTCTACGTGGTTCTTAATGGCATATCCCAATAGGTGCTGGTGTTCCCCATGGGAGTGTCCTAGGGCCATAGTTCTGGAACATATATCGTAATGACCTCCTAAACCTCATTCCAGAAGTAAGGGCATATACTAACGACTGTATTCTTCATTTCAATTTTAATCAGGGAGAAAGGGCAGAAGTTCAGCATCTGGTCTAGCAACGACTGACAGACATTACCATATGGGGTAACCGATGTCAAGCTGTATTAACTTCTGAAAAGACCCAGAAAAGACCATATCCTAGTTTCGAGAAAAAGAATCTTGAGTTTTCTATTATCGGTGAAAAATTACCAGAAGAATCAGTGATTGAGGTTTTGGGAATAAAACTTAAGGAGGAGATATTTTTCAAAGCACATGTGAAGGATCTGGCCTGAAAAGGGGCTACGATACTGACTGCTCTCCGACGCATCTCTTCTCCCCTGAGTCCTGAGGATTGCAAATTCCTCTACGAAGCACTAGTAAGCCCTGCCGTCGAGTATGTCCTGCCCTGCCTCATACCTCAGCCTTCGAGGAACACCGATACGACGAACCTATGCCACTAGGGGCCCTCCAGGAGAATGTAGTCTCTTCGTATCTCGGCCCAGAAACTCCCTCTATCAAAAGTAATTAATTCCTCGAATGACAAGGATCTAGAATGTCTTTATTACGTAGCTATGTACACTAGATAAACTTTGTATTTTCACAGAAGGAGTATGCCAACGTTGGGCTCGTAAGGACATCTTTTGTGCGCTTTTAGGTTAGCTTTTAGATAGACAGACAGAAATGTCTTTAGCTAGATAAAGTATGCAAGGGTGTAGGTGTAACCTCCTTCTATGCGA
>NC_051408.1:11570971-11571275 GCF_015228065.2 Penaeus monodon
TCAGAACGGCATCTGATCTATGTCCCTAATTTTATGCTAAGTTTGCCAATACATGTCAGTCTTTGGTGCCGGGCTCATGTTTATTGCATTCATAGCATGCTCTATGGTTAATGTAATTCTAAACACGTCACTTGATCGCGAGTGGGATACAGTGACTCAAAACGGTATTATATTTTAAGATAATTTTTGTTATTTTGATTTTCGACTGATTTGTTTTGAGCTTGGTGTCGAAGTAGTGTGGGGTGTGTTTTTGAATTCAAATATTCTTTTGAATTTTGATATCGGTTTCTAGTTTGATTTAGGA
>NC_051408.1:11571292-11571495 GCF_015228065.2 Penaeus monodon
GGGGGGGGGGGTTAAGTGTTTAGTTTTGTGCTTATGATCTTTGTTTTCGTATTCTTTCTTTGGTATTTTAGGTTTTGAAATTTGTATGTCGATGTATATCGTTTTTTATAATGGATATATGTTGTTTTTTTCTTTTTTTCTGTATTCGTTATCAAATTGATTTTAATTTCTGATCGTTGTTATTTTGACTTTGGATTTTCGAT
>NC_051408.1:11571542-11572026 GCF_015228065.2 Penaeus monodon
TTTTTTACTTCCTCGTAATTTTGACTGCCACTGCACCATGACAAAACAAAACACAGAATTTGTCGTTGGTAAATTGCGTTTTATTGTTTTGCACAACATTGCACTAGAAAAGCCATGGTTTTATCGTTATATCACACATCAAAGTATTTTTTTTTCTCAAAAGCAATTAAAGATTTGTAGCACACAAACAATAATTAAGCAACCCACATGAACGTATGCTTACGTATCACAATACCAAGAACAGCTGCAAAAATATCCATTGCGCTTTCATAAGAAAATGTATATATATATTTTTTGGGCTTGGGATGTGATATTTTGAGTACCAAAAAGAATCAGTGTAATGCTCCCTCTCTCCATTATGTCATGTAATCCGCTTTCACCAACAAGGTATGGTCTATTCTGGGATGGATAATACAGAACGACCATCCACTATATCTTTTACCTTCTGGAAAGGGGGTAAACACTCCTCGATTTCTCTTGCGTT
>NC_051408.1:11573567-11573868 GCF_015228065.2 Penaeus monodon
AAACGATATGGTGTTAGGAGGATTATATTTTAGGGTCTATTTTCGGTTTTGTTTTCGAAGCCGAGTAAATGAATTAAGTCTTGACCTTGTATACCGTGTCGCTGGAAGAGAAAAATCACCTATAACACCGAATATGCTGTTCGTATATCAGGGAACAGGTGCAGTTGTAAGTCTGAATCTGTATAGGCAGCGAAATGGTATGATGCAAGCGGAGGGGATTAGATATAAGGGGATATTAGTTAGGTAAGATATCAGTTATGACTCATTATGAATGGTCCCTTACAAAGCAAAATAGGAGTTG
>NC_051408.1:11573924-11574698 GCF_015228065.2 Penaeus monodon
TACGAAAGAATTAGATCAATGCAGAATGAGATAGAGAATACCAAGGGTAATTAAATAGAGAGCAAATGATGGTATGTGGTATTTGGTGTGACACAGTGATTAGTATTAGTAGAAGGGATGATATACACTGGTAATTGTGGTATTATGCCGTAAAATAGATTTCAGAGAGGATAAGGAACTTTCCCTATAACTATCTATCTCTTTCACTCTCCTCCTCTATGTCCATATCCCTATCCCTCTTTGTGTACATTCTTCTTTTTATCCCTCTTCCCCTCTTTTTCCTCTATCCATCTCCTTTGTTCTGCCTGAAATACACTACAAAGTTTATTGCGAGAAATTTTGAAGAGACTATGAAATAGAATATTCCTTTATTCTTATTCTAAACCTTTTAATAACAACCAAAACTGAGAAGTTGCAATAGCCAACATTTTATTCATTTACATATTTTTCATCTGTACATAAACGGAATAAAATATCATAGATAACAATAACATCTGATACTGAACATACAATGTAATTACACTCCAGATTCTTAAAACTAATGAGTACTTATATTGCAGAAAACTAGAAAAGAAAGCACATAAAATAAAATATGCCTACCATCTAGACGATATAGCCAAAATAAACAATCAAAGTAAACTTGGAAACGGAAAGACCAGCACAGGAACAGGAAATAAGTCAGGTCACAGGAGGGAAGCCAAGGTCAAATAATTGATGGAAATCTCTACCTTCTCCTAAAGGTTATACTTCTTCACTGGCCCACAATAAGTTCAA
>NC_051408.1:11574896-11575168 GCF_015228065.2 Penaeus monodon
AAGATTCGAACAGACAGTGCGCGGAACAGCAGAAATACAGAGGCTAGCGTTCTTACATTCGTTGAGTGAATTGTGTTTGACAGAATCTACAGATAGTACGTAAAAATGATATAAGTGACAACCTTTTTTTCAATGACAGGGTTGAAAATCTGAAAGGAAGGGAGAGTCAGCTGCTAAATCCATCCTTCTGTTCGTATGGGTTTTAAATCGAATATAGTTTTTGTCGATGAATGTAGTTGATTAAAGGACAGATCGAATGGAAACAATTTTAG
>NC_051408.1:11575609-11576037 GCF_015228065.2 Penaeus monodon
ATAAAAAATTGTCTGTCCTCGGATTATATTCTATTGTCTCATTTTTTCATCAGGTGACGTCAATATTTGATGGTTCTCTAATGCTTTTTCCAGACCAGACCACTAAGATTAAACAAGAAAATTATTTTCGAATTCGCTTTCAAAACAATTTCCGATCGTTGTTTCTCTTCCCGATGAAAAACAAAAAAAATCAAAATAAATGCATTCTAAGGAGCTTAAATGTTTTTTTTTTTTGTAATGCAAATCATCAAACACCACATCCTTATTTTTTTTTTTTTTATTGCCTTATCAACTTACATATTGATAAAAGAATGATATATTAATGCTGATATACTCGACAGTTTCGCCCCATTTATAGCAAAGGAATCGGATTGTGGGTTGTAGAATCAGGAACCTCTTTTGGTCATGTAAGTCTCTATAATTACACT
>NC_051408.1:11577234-11577374 GCF_015228065.2 Penaeus monodon
ACATGAGAATGTTCTTAATTAAATCAAAAACCGTTTAAGATATAAATGTCTATTTGTTTGATTATATCTGCTATATCTACCATACATCTATTATCTTGTAGCATCATACATATACTGTACAGAAGGAAAACGCGGCATCT
>NC_051408.1:11577406-11577578 GCF_015228065.2 Penaeus monodon
TCTGTATAAAAGATATCAGGTCGTGATTTGAAATAGATGCAGTTTCGTTCAATTATCAGGTGTATCAGTAAATACGTATTCATAAAGAAGGAAAGAATGACATATAATTTTTTTCCTAATTATGCATACAAGCTAATAATAATACAGCAAAAAGGAATGAAAATAAAGCCTA
>NC_051408.1:11577711-11577799 GCF_015228065.2 Penaeus monodon
ATAAAAACACTTTATTTTCTCGCTTCAGAAGTGCCCAGACCGAGCTTGTTCCTGAACTTCCTGAAGTCGACATGAATTAATGAAACTA
>NC_051408.1:11577859-11578216 GCF_015228065.2 Penaeus monodon
CTCCGTTATTCGAGTATTTTATTGTTCTCTCTTTCTTTTCGTTCCTCTTTCTCCGTCTTCGTTTTTTTCATTTACATTCACCTTAATTATTCCATTTTAGCAACCGCACGTACTTAATTCAAATATTCTAGAGAGGACAATTAACTAGATAATAAAGAGCAATAATTTTAAAATCTCCGTTTGTACTGAACGCCAGTTAAGCCTTCCGTGTAATTAATTCATGATATTATTAATTCAGGCCGCGGAGATGTCCCTCTGAGAAGCATTTAGTATGAAAAAAAAATATAATCACCGTCATCATAATTTTCTCTCTGCTTCTCCGACCTATTTTTTGCTTCCTTTTCGTTTTTTGTTCTG
>NC_051408.1:11578359-11578685 GCF_015228065.2 Penaeus monodon
TCATTATCTTTACCATCATCATTAGTTCCAAAGTAAATAGTTACAAAGCCCGGTTATCTTTTTTATTACTCTTCAAAACTAGCTGTAAATTGCATTATGTAAATATTACCTACTAGTGTGCATTTACTATACATACTCTTGGCTCCTCCAGGTTTCTCAGTTAACATAATCCATCTATTTGTCCATTTTCTGTGAATTTATTTTTAGATACTAAACACGTAAACAAAATTTGACTAGCGGCAATGTGTGTGTGAGACATAAGGTATATCAGTCTGCTAAAGTTATTGAACGAGTACATATTCACACTTGAACAGAAGGGTATTTCC
>NC_051408.1:11579568-11579645 GCF_015228065.2 Penaeus monodon
TCCCACGTGTGTAATGGCAGCAGCGAGAACAAATTGGAGATAAAAATTCCGTGTAAATTTTGAGGGTTTGCCGCTAT
>NC_051408.1:11579858-11580170 GCF_015228065.2 Penaeus monodon
TCGAATGCGATGAAGTGCTTGCGAGGGAAACACGACAATTTTCCTTTACGTTATCTAATCGCGTCTTGTTCTATACAGGCGACAGTCTTTTGTTTCAAAGAGGATGGAATGCGTCGAATGTTAGTTTTTATAAACTCTTTTTTTTTCGTTTCTTGTTTTAGTGTTTTATAAAATTATTTATTACATCTTGCAATTACATGTTGCAATAATGAATTTTTTTATTGGACAGTGTACTATCTTCTCTCTGTTTTCCGATTGCCTTCTAAAGAGGAATATATAATCAGTCTCTCCCTGGCCCTTTCTCTGTTTGCT
>NC_051408.1:11580208-11580273 GCF_015228065.2 Penaeus monodon
GTTGTTGTCGTGTTGCTGTGCTCTCTGTCTCCTCGTTTGTCTTTGATTGTCTGCCCCCCCTTTTT
>NC_051408.1:11580730-11580895 GCF_015228065.2 Penaeus monodon
GACTGTCAAATCACGAACACACATTTATATTTTTTTGAGACTAGTTAGATAAATATGATATATGTAAGACGTCTTTATAAGAACATATAAAAGCCGAAATAAATAAATAATTCCATAAAATAACAAAAAGATAAAAAATCAAAGTAGCATACAACTTGTATACTA
>NC_051408.1:11580951-11581146 GCF_015228065.2 Penaeus monodon
AATTGAATGCAGTCTCCTTCAGGTTTTCGTGCAAGAAGCTTTCGTACGTGACTGAGCACTAAGACTGTGCATTGGGATGAAGAGTTTGAATAAGCACGTTTATATTTTTTTCAATTGCAAAAATAGCGTGGGTGTAATTTTGGTTTATATCTTAGTTATTATTACTGTTTTCTAATGAGGCAAATGTGATACGTC
>NC_051408.1:11582867-11583174 GCF_015228065.2 Penaeus monodon
CAAATTTTATTGATAGAAAGAATGAAGATATGACAGCATTAAACATTTAAAAGATTAGGAAAAACAAGAATACTTAGACAAGAATAAATATCAGGAAATGAATAGCTTTGCAAAGAGTGCAGAATAGAGATTGCTTAATTTTGTTGCAGACTTCTTGCATCTGCATTCTGGGATGAATCTGAATGGCCTTATTCACAACGCAAAGCTAAGTATGCAAATAATAACGAATGTATTACACTGCCCTTGTGACATAATATTAGCATACACAAACATTTATACAGTCGACGCTACAAGAAATATAGTCAAG
>NC_051408.1:11584617-11584923 GCF_015228065.2 Penaeus monodon
CGAAAGTCAAGAATAAGTCAGGGATTAATGGCTGAACGTCATACATACTTTTTATCGTCTCATATAAACGTTTCAGAGACAGTAAAAATCTCAATATAATCCTATTTGGCACCAGCGAAACGTTTGCTTTAGTACAGTCCAGGCGTTATCGTATATAAAGAGTGAGTTTACATGTTATAGGCTCGCGATGTAAAAATTCCTCAGTCTACGCAAGGAGGCTTTATGGGAGCAAAATGTGGAGTTTATTGCATCGTTTCTGCAGTCATGGTTGATCGCGAATGCAAGTTGCACTCAGGGCAATGAATC
>NC_051408.1:11585135-11585298 GCF_015228065.2 Penaeus monodon
TATATATCTCGAACTGGGCATAAATTTTGTTGTGGCTTATAAAGTCAAAGCATTTTTCGCATGTTTTATCTTCACTCAACGCACTTTTAGATATCCATACATGAAAAGACTCCGTGCATATCTTTAGACTAATATCATGCCTTGTTCCTCTTCATGTATCCAT
>NC_051408.1:11585915-11586311 GCF_015228065.2 Penaeus monodon
ACTATACAAAGCTTGCATTAGACTCTGACAAACTGCATTAGTAAATATGTACATTACTTTCATAACAAAATTAATGAGTCATTAAATGCTTTAACATCAATGGCACAGAAATGAAATAAAATAAATATTCTACAAAACTGTTATTTAGTTCAAATCTTCTCATGTGTTGCCATTCCAACATTTAACATATTATATTTTTCCTGTTGAGCACGGGTTGGAAATACAGCACATTATTATGCATGTCAGATATGTACGTGTCATGTCGCCTTTATCACGTACAATGACAAATTACAGTATCGTGCAAAAAATATTGAACCATGCAATGAACACGCAACTCTACGCAATAATAATGTGTTAGAAACGGAATGGGTAGAAATGGTAGCCTTCCCTTAGCGC
>NC_051408.1:11586703-11586876 GCF_015228065.2 Penaeus monodon
CGAAAAACACCCGAAATGCCGCACACTCTTAGCCTGGGTGTACTCGGATCTTGTTAGGGAAACGTAATTTCGTCGCAAAGCGCTTAACCCACTCGCTTCGACGCCGGAGGATGCGACGACTGTAGGTTGATACCTAACCTACTGTCACCGTCCTGTTTGTTTAGCTTATTGTT
>NC_051408.1:11587158-11587230 GCF_015228065.2 Penaeus monodon
GAACTACACACATGCAATAAACATGAATCACCCACCACCCTCCTCTCATCCTCCCACAATACACAGACACAC
>NC_051408.1:11587327-11587963 GCF_015228065.2 Penaeus monodon
TTGATAATGATCTTACTATTGTTTTATTCTATGAAAAAACAACAAAGAAATTAGCTCTGTTCTGACGATCACATCTTGAAAGAAGTTTTGTTTTTTTGAGAAGGTTTTGACGGGAAATCTTTTTCTTCTTTTTACGGTGTAATGATTCCGGAAGAATGACAAAATTGGATAGGAAGTAATAATAACAGTTACTAGGTTAGCAACAGCTACTGTAATATTTGAATCCCATTTCGTTATTAAGAGCGACAAGGGATATTTTCATTGGTTTATAGAGTACTGGGGGCAAGCTGTGATTTTTACGTACTTCAAGTTTCGCTTTGTTTAATATCTTTCTGTGAACGTATATACATCAAATATATATAAAGTAAACAAGTTCAACATTGTCCTTTCGTATAAAATACCTATCAGGCGTTTATAATGTCACAATGAGCGACTACTCGATGTTTTACCTTAGGTAATGTGACCATTCAGACACGTCAGTAATACATCAGTACCGCGTCCGCTCAAGTCCGTCAGTATTAGTTAAAAAAAACAAGAAAAATTTATACTGAATTCGCTAACACATTCACGTGTCCAGCGCAGTACCGTGTTTTGACTCTGTATAAGTTACGTCTTCTTGAATATCGTCACCACCAC
>NC_051408.1:11587982-11588405 GCF_015228065.2 Penaeus monodon
CACGGACGTCGGACGAGTGTTGTCAGTTTCTCAACAAAAATGAAGGAAGGATTTAGCTTGATTTTAATACACAAAATAATGTCTTGTATTGCAAAATAAATCCCTAACACTTTATAGTCGTCAAAATAAATTTCCTGTATGGATTTGAATAGATAAATACAATAAGTAGCCTCTTACAAAATATTTCTATCATTTAACTTTGAAGAAACTAATAATAATCTCGGTGATTTAGCCTTTCTCCAGTGGGTGTCGTTCTTTAATGAGCCTCTGTTTTACTGAGCAATGAGTTTAAACAATTTTCCGGCGTTCTGAAGTACTAGGATTATTATTTAAAATGCAGGTTGATATGCATTTTCTTGCAATGTGATTCAGAGGTGAACACTGATTATTAATGATAATCAAGGCATTTAACGGATATAACGG
>NC_051408.1:11588801-11589190 GCF_015228065.2 Penaeus monodon
CTCCTCCTCCGATACCTCTAACGATAAATATAACGAAAAATAAACCAAACACGAGCTTTATAATAATACATTACCGAAATGTGGACATTCCAGGTATCGCACAAGCTAC
Source organism: Penaeus monodon (assembly GCF_015228065.2). Classification (NCBI taxonomy): domain Eukaryota; kingdom Metazoa; phylum Arthropoda; class Malacostraca; order Decapoda; family Penaeidae; genus Penaeus; species Penaeus monodon. Next base: position 11,588,911 of record NC_051408.1, read on the forward strand.
GCATAATGTCCGTCCTTCATACTATTTTTAACCTAAAAAAACATAAAACTTACTTGAAGAAAAAAGTAAGTAAAAAGACGGTAGTTGCTGAGGTAGCCGGCATGATGTAAGTTAGTTTATTACAGAGTCGATATAACACCATAATATCCACAGGGGAATAACTAATGATGATAGTAATATGTGTAAGAGTGTGTAGAGTAATGGCTGAATGTACTGGCTTCCTGATATATTACGTGTATATACCTGCATATATCTATATAAAGACTGAACACTCTCTCTC
>NC_051408.1:11589466-11589725 GCF_015228065.2 Penaeus monodon
CTATTCTCTACGGGTCATATTTCCTTGTCCTTTTATATGTCTGTCTTTATCAATATCTCCTTTTCTGTCTCTCATAATCTATTCAGTTTAGTTAAAATGACAACATCAATAAGAGTAATATACTGTTTCCTTTTAACCGTCTGTCATTTCATTTTTCTTTTCGTGTAAATAAAACTAGAGGAGGTTTTTCAGTATAATAACATTTTAATAATGAAATAACTATGAGGAGAAACATTCGTGTGGGTCTGCTGCCAGGCCT
>NC_051408.1:11590326-11591137 GCF_015228065.2 Penaeus monodon
GCTAGATAAATATGAATATAAAGTGATCTCATACGAAAAAGCCTTAATTAGGATTTATTAGGTTTTAATACTTCAATTTAGGTTATACAATAAGTGTTTTACATATAATCTTACGTTACACAAACACAAATATTATTTGGCTTATTGTATTCTATAATGTAATATTGACACATTATGCATTACAATGCATAAAATTACATTATAAAATACTATTTGTATTATGTGCAGTGAACTTTTCATCGTAATTTTTTCATGCTTTTAATACCTACATGATTCTGTTTATACTTCATGAAATAGTTGGTACTCTTAGCTAGAGTGGCATATCTTGAGGAAATAAATCGTCAATTTCCTAATTCAAAACGCAGTGCTATCTTCACCTACGTAGAGAACCGGAGCGTGCAGTCTTAAAATATGCGATATTTACTGTTGCATAAACCATGGCGCATAGTACGTTCTGTTTATCTTATAAATTATGTGACGATGATTTGTGATGAGATTTTTCCCTTTAGGCCCATCAGTGCAATAGATTTCTCTCAGTTTCTGGTTGGTACAAGGTCAGCAGCCATTTGAGGAAAAGTTAGAAGCGAATTGAGTAGGATTGAAAAGCAGCCTTGTCTTGGAGATTATGGGCCTTTCATTTTATCAGACATATCGTTATAACTATGTCTTTTCCCTTTAAAGATCTCGTTCTGTCAAAATCACCTATCAATCTAAAAGAACCATCACTCAGTTTGCTAACCTCCTTGTTGACAGTTACTTTCATAAGAATTATGTCTCAATTTACCTAAATTATCTACTTGCTACCATTAGA
>NC_051408.1:11591186-11591387 GCF_015228065.2 Penaeus monodon
GTATCCAGCGTGGCCCTGCAGGAGTACAATGTATTTTGTACAAATCTGAAACAGGTACTAAAGTCAATTGTCAGTGAAAGAGTGGTTAACAGGTTATTCTGCCATCGATTAACTAAGAGGTACATACACCGCACACGCACATTAGAACCTCCCTAACCTCACACTCATACACCACCAAACCCCTGCTATATCCAAGAACAT
>NC_051408.1:11591846-11592122 GCF_015228065.2 Penaeus monodon
CCCCTCCCCTCCCCTCCCCCAAAATGACGCAACACCGTCACGATAAATCAATTACCTGCCTCAGATCTCAGAAGCCTTAGAGACACCCAGAGGCTCGAAGGAAAGGGAACACCTCGACTCAGATACAACAAGCCAGCTCACGATCAGAAAGCAATCAAGGGAAAAGTTTTGCAATATTGGACAGCGGCGCCCAAGTCTCCTCGGTCTTGAGGTGTCCGAGAGTATTTTCTTTATTTCAACTTTTGGAAGAGATGGAATTTGCCGTGCTGATATTCT
>NC_051408.1:11592731-11593134 GCF_015228065.2 Penaeus monodon
CGAACAAATAAAATTTTTTCTCTTCCCTTTCTCCGGAAAAATGTTCTTTCTAACTTCTCGATATCAAAACGCGTTGAAATTTTGCAATTCTGTTGAAATCCAGTAGTTTTAATATATTAAATAGAACGGTAATAATGATAACATAGAATCGGTAATGCTATTGCAACATTGATAAAGGGAAACTAAAGTAAAATTGCATAATGATTTAATATTGTACGTGCAACTTAGTGGCATTCTGGGTGAATAATAGCAAATAATGAAATGTTGATGAGTAATGTAACTATACATTTTATCGAAATATGATGTTATACACACTCAGAAAATCATTAATTCTAATAAGCAAGGATAAAATGTTTGATGTTAACTTTGTTGTGGAAGTTGATGTTAACTTTGTTGTGGAAGA
>NC_051408.1:11593456-11594015 GCF_015228065.2 Penaeus monodon
CATGTTTTTTACTATATTTTCCCTAGAAATTTATGAAAACTATGTTGAAAATAATAGTAAGTTAAAAAGAAAGGTTTAAATGGAACAAAATATTGAAGATGGACGATGTTACTGATGATTAGTCAGTATGATTAGATTTTTACGATTCGTTTTACTTTCATTATCCTTTTTCATCATAAAATATGTATTTTGATTAAATTGTTATAGCGATAATTCCGACGAAAGTTGCAAAGAAACAGCTTTGCGAAATAACTAGTTCGCAATGCACACTATAATTATTTTTTTTTTATTATTGTACACTGGATTATACAAATAATTGATATACAGCATAAACACTATACTAGAAATATTTCCATTGTAGCAAGACGCCATACTTCACATACTTCTAACAACATACCTCTACCTTCACTTCATGTGAATATTTTTCTTCAAGTGTTTATTCTCTATCATTCATTTCCTTACTTCTCCGCATATGTTCAATAATTTCTATTCCTTATTTCACTTTTTTTCTTTCTGTATATCTGAGCACTTTCTCTTTCTTTGTATTAATGTTATCTTT
>NC_051408.1:11594067-11594216 GCF_015228065.2 Penaeus monodon
GAAAGTGGAATTATTCATTACTTACAGCATGCACAGAATTTTTCTTCATAACCTTATTCCTTGATTAAATCATAGAACATTTAGCTGCAAGATTGTGCTGTGTCATATATTCTGGCTATATATTCCCCGAATCAAAACAATGTTATCCC
>NC_051408.1:11594348-11594621 GCF_015228065.2 Penaeus monodon
TTTTCTCCGTTATCGAAGGCAAAATATTGCAACGGTAATTATTAATTGAGTCAAAAATCGAACACTCAACAGATACCAAGTATTGCATTAAGTACTTTGATAACGTTCGTTCAAAACTTTTAAAACGAAGTTAATTCTAATCGAACTTAGCGAGTAGCAACTGATCTGACTTTAAAGGAAATTAATGATTGGAAATTCAACTTCGTAGAATTAGATAAATTGCTGAGGGAATATTATCTATTTCCTATGGTTTTATTATATGTGATTTACATG
>NC_051408.1:11595875-11596711 GCF_015228065.2 Penaeus monodon
GCGCCTGTTTGCTACAAAGGAAAATGTTTGCAACTATTGCAAGGGCACATATTGGCAAGGTATGGTAATGTGTCAGAATTCACATGTAGGTTATAGCAAAAATATATTGACATTTTTTTTTCACAGTATCTATGATTAAAACAACGACTGGATTTTAACAAAGTTTTTCTTAGATAGAGTAACGAACGTTGCTTTATAATTCTGCTGAAGACGTTTTTCAGTGCCATGGACTGAACACATGGAGCTTTAAAATACCTTCTTGAAAAGTGTTTCAGTTGCCGCTAGGCTAATCTAAGAGGCAATGTAATAGAGATAATGTCTTCATTGGTCCTAAGATTCGTGAACTTCTCCAAGATGATGGATCTGGCTCTGGATTGCGTGTTAAGAAGAGAGCGTGGGAAGCCTTCATATAAGTGGCAACAAGTTTTCTCAGAAACAACAAGACAGGCAATTACGGGGAGTTGGGTGGAAATCCTTCTTAAGACATACAAGTACTTGGGCTGCAGCATGCCACTCAAGGTACAATTCTAAAGACATGCAAGCTATTTTGTTGCTTTTCGGAGCAGTAAGGGTTATGAACATGATACTTGATCTATGGTATAACAGTGACAGAGGACGTTCATCAATGTCAAGCAATGACAAGAGATCTTCTTAATGAACACATGAGACGAGGCGAGAAGCGCAGGTAAGACTATGTAAAGACTGAACTACGTGAAGAAAGCAGGTAACATAATATATGTTGTCATAAGTAATCACACTATGTAATTAAAGATAATTGAAATTCTAAAAGTCTAAATATAAAGATAAAAAATACACAGATACACAAGAACATACAA
>NC_051408.1:11596758-11597070 GCF_015228065.2 Penaeus monodon
TATATTAGTTGTTATTAAATGTTGTAAGTACGGTCAAAACAGCGCACTCTCCTACCATTTATCACAGCAGAGTGAAAACAAGTACTTATCTTTTATTGTGAAAAAATTAAGTGTAAAAAATACTCCTCATAAAAAACCACCATCTGAAATTTAATTAATCCACGTGAGATTCCTCGTTCATCGCATCTTTCTTACGAGCGACACACGTGCGAAGAAATCACGTCGCTAAGGTCGAAATTACAGAGAAACTGGCACAGGACAAGAACCTTAGGTGCGGGAGGTGTTATCCGCTCTCTCTCGTCTCGATGGCTA
>NC_051408.1:11597166-11597275 GCF_015228065.2 Penaeus monodon
GGGGCCAGATGGCTGGGGTGATTTATGGTCGTAATCTTTATTAATCTCGTGTGAGGAAGCGAGGACGTTTAGATACAACGGTTATGGGAGCGGGTGCCCACGGCATTAA
>NC_051408.1:11598404-11598564 GCF_015228065.2 Penaeus monodon
TTTCCGCTTCGGTCGCGTCGTAATTTCCTTGAATGAGATAAACCGCGTATTAATCAAAGTGTCGGATAATAAATAAACGATTAGCTATTCACGCCGGACGAGACGCAGATCTCAGATTTCACAATATTAATCATTGTGACAGAAGAGGGAAAGGAGGGAG
>NC_051408.1:11598751-11598825 GCF_015228065.2 Penaeus monodon
TGCAAATATATATTAACCCACTTACATATAATACAAAGTTTACTTAGGATTAGAATAGAAGCTTGCAAACACCA
>NC_051408.1:11598863-11599019 GCF_015228065.2 Penaeus monodon
AAATGAATATGAATTTTGTTTTTTGGGGGAGGGGGGGCAATCTACTCCTATTCTTTATGTAGTGGATTAAACGATAGCAGTTTATATGAGTGTGAATTCTTGACCTTACCCAACATATTATGAAAGATACCTCCATCTTATTGCACCATTTAATCT
>NC_051408.1:11599042-11599313 GCF_015228065.2 Penaeus monodon
CACACACAATACCAATATTATAACTGTTATTTAATTTAACACAAAAATTATGTCTAATGAGTTCTACATTTTTTAAGACAACTTTTTCCTTCCTAGATATATCAACGTTATGTGACTGATTTCCAATATGAAAAGCACATGCATAATATGAGTCTTTTCGAAAATCCATGAATAATAATGAAAAGCAGGCACGGGCTTCGTTATTCAATTAATCTTGATATAATGCATATATGTCTAAGGGAAGGTTGTAATAGGATACTCTCAGTCCCTT
>NC_051408.1:11599517-11599647 GCF_015228065.2 Penaeus monodon
CTTGAGTCCTTTCTCTCTTTCGTTCACTCTCTTCCTCCCGGTGTAACAGCCCAGACCATACCCACAGTATAGCTTAGGATGTTTTATGCCTGGGTATAAGGCCAGTTCATACCCCGAGCGTGAAGTGGGT
>NC_051408.1:11599893-11599973 GCF_015228065.2 Penaeus monodon
TTTGAATGTTTTAATCTGGACAGTAACAAGTGAACAGTCAAACAACATTCAAAACCATACTGAAGTGTTCAGAAATGTTT
>NC_051408.1:11601840-11602148 GCF_015228065.2 Penaeus monodon
CTTAAGTAAAATCTTTCTCACTTTTTTGTCTCCCTCTGTCTCCGGTCGTAAACACTTTCCCAGCATATTATGAATAGCGTCACGTCTTTGAGGTTCTGTCAAAAGTAATATTTTATTCATAACTCGCTCTTACATCCACCTCAGTTTTGCTTTTTGTTTATGATTTTTTTACACTTCGAATGTAATAAACGGCTTCTTGGCTACATGCAATAACTCGGTGATTGTCTTGCAGAGTGGAGGAATTTCAATCTGCATCGATTTTGATATTGTTATTGAAATACAGTGGAGATGTGTGTTTTCGTTTAGGA
>NC_051408.1:11602825-11603087 GCF_015228065.2 Penaeus monodon
TCTTTCCCTTTCCCTCTCCCTCTCCCTCTACCATTTCCTTTCCCGTTCTCTAACTCCCAAATCTTCCTTAAATTCAGTCTTCCCTTTCCGCTTCCTCCCTAAATTCTCCCATTTCCTCCTCTCCCTTATCGCCTTCCCCCTCTTCCATCCCCCTTTTTTATCTGAGCGCCCCCTCCCTTCCCCCTCCCTTTCCTGTTACCCAGCCCCCCTTCCCCATCTCCCTCTCTCTTTAAACTGCCGGTCTAACTACTTTAATGCAGAC
>NC_051408.1:11603410-11603634 GCF_015228065.2 Penaeus monodon
AATCAGAATAGTATGTTCCACAGACTCGTAATATAATCGTGAAATAATATTTGTATAGTTGCACTTGATGCAATATCAGCTGATACTGCATCAAGTGCTCTTCCGCCAAGCAATCTTTTCTCTTCTCTGCTCTGCTTGCCCTTTTGCCGAGGGAATCGATGCTGTACTATCTCGCTCTTAAATATTCGGTTTACATTCTTTTTAATACTTTGTTTTTTATTGTT
>NC_051408.1:11604581-11604669 GCF_015228065.2 Penaeus monodon
TCATCAATTGAAGTTCCTTTTACAGCCTCAATTTCACTAAAACTTGTATGGATGAATGTCAATATACCGTCTAATCTCTCTCTTTCTT
>NC_051408.1:11604759-11604824 GCF_015228065.2 Penaeus monodon
CTTGTTGAAGCTCCTTTTACAGCCTCAATTTCATTATGCTTTTATAAAGCTAGTAAGCACATATA
>NC_051408.1:11605304-11606137 GCF_015228065.2 Penaeus monodon
TAGAAATGGTGATGTTAAGAGACAGGATTCTTAGATCTGTTGCTAAACGCCTTCAGTACTGGAAGATTTATCTGATGATGCATCGATATGGATAGATTTTGATAACCAAGAGAATACTGGTAATGATGAAAATGTAGAGATTCTTATGGTCTAATTCAGAAATATGTTCTTATCGAAGTATTTTGTCCACTTAATATCTTGGTCATGGTTTTGAACATACAATTGAACGAGAACCAGTGAATAATGTTTTCACCAAACGAGAACAAGCACTGCTCATCCCATATAATTTCAAATAGGTGAAGTAGCAACAGTTTCTTCATATGTAGAACAGATTCTTCACCAGCATCAGGCCTGGGAAAAAAAGGCACGAGATCTATTGGTTCATGATTTACGAAGCTAATGTATCAAAGTGATGGAACAGTTAATAACAAGCTATCATTCAACATTCAATCAATCTGGTAGACTGCCGCACCGGATTCAAACCACCGATATAAAAAATGACCCCATTGTTCCCATCAAGAAGCGGAAATTCGGTGACCTACAGACCATGAAAGCAGTTATGCCAGTTGACTGTCATTACTTCTTTGAAACGTTGCCTCCGAGTAAACACCTTAATGTAAAGGATACTCATTGAGAAGAAGAGCAGGGAAACAATGTTTTGAGTAGGATTATATTACTTTCGTGTACTTTTCCTCGAATTTTTGTTTCAAAGAAGCTGAACTGTTATTATAGAAGGAATATAAAGCTCTTTCAAAGAATCTTAGTAGGGTGAAAATCAACAATAATGAAAATTGTGACAATACTTTCGAGCATCTTTTAGCAGAACTAAGAAT
>NC_051408.1:11606165-11606399 GCF_015228065.2 Penaeus monodon
GTTCTGGGTGCTTCAGAATTGTGTCGGAGTCTTATATAAACATTGCAATAAAAGTACCTAAATCAGTTTCTTCTGATATATTTCAATAAATAATACGTTTTACCTGCGGAAAGTATGTGACTGTGTTTGTCATTCTATCAGTAAGTAATAGGAGGCATTTTTTCGATATCCCGAAACGTAAAAAAATATTTAGGCAGATATTCTTTGAAGGTAATGATATGGGTATAAACGCGT
>NC_051408.1:11606607-11607010 GCF_015228065.2 Penaeus monodon
TATATTCAAATACTTAAACTTCCTCTTTGTGTTTTATTTCTTTTTTATCTCTTCTTTTTGTGTGTAGTTTCTTTCTTTGTACGCGAGAAAAGGCATTCAACATACAGTAATTACGTTTCATGTTTGCCTCTGACGTCATCAAGTACACTATATAAATATCTTATTCCCCGCACTATGAAGAGAGATGTTTAGACAGTGCCATTTTCCAAGTACTTTCAGTATTTACTTAGTCGACTGTGTCATCATATGTGCGTCGGATCAACAAAGAAAAGAACACAGGTGACGGAATATAAAAGTTAAGCTTGAATTGTCTGTGATTAAAGAGCATTGCGCATTTTCTTTTTTTTTTTTAGAAGTGTAAGGTTCAATTTTGCTCATTTGAAGAATACTTTTACTTGGTGTT
>NC_051408.1:11607923-11608233 GCF_015228065.2 Penaeus monodon
GATCGACCTGCAAGATGTATTTGTACAAGTCAATACATCGCAATCAATATGTTTTTTCGACGAGATATACATGTACGTTCACACTTCCTTCCCCTGAGGAAAAGGACCAGCATATTGAATTTTATGCTAAAGTTTTATTGAAATATGGCATAAACATTTCCATAAATACATATCTGAGGAGTGACATCAGGTGCAATAAATCATCAATGATTCTGTCAAACACAGCCCTTGAATTGTTTGGACTCGGAAATAAATATCTAATATATAACAGTTAGACTCAGTTTTTAATTATTAGATGCTATGTTTGCTT
>NC_051408.1:11611496-11612109 GCF_015228065.2 Penaeus monodon
ACACTTTCACTGTAGTTTAATTCCATGAGCTTAGAAAAGCAATCTATGATCTTGGGAGTCGGTTTCCTTTGGCATTTCGAGGCCTGTTTTAGGCCACTCTCTTCCCTGGCTGCTTGCGTCCTCTAGTATTTACAGCGTGGCTTTAAGAGTCTTTGTTTTGCGCTGCTTTCTGCATCCTCTGGCTTTACAGGGAATCATTCTGAGCTACTCTTTTACTATCTTTGGCCTTGAAACTTAGTTGAGTGCCACTTTCAACTAGGATTATTTTGTGACATAATGAACTGCTTTTGGGATAATTTTTAGGATTACTTAGGATTTTGGTTTTTAGGTTTACTTTGTGGCATAATGAACTGCTTTTGGGTTCGTTTTTACCTGTGTGATCCACTTGATGTTCCTCTAATTAAGCTTATTTGAGTCGGTGTGTCTATAGATCCATAAGTGTATTAAATCTGCCTCTCGGTATATTTTTTGATGATTGGATAAGTACGATTTTACAGTGCGATTGTGTGTAGGGGATGTAGGTTTGTCTGCATATCTCCGTTCGTCTTTGTTTGTTTCGTATTGAGGATGACTTGGGGAGAACTGAGTTTTTTGTGTGTTTATTTGGGGGTTA
>NC_051408.1:11612270-11612568 GCF_015228065.2 Penaeus monodon
GTCTCCGCGCATGTCCATTTTCAATCTCCCTTTCTTTTTCCCAGAACATCGAGATCAATAACTTCAAAGAGTCATTCACATCCTCGCCATCAAGTAGATATCAAATTCCAAGAATTTTCTCTGCTGTGACGAACCAATTTCAGCTCGGGAGAAGGCGTGCAACCTCTTGAGACATTTGGGTTGTCAACATCATTATCTTGTTGCAAAAGAGGCGTAATTACGATCAGATTACCTAACTGACACTTCATGTTTTTTTTCCCTTCCTCCTCTGTTTTCATTCCCCGTTTCTGTCCCTCTC
>NC_051408.1:11612622-11612857 GCF_015228065.2 Penaeus monodon
AAGTCTTATTCACTCTCGCTTCCTTTACCCTTCTATCACGATTTATATCATTTTAATTTTTCTGTCATTTCATTGAATCTGTTATCAATGGTCGCTTGATTTTTTATGTTTTATATTGCGCTGTTGTCATATTGCAACCAATGTTTTCAGTTTCCTTGTTTCCCCCTTTTTTCCCTTTCCATTTCATGTTCGTTTGTTGTCACGGCCAGATACATCGTCGAATAGAAAACACAAT
>NC_051408.1:11613661-11613734 GCF_015228065.2 Penaeus monodon
CAATAGACAAATACAGCTTCCATAAAAAAGGCAGCAGTGTTGTGATCCTTCCGACGCATTCGATGTTATCGTT
>NC_051408.1:11613846-11614328 GCF_015228065.2 Penaeus monodon
TCACGTACACACCCACGGCTACATGCACACTGTATGTACATTCAGTCCTTTTCTGCTGTTAACATGTATTTTTCTTTTCCTAATATCCGCAACAGTGATTAGTGTATAAGTTGCACAAATGTTATTCCTATAACTATTAATTCTATCAATAAAATATCCCTCTTGATGCTGATATTCTCACCGTTCTTTTCAGGCCAAAAATCTGGCCGTCTCGCAGAGCATATTCGAGAAGCCGGTTTTCCTCGTCCGGCATGAGTCTGTCTCGGAATTCGGCCGTAAATCTTGCAGGCGAGTCCGGGTCCGTCTGCGACAAACGTCATCACTTTTAACCGGATATTTGATAGGTCTCTCTCGCTCTCTCGTACGGTTAAATTAAATTCAATCTTTTATGGAGTCTGCACCCGATGGGCGGCGGTTCTCGAAGTAGGCGAAAAACGTCATAGGAGGAGCGTCCGGACGGCTGGGCTCAAGCGCGATAGTGC
>NC_051408.1:11614736-11614809 GCF_015228065.2 Penaeus monodon
CACCATCATCGGTCGATGTCGACTTCAGCGTTATTGACTGTTCTGCCTGGGGTAAACAATGTGAGGATGGCCC
>NC_051408.1:11615556-11615724 GCF_015228065.2 Penaeus monodon
CCTTTCTGTTGAGGGAAAGAGCTTCCTGCCACAAAATGCATGTTTTCTCATTTCCTTGCGAGTGTTTTGGGTTAGGAATTTCAATGAGATCCCGAGATTGATGCTGAATTTGATCGGTCTCCTCCTGGAATCTAATTAGTGAAAAGCTTTCCCTTTGTTTGCGTCGTT
>NC_051408.1:11615843-11616105 GCF_015228065.2 Penaeus monodon
TGGCTTTTGAAAGCCATCTCTTTTTCTTATTCTTGAAACCTATTGTATATTTCATTTGCACTTTCTATGGATGTAATGATTTATTTTGTTGTTTTTGTGCTAGTCCTATGATTATATATATGATTACTGTTTTTATTCATGTTATTATCACTGATGCTACTCGTGCATAATAACGCTAGTATCTCTAGCTTCAGGTTAAATTCCTTCCAAATCTACCTTCGTGAATAAGTAATTATATCTACTTCAAGGAGTAAAAACTGTG
>NC_051408.1:11616870-11617041 GCF_015228065.2 Penaeus monodon
TTACGAACTTATTAAAGAATTTAAGAGTGTCTTTAATTATATCATAAAGTGATTTTTCCAACCATTAACCTCTAAGTCCTCTTTCAGGATATAAATCTACGTTAATCTATATTTCCCAAAGACCGCTTAAACAACAATATGATTCTATTGTAGAATTTATATTGTGAAAGA
>NC_051408.1:11617462-11617671 GCF_015228065.2 Penaeus monodon
TCATATCACCTTTATATGTATGTCTTGTCATTTAAACCTATAAAAAACAGAAGGAAGTGAAATAAAGTACTTATCATGATTTTTATTTAGTAACTTATTTTGACTTTATATGTTTCACTACAGAATATTCATTCATATCCGCTAGTAATATGTATTTCAGGATATCACACACACATATCTTTCTTATGATGAATGAAGGAATGATGATG
>NC_051408.1:11617790-11617973 GCF_015228065.2 Penaeus monodon
CGCGCGCTCACGCAGGAAAGAGAAGGAAAGAAACCAACTTTTTATTTCAGCTTTTACAAGTTTGCGACACTCTGAGGCTTCTTATGATAAGTTTGCTTGCTAAGTCGATCTCTTTACGAAGATATTTATAAAAATATATGCAATATTTATAGATAAGCAGACAAATCATTTGTACTTATACAT
>NC_051408.1:11618062-11618181 GCF_015228065.2 Penaeus monodon
GAATATAGGTTTTGCGATACAGTAACATCATTATGTATGTGCTGGAGTCATTAAGATTAGTAAAACTTAAGTTTGATAATCTGTATAGAATAATATCAAGAGGCAACATATGCACGGTC
>NC_051408.1:11618500-11618623 GCF_015228065.2 Penaeus monodon
CTCAGTTACATTGTTTATGTATTGGAAACATTTCGAAATATTTTTTTTTGTTCAATGCGTATCTCAAAATTATAGTGTTTTCACCCATGGGAAGATAAAAATCTGGTAATGTGGCAACACAAA
>NC_051408.1:11618789-11619297 GCF_015228065.2 Penaeus monodon
CTTTGCCCACGTCAACCAGCTCGCCTACCACTCGATCACACTCACCCAGCAGGCCGACAGCAATTCTGTCACTGCTCTCTGTAATATTTTGGGGTTCACCCAAAACCCGCTGCTCGGTGTCCAATACGAACCATTGCTACAAAGCACGCCAGTTTTAGGCCAGGTTTAATGTTATTAGTAAAATAAAACAGATATTCCACAATGGCAGAAACTTTACTTTTTTATGTAAACCACGGACACCAGAGGTCATGCAGTATATATTTCGCCATATACTGATAAAAAGTTAATCATTTGATTTATTAAACGGATATTGGATATAATGACAGATATGGTTTGTTCCTATTCGCTATGCAAGTCAGGATGAGCATAAGATAATGCAAAATACTCCAGATATCTGGTTCATTACTTTTGGTCCTCAAATATTGTAATGAGATCGAAATGTGGCAACAATAGCAATGGGAGTTGGTAATAAGAAAGTAGCGTTCAGGTACTCATCGACCCCAAGTAA
>NC_051408.1:11620048-11620125 GCF_015228065.2 Penaeus monodon
CAAAGTATAAACATATCGAGGATGGTTTCACAAGGCGTAGCATCCTGTCAAAATGCTACTATAAGTCGCGAAGAAAC
>NC_051408.1:11620359-11620499 GCF_015228065.2 Penaeus monodon
GTTATATCCTCCCAAAGAAAGAAAGAAAGTGCAAATATATATGCTCTTCATATTTGACTTTTAAATGATGATGTAAAAGATCAAAAAGAAGTTAAAAGACGTCACTCTAGACTTCATCTTTTCACAAATCTTGATTTGGA
>NC_051408.1:11620805-11620924 GCF_015228065.2 Penaeus monodon
ATTAAAATATTAAATTATTAAATTATTAAATTAGTCCATTATTAAATACATGCTATAAGTAAACAGACTAAAACATGTCTTGAATGTACCGTTTTTTTTATGCCAAACGATTAATAAAG
>NC_051408.1:11622493-11622975 GCF_015228065.2 Penaeus monodon
ACCAGAAGGAGACGGTAAACTGGAGACAGAGAAAGACAGAAAGGTGTAGTAAGTACTGAAACATCGATATCGCATCGCTCACCACCTTTCAACACGTCTTTTCCCTCCTTTCCTCACCAACAGATGGCGTTGATCTAATTCCCAAGAGAGCTTTGGGTCGCATCTTGTCCGAGACTTGCAGCTCCTTACAACCTGCAACTTCTTTCAACTTGCAGCTCGAAGACGTGAGCTAATAAGGAAAAATCTTCTCGTGGGAATCTTTGAATGCAACTTCTTTTATGCACACATTAAAGCTTTCTGAATAGGTGGTTACTAAAGACTTCTAATGATCTTGAAGTTTTGAAAATCTTTTCATCACTTCAAGGAAATGCTCATGAAAGAAAATATAAAAATGCATAACGTGTTTTTATTTTCTCTTTTGAAGGAAAAATGTATTTTTTGTGAGAGCAGTTCTATCCTTCTGCCTCTTTCTGAATTTTTGA
>NC_051408.1:11623641-11623985 GCF_015228065.2 Penaeus monodon
AGTTTTCGCTTTCCCTTTGAAGAAAATAGTGATGATCAACGACAGGCAAAAAGAAAGATAAATACCAAAAAGCTTGTGGAAAATTTATTCCGAACTTAACCGCGACAGGGTATTGGTACCGTAAAAGATCAAACTTCATAAAACCCTTGAATAAGTCAACTGAAAGGAAAGCTAAGCGATGCAACCTTTACACAGATTGATAAAGACAAAGTAGCCGTGATAGAGATGGTACGTTTCTTGTCATTTTAACTTTAGAAATATTTTACGAGTAGTATGGTTGTGAGAAAAAGTGAACCAAATTGCTTGGGCGGATATATTCTTTTCATTGGCAACTGAAAATTAGG
>NC_051408.1:11624182-11624374 GCF_015228065.2 Penaeus monodon
TCGTGCGCGCGCGCACGCAAGAAAAAGAAGGAAAGAAACCAACTTTTTAATTTGGCTTATACAAGTTTTGCGACACTCTGAGGCTTCTTATAATAAGTTTGCCTTGAAAGTCGATCTCTGTTTTACAAAGGTATTTATAGAAATAGGTGAAATGTTTATAGATAAGCAGACAAATCATTTATACGTATACAT
>NC_051408.1:11624462-11624598 GCF_015228065.2 Penaeus monodon
GAATGTAGGTTTTGCGATACAGTAACATCATTATGTATGTGCTGGAGTCATTAAAATTAGTAAAACACAAGTTTGATTATCTGTATGCGAAATAGAAAAGTAATAGAATAATATCGAGTGGCAACACATGCGCAGT
>NC_051408.1:11628058-11628158 GCF_015228065.2 Penaeus monodon
TCTCTTTCTTTTGTACTTGTTGCAACTCGATATTATTCTATACAGATAAAACTAGCACTAGCACATACATGGCGATATTACTGTATCGCAAAACCTATGT
>NC_051408.1:11628847-11629144 GCF_015228065.2 Penaeus monodon
AGGGATCCTTCAATAAAGAAGAGAGCGGGAAAAGAAAGAAAGATGATTAATCTAAAGCTTTCTTCCTATATGAATGTACGAATGACGCATTAGTTACAGCCTTCGCGAGAGCTTCAATTTGATTTCGTTGAAGAAGGAGACACATCACATATTTCTCCGATAAAAGTCATGGCGTCTAACCTTGTAGGATTTCGCAAGGATTTATGGTCGTATTCCCATTCCTGAATTTCGTTTGAGATGGAATAGTCTTTTTAAAAGTTATGGTTGGAGATTAATGTCAGATATTTATTTTGGGAT
>NC_051408.1:11629372-11629547 GCF_015228065.2 Penaeus monodon
AAAAATGTAAGCATATGAAGCAGATAAGAAGCCAGCGACGGTAAAACGATGATATTGGGGAATGCGATTATGCTTATAAATGAGTTATTATTAATAGATGTAAAACCAGAGAAAGATTATAATGATAATAATTTGGAAACGGAATGTTCGAACTTGGTACTGTATTTTCCTTTTT
>NC_051408.1:11631357-11631458 GCF_015228065.2 Penaeus monodon
CGACCCAGTTTTAGGGACCTCGCAAGGGCTAAAACGGACTTTCGAAAGACTGTCGCCCCGAGTGGCCAGAGTCACAAATCCTTATGGTCTGCAGCCACGTG
>NC_051408.1:11631823-11631887 GCF_015228065.2 Penaeus monodon
TCGTAATACACTATCGTATAACAAACATTACATACTTGTGGCCGGATTGAACAGACTACGAAGG
>NC_051408.1:11631972-11632087 GCF_015228065.2 Penaeus monodon
ATATTTTTTACTGAAGATCCTCGGAAAAGTTTTGGGTGAAAACTTCGACATTTTCTATTAGTTTCAGAAAGGTTTTTTTCACTTATATATTTTTTGTTTACTGTGCTGGTTTTAC
>NC_051408.1:11633362-11633608 GCF_015228065.2 Penaeus monodon
GATGGGGATTTCCGCATAAGCGGAGGGGAAATACTGGGGGCTCTCTGGAGTGAGCTCTGTCAATCACCCGGGTAGTAAAACACCAGGGTAGCCAATAATGTAGCAGGCTGCGCTTTTAAATAGCAGTATGTAGGTAAAAACGGAGGGCAATGAAAAGCAAATTTTAAAAACAGTGTAAATTTGCATTTATTTCCCTCACAAAATTTTCCCAAAAACACTTCACAGTCTTAAAATTCCCCTTAAAGA
>NC_051408.1:11633837-11634256 GCF_015228065.2 Penaeus monodon
GCCTTGTCATGATTAATATCAAGAACACGGATGAACCCCCATTTTGTCGTTCAATACCATTAATACTTTAAACAAAAAAGTACATATAAAAGTGATTTTCTTGCACCCACGCCGTCATATAACTTGCGTAATCAACCTTTAAGGATAAAAAAAATGGGCTGAATTCGATGTGGCTAAAGTTCAGTCGGAAAAATTCTCGAAAATTTACATAGAATCACTTTTAAATGAATTTTTTTTAACAAAGTTAGATTATTATCACTGTTTCTTTATTGTCGTGATTAATAATCTAATTATTCTATTCTGCTTCATGTATAATCGGACATCCATCATTAAAGGGATTGCCGTTCTTTCAGATTCATCTGTTTAAAAAACCAAAGAAAGGGGGTAATTTTTTAAATAAAAATGAATTCTCGAGATTC
>NC_051408.1:11634678-11634832 GCF_015228065.2 Penaeus monodon
CCCGCTTCCAAATTTTGTTTTTTAACAATTTTGTCGGGGCAACTTTTTAAAAACTTTTTATGCTGTAAACAACAGGGGGAAATGCTTCCAGAAACTTAAAAAGTGGAAGTTACCCCTCCCCCCTCAAAAAAAAGAAAAAAAAATTTACAGTTAA
>NC_051408.1:11637156-11638034 GCF_015228065.2 Penaeus monodon
CAACTATTGTTATTGCACCTAATATCAAACACATGTCTTGCATACGACCCCACACTTAATGGAATACAAAGGTAACCTTAATTTTGCAGTACATCAGGTATTTTGCACTGGTGGGGAGCAGCCGGGGGACATAAGACGTAAAGAGGCATAATCCCCGCTCAAAAGGCCGATCTATCTTCTCTGATAACAAAGAAGATGATAGAGACGATAACAGGGTATTGGATCAAAATTCTTGTGAGGATATTTTATATCTTCCTGTGTGATATTTCTATTATATGTTTATTCGGGTTTTTCAATACCCCAAAATTCACTTGTGATTCTATCTGTTAAAATATAACGTTATTATTATAGCTATCTTTATTGACTTTATTTTTCAAATTTTTTTATTATTATCCTATTTTTTCTTTAAACATTATTCTCTTTTCTGTTATATTTTATTATTTTTATTTTAATTATTATTATATTATTTAATTATAAATTTTTAATCTTATTTTATTTTATTTAATTATTATTTTTATTTTTTATTAAATTTATTTTATTAATTATTATTATTTTTTTAAATTTTATTATTTATTATTATTATTATTATTTTTAAATTATTATTTTTAAATTTTTAAAATTATTTTTTTCAAAATCATTTTTACTCTTTTTAAATTATTTTTATTATTATTCTTTCTATTTTTATATGTTTTTTTAAAGTGTTTTTATTTTTTGATTTTTTATTTTTTATTTTTGTTTGTTTTTTTTAATTTTTAATTTTAATTTTAAATTTTTAATTATATTTTTAAAAAATTTTATTTTATTTTTTAATTAAATTTTTATTTTTTATTTTTAATGATTATGATGGGGTAATGATGAGAAGATTAAAGAGGAATTTT
>NC_051408.1:11638088-11638263 GCF_015228065.2 Penaeus monodon
TGTATATAATAATAGATAAAAGAAGTTTGATAAAGAATTTTAATATTTCTTATTATATATATATTATTTATTTTTTACCCTTATATATATACTATATTATTATATATATTAATAATAATAAAAATTAGATAAATTATATTTTTTTAAAATATTATCCATTTTTTTAATTTTTACC
>NC_051408.1:11638667-11638742 GCF_015228065.2 Penaeus monodon
AAATTTTGATATTTTTATTTTATTATTATAAATTATATAATAATAAAATGTAGTTTAATTAATGGGGTTGTTTTT
>NC_051408.1:11638764-11638915 GCF_015228065.2 Penaeus monodon
TTATTTTTAAAATTTTTTGAAATTTTTTTAATATAAAATATAATATAATATTAAAATTTTAAAATAATATAATATTTTAAAATATATAGATTTATGTATTATTATTTTAAATTATATATATATTTTAAAATTTATTATATTGAGAATTTTT
>NC_051408.1:11639106-11639367 GCF_015228065.2 Penaeus monodon
GGACCTTGCTTTTAAAAAGGAAAACTTCAACCAAGGCCCCAATTTTTGGGGTAAGGAAAGCCCCTTTTTAAAAAAACCCCCTTTTTTTAAAACAAGGAAATTTTTCCCTTTGCCCAAATTAAAAAATTTCCTCATTTTTTGGGGGATATTTTTTGTACCTTAAAAAAGAATTTAAATTAATTAATTTTTAAAATTTTAAAACCCTAAAAAGGAAATATAATTAATTAAAAATTGTTTATTTTTTTAGATATAAAATTTACC
>NC_051408.1:11641520-11641970 GCF_015228065.2 Penaeus monodon
TAAAAAACACACACCCCTATGGGTGGGTTGGGGCGTCAAATTTTGTATGATAAGTTTTCATATTCCGGGAAAATGTAATTACTTTTCCTTCTGTAAAATTCCAAAATTCCCAAAATTTATTAAATATTTTTGCGATTTAAAAAAGACTTTAAAAAGGTAAATTTTCTATTTTTCCAACTGTTTTTTGAAAAAATGAAGAAAAAGGGAAAAAAAAAATTGGTGCAAAAAAATTTTCACCAATTTAAATATACATTTTATAAATTTTAGCCTCCCCCACAGCTAAATAAAAAGGCGGAAAAATTTTTTTTGGTGGTTTTTAAAATTTTCAGATAGCCAATTTCATTTTTAATCAAATGAAAATCATCCCCAAAATTTCATAAAATTTGGTTTTACCGCTGCTCCCCCCTCACAAATCTCTTTTCTGCCCTCTCAAATTTTTTTTTGCCCCCA
>NC_051408.1:11642353-11642549 GCF_015228065.2 Penaeus monodon
GTAAAAATTCTTAAAATGGAATCTTTCCCATCTTTTCCATTAAATTTTCCCCCCCGACTCGGGCTTTCCCCCCTAGTCTGTGTTAATTTCAGTTCCCTTTCAATGAATGCCATTAATGTACCTTTTACTTTTTTTTCATTTTTTAAAATTGTTTCATGTACCTATTTATCTATTTAGTTTTATCGGGAGAGATAGA
>NC_051408.1:11642850-11643086 GCF_015228065.2 Penaeus monodon
GAAACGAACCGCGGGAGCGAACCCCAAAAAGGGGAAAGAAAGGGGTGGGGTTGTCCCCCCGAAAAAATTTTCCCTTGAAAATGAATGGGCCCTTTTCTTCTCCTTTATCCTGCCATACAAAGCTGCCGTTAGGTTTAGCTGGTAATATCTGAGCTCCTCCAGAGAACCTTCTGTGTGTGTCTTAGCCCTTACGACTTTTCAGCGTGTAGGGCAGGAGCCTGTGTAGAGGAACGGAA
>NC_051408.1:11643667-11643814 GCF_015228065.2 Penaeus monodon
CCCCCATATTTTAAAAATTCTTTATTTATTTATATAAATTTTATATATATATATTTATATTATTTATTTTATTTTAATATATATATTATGGGGGGGAGCCCCATAAAAACACACCACAAAAAAAACACCACACACAGAATATATTTT
>NC_051408.1:11644150-11644340 GCF_015228065.2 Penaeus monodon
TATTAGTTATATTATGTACAATTGTATTAATTTATTTAAAATATTTATATTATATATTATTCTATATATATATATATTAATTTAATATTATTTAAAATTTTTTATTTATATTAAAATTTTTTTAAAACTATTTAAGTATAGTTTTCCAAAATATGTTCTTTTTAACAAAAACACACATGTAAGAATAGGA
>NC_051408.1:11646883-11647315 GCF_015228065.2 Penaeus monodon
ATTAAACGTGCTTTGATTTTCCTGATACGGGTTTACAGTATTTCTAAAGAACTGTTGGCTAAACTCACTCTTGCCTTTGTCTGCGAGTGTCAACTCAACCCTTGTCACAAAGACATATTTCATCCGAGTATTTGGCGTCGAAAACAACTTTCGGAAGAGCAAGTAATTTCATTTTGTCTCCTGTTACTCGAGAGATGGCTGACAGACATATGACTAAAGTTACATTCACTGCGCTTTGTTTACGATTGTTATAACCACCAGGGAGGCAGGAATAAGTTTAAATTTCCTCCCCCTCTTTACTTTCTCTTTCTCTAAGTAATCTCTGCGATTCGAAGGACGAATCTACGGGATGTGACTGAGATGGAGGAAGATGGATTCTGGATGGTGGATTCTGTTTATCTGACAGCAGTTTAGAGGAATGGTTCTGAGTGC
>NC_051408.1:11647356-11647421 GCF_015228065.2 Penaeus monodon
CTCATACTTCCTCTGTCGTGTGTGCGTGTCTGAGTGCTGTATTTCTTTACGACTTTATCTGTCGT
>NC_051408.1:11647840-11648079 GCF_015228065.2 Penaeus monodon
GACCGCTTGTCTAGACTCATTATTAATCGCATTTCAGCTTTGCCAGCACAGGTCAGGGCGCTGTTCTTACTTCTATGATATTTACTGTGTCGCTTTTTGAGGTAATTTTGCACACGCAAGACTGACAGGTTATTCATTAAAAAGAATTACTGAAAGTAAACGCCATGTTAGCCAAAACCAAAAGCGGGTTGAATTCATCTGCATGGATTATGTTTCTCTAAATCATAATCTGGGTTATT
>NC_051408.1:11648415-11648757 GCF_015228065.2 Penaeus monodon
CCTCTTCAGATTCAGTTATATTACATTAGAGGTTATAGTTAAATCCAAATGTCCCCAAATTGAGCCCTATGTCTCTACTGCCTCTTGAACCCTAGAAACTTTCAGAATACAAAGTAAGTGGATGTCGATTTGTATATAAGATGCGTCTACAGAAGGATGGGTGGGGGTAGGAGGGAAGCAAGGAAGGCAGCGAGGAGGAAAAAGAATAAAGTTAGAAATTGTTTCTTGCTTTTATTATTAAGAAAAAAAATATGGGAAAAATGGTGATGGGGTCACATACTGTTTATGTGACTTTCATACGTCAGATTTAATTGTAAGAGAACAAAGGAATAGGAATATATT
>NC_051408.1:11648812-11648910 GCF_015228065.2 Penaeus monodon
TATATAATCATTATATCATGGTAATTTTAACTCAAATGTTGAGGGATGGCCCGTAGATTAGATGCAATATATCTTTTATGCTCTGAAATTATCTCTGC
>NC_051408.1:11649010-11649191 GCF_015228065.2 Penaeus monodon
CAAGAAAATCACTTTTAGCCACATAATTAGCCCTTTTTTTTACCTTAAATTGATTCGCAAGTTAAGACGGCGTGGGTGCAAGAAAATCACTTTTATATGTACTTTTTTGTTTAAAGTATTAATGGTATTGAACGACAAAATGGGGGTTCATCCGTGTTCTTGATATTAATCATGACAAGGC
>NC_051408.1:11649329-11649687 GCF_015228065.2 Penaeus monodon
TACTGAACACTTTGAAGTACAGTTATTTTTCAACTCGTATTTCTTATATATATTCAGTGATTTGTGAACCCCGTGAAATATGAAATGAATTCTGTAAGGTGAATTGTAAAGAGCTGTGAAGTGTTTGGGAAATTTCGTGAGGAAAATAACTGCAAATTTAACCCGTTTAAAATGTAGCTTTTTCTTGAAAAACCCCGTTTGCCTGAGCATACGCTATTGAGGCTGAGCCGCTACATTTTGGGTACCCTGGGGTTTTACACCCGGGTGATTGACAAACTCCTCCAGAAAACCGCCAGTATTCCCCTCCTCTTACTGACGGGAAATCCCGAAAAAAAATATGTTTTACATATATTTTAAA
>NC_051408.1:11651073-11651769 GCF_015228065.2 Penaeus monodon
TTTTGATGGTGTAATTATGGAGAATAACTTTGAATAAATTATTGTGCTTTTTTTTTGTCCCGTATAATCCAAATCCTAGGGTACCAAAAAAGAATCAAAGGGTTAGGCAAACAAAATCAAAAGCGAAACCAAGGACACAATTAACATAAACGTGAAACAAAACAAAGAATATACTTTTTACAAAACGGCTTTAAATTAGCTTAACCTACCCTTTTTTTAATTTCCTGACTATTTTTTTTTCAAGGGAAAAACGAAATCTTTCCCTTTTTTGTGGCTTATATAAAGCCGTGGGTGCAAGAAGACATTTTCTTCTGTTTTATATAATATTAATCGCATTTAACGGAAAGGCGTTTTAGAAAGTTTAAATTTTGGGATCAGTAAACATAATACGCATTGTTACAAAAAATGTTCAAAGTAAGCTTTACCCACCCTACTGAGAATTTCTCTTACGAAATTTTTCCAACAAAATAATTTTTCGTTAAAAGCGGGGACGTGAAATTATAAAAACACGTGGGGGGGCAAGAAAATTCCTTTTACTGAACTTTTTGGGATAAAATTTAAAGGTCTTGACGAAAAGGAATTTTTTTATCTCTTTTATCGGGCCTGTCTTTCAGGTTCATGTAATATTTGCTTAAAAGATTAATATGTTTTTGTAATGTTATAACCCATAAAAAGCAGGAGTTCCTTCTTCCCACA
>NC_051408.1:11653496-11653566 GCF_015228065.2 Penaeus monodon
AAATATTTTTATTTTAATATAGGGGCCCCTTTAACACAAACACAAACCCCCACATACACCACGCGCATGC
>NC_051408.1:11654340-11654501 GCF_015228065.2 Penaeus monodon
TTTGTTTTGGGGGACCGTTATCTTTTAGTTGTCATTTCCTTTTTATCTCTTTTGTAAAACCACAAAAAAAAACAAAAAATATTAATAAAAAACCCTTTTCTGAACAAATAAAAATGTGAAGTTTTCACCCAAATTTTCCGAGGATCTTCAGTAAAAAAAAG
>NC_051408.1:11654589-11654683 GCF_015228065.2 Penaeus monodon
CCTTCTAGTCTGTTCAATCCGGCCACAAGTATGTAATGTTTGTTATACGATAGTGTTTTAAACGATATCTTAAGTTTTAATCATTTTAAAGGTG
>NC_051408.1:11655039-11655118 GCF_015228065.2 Penaeus monodon
CAGTGGCTACAGACCATAAGGTTTTGTGACTCGGGCCATCGGGCGACATCTTTCGAAGTCCGTTTTAGCCCTTGCGAGG
>NC_051408.1:11656621-11656787 GCF_015228065.2 Penaeus monodon
AATACAGTACCAAGTTCGAACATACCGTTTCCAAATTATTATCATTATAATCTTTCTCTTGTTTTACATTTATTAATAATAACTCATTTATAAGCATTATCGCATTCCCCAATATCATCGTTTTATCGTCTCTGGCTTCTTATCTGCTTCATATGCTTACATTTTT
>NC_051408.1:11656926-11657263 GCF_015228065.2 Penaeus monodon
ATCGGCCTCTTACTAATATCACCCTTTCCGCCTTACCTTTATAAGAAAAATCAATAATAAGAAAATAGAAAAATAGTAAAAAAAAAAAAATCCCAAAATAAATATCTGACACCAATCTCCAACCATAACTTTTAAAAAGACTATTCCATCTCAAACGAAATTCAGGAATGGGAATACGACCATAAATCCTTGCGAAATCCTACAAGGTTAGACGCCATGACTTTTATCGGAGAAATATGTGATGTGTCTCCTTCTTCAACGAAATCAAATTGAAGCTCTCGCGAAGGCTGTAACTAATGCGTCATTCGTACATTCATATAGCTTTAGATTAATCATC
>NC_051408.1:11658369-11658718 GCF_015228065.2 Penaeus monodon
AAAATAATATTACTTTATTGAAATTATTTAATTTTTATTTTTATTTTTTATTTTACCCACTATTATTTAATTTTTATTTATTTATTTTTTAAAAATTTTATTATATATAATTTTTGTTGTGTGTGTGTGTGGTGGGGGGGGGGGGATAGGGGAAAAAAGCCGAAACGAACATAGGTTTCATACAAAAATTCGCCATGTATTGTGAGTAAAAAAAATTTAAAAAACAAGTTTTATCTTTTAAAATAAATCGATTGCAACAATAAAAAAGAAAGAGACAAGAGATGGAAGTAAGAGGATACTTTTTTCGTCAAAAGTTTATATTTCACGCAGTTGTTAAAAACAACTTCAA
>NC_051408.1:11664992-11665226 GCF_015228065.2 Penaeus monodon
TTTTCACAGTTTTTTCTTAACAACTGCTGAAATAAAATTTAGACGAAAATTTTCCCTCTATCATCTCCTTCTTTCTCTTTTTTTTGTACTTGTTGAAACTCGTATTTTCTTCAAAAAACTTGTTTTTTTACAATTTTTGTACTCTAGCACATACTGGCGATATTATTGTATCGAAAAACCAGTTCGTTTTGGGTCTTGTCTCGCTACCCCCCCCCCCCCACCAACACCACACCA
>NC_051408.1:11665309-11665381 GCF_015228065.2 Penaeus monodon
TTTTTTAAAAATTTTATATATTTTATATATTTTTTTTAAAAATATTATACAAACAAAAAATATATTTTTGTT
>NC_051408.1:11666377-11666745 GCF_015228065.2 Penaeus monodon
AAAGGGATCCTTCAATAAAAAAGAAGGGAAAAGAAAAAAAGATGTTTAAATCTAAAGCTAT
This sequence comes from Penaeus monodon, assembly GCF_015228065.2. Taxonomy (NCBI): domain Eukaryota; kingdom Metazoa; phylum Arthropoda; class Malacostraca; order Decapoda; family Penaeidae; genus Penaeus; species Penaeus monodon. Next base: position 11,666,439 of record NC_051408.1, read on the forward strand.
ATGAATGTACGAATACGCATTTGTTACGCCTTCCGGAGCTTCAATTTGATTTCTTGAAGAAAGGGGACCTCCATATTTCTCCGATAAAAGTCATGGCGTCTAACCTTTTAGGATTTTCGCAAGGGTTTTTGGTCGTACCCTTCCTGAAATTTTGTTTTTTAGATGGAATTCTTTTTAAAGTTTTTGGTTTTAGTGGGGTCAATATTTATTTTTGGATTTTTTTTTTTTTTTACTATTTTTTTTATTTTCTTATTATTGATTTTTTTTTATAAAAGGGAAGGGGGAAAGGGATATTAGTAAGAGGGCC
>NC_051408.1:11666787-11667019 GCF_015228065.2 Penaeus monodon
CGGGTAAGGAAAAAATTTTAAAATACTGTAATGATGACATTTTCAAGAACGACAGAAAACTCTTTGATAATGAATGATAAAAAAAATGTAAGCAAAGAACGATAAGAAGCCGAGACGTAAAACTGATATTGGGGAAGCGATATGCTTAAAATGAGTTATTATTTTAAAAAATTAAAAAAAGAAAGATTATAATATAATAATTTGGGAAAAGGGTTTTTGAACTTGGTACGTA
>NC_051408.1:11668265-11668402 GCF_015228065.2 Penaeus monodon
AAACATACAAAATACGTTAAAAATGTAACGGAATTTTTCAATACTACATACCTCTTTACTACTCCATTAATTTTTTTATTTAAAAATAATATTGTTTTTTATTATTTTATTTTGCTGTTTTTGTTATTGTTTTATTG
>NC_051408.1:11669005-11669125 GCF_015228065.2 Penaeus monodon
AGACCCCTTTTAGGGGCCCCGCAAGGCTAAACGGACTTTTTAAGACTGTCCCCCGAGTGGCCCAAAATCAAAACCTTAGGTCTGTAGCCCCCGTGTCTATGCTATAACCAGATAACCGCC
>NC_051408.1:11669368-11669549 GCF_015228065.2 Penaeus monodon
GAAGTAAAAATAAAGTATAAAAAGTAGGGATAAAATGATATTAACCCTGATATATAACCATCACACCCTTTTAAAAAGATAAAGCTTAAGATACGTAAACCTATCGTTAAAAAACATTACATACTTGTGGCCGGATTTAAAAAGACTATAAGGGAAAAAAAACAACCAAAACTCAAAACGC
>NC_051408.1:11669606-11669759 GCF_015228065.2 Penaeus monodon
TTTTTTACTGAAAATCCTCGGAAAAGTTTTTGGGGGGAAAAATTCGACATTTTCTTTAGTTTTAGAAAGGTTTTTCCTTTAAATTTTTTGTTTTTTTTTCTGGTTTTAAAAAAAATAAAACGGAAAAGACAACTAAAATAACGGAAAACCCAA
>NC_051408.1:11672241-11672848 GCF_015228065.2 Penaeus monodon
TGCTGGAAGAAGAGAACTCCTGCTTTTATGAGAGTATATAACATTACAAAACCTATATTAATCATTTTTAAGCAAATATCTACATGAACCTGAAATGATCAGGCACGCACTCAAGAGCATAAAATAAACATTTCCTTTTCCGTCAATGACCATTAATACTTTATACCAAAAGTTCATGTAAAAGGAATCTTCTTGTACCCACGCTGTTATTATAAGTCACGTAACCCGCATTTAACGATAAAATTAGTTTGATTGGACTTAAAGTTCAGTAAGAGAAATTCTCAGTAGGGTAGGTAAAGCTTACTTCTGATACACTGTTTTGTAACAATGCGTATTACTGATTACTGATCCCGAATTAAACTCTTCTAAAACGCCTTTTCCGTTAAATGCGATTAATACTTCATATAAAACAGACATGAAATATTGATCTTCTTGCACCCACGGCGTTATATAAGCCACGTAAAAATGGAATGACTTCGATTATCTCTTTGACAAAAAAAATAGTCAGAGAAATTATAAAAAGGATAGGTTAAGCTTAATTCTAATGCCGTTTTGTAACAATGTATATTACTCTTGTTATTGTTGTCACGATTCTCATGTGTAATTG
>NC_051408.1:11674114-11674454 GCF_015228065.2 Penaeus monodon
CCCCTGACTCCCTTCTTCTTTCCCCCATCTCTTTTACCTAAACCTATCCCCTTATTCTTTTTTTTTCTTCTATTTTTTTTCCCTTTTTTTTCTACCTTTTTTTCTTCTCTTTTTTCCCTTCCATTGTCATCCCCTTCTGCTTCCCTCTTCCTAAAGTCTCCTTTTTCCATTTTTCCCCCCGCTTACTTTCTTTTTCCCCTTATTCATTCAAATTTTTTATCCTCTTCCGCGTTCAAGTAAAAACTTTTTCTTCGCAGCAAAACGGGTCCGTCCCCAAAATTCCCCCTTTTTTTGCATAAAATTTAGGGAAACCAACCCCAAATTTTCAACTATGGTAATT
>NC_051408.1:11679846-11680451 GCF_015228065.2 Penaeus monodon
AAACACGGCGGAAATTATTCAAGGAGCAATAAGTGCGTTAAGTCGGGTTTCCCCGGGTGGAGTTTGAGATTTTCACCCTTTTTGCCCAGTAATATTTTCTTGGAACTATGCTTCGTCTTTTCAAGGAAAAGATACATTTTACATGTTGGCGATCATTAACGAGAGAATGACAGATTAGTGATGATGATTTTTTTATTTTTTTATTAACAGGTCAGTAATGACAAATAACCAAATTAAGTGATACGTTGTGCATTCAGCCAGTCAACAACTACTATCAAAAGGTTTTTCGAAACTAGTTTAAACCTGGATAGGATACAGAATAATTCTAGTGCAACCAGTGTGGGAAGCTTGGCGGTCGCAGTCACCTCAGGGACAAGTTGAGTTTGATTTGTAAAACCCTGGCCCTTTGACAATTCTCGTGGTACGGTTCGCTTTCAAAAGGGAAAATAAATGTAAACTCCCTGTACAGCAGAATCCCTTTGACCAATTCTTAGTCAATATCTTTCATTTGCGCAAAGGCTCTTTTAAAACGGGTTTACTAAGGCCAGAAGGAGTTGGAAGTTGGGAAGTTCCTTCATCCTTTTAGTAAAAGCAGAGTATATCAT
>NC_051408.1:11680535-11680672 GCF_015228065.2 Penaeus monodon
TTCGCGTGTGTATTGAATCAGCTGATCTTATAAGACGCAGTAGTGCTTTGTTATACAGATTGCGAGAAGCCTCTGGTTGACTGGATTCTGAGATCAAGATTCTCTTTTATCACTCTGTGAATCTGTGTGTCTGTTTC
>NC_051408.1:11680731-11680815 GCF_015228065.2 Penaeus monodon
CCTCCCTCCCCCCCCTCTCTCTCTAATACTCTAATAATACCTAAAAAATAACTTTTTTTCTAAATCTTATCAATCTGCTGTGCA
>NC_051408.1:11680891-11681098 GCF_015228065.2 Penaeus monodon
AGACTTCGGTAGTCCGGTTGTTTTCATTCTTGTTATTTTCCCTTTTTCCTTTCACATGAATCTCTTTCAAGTTAGGCTCCCTTCATGCATTGATAAAACGAGTCATTATAAAGCGAGGAAAGAGTTGATTTAGTTGGGAGAGGAAAACTTTCAGGATATGTGAAAGTTTTATGTTCTAAAATAAAATAATGATAATAAATAAACAAT
>NC_051408.1:11682511-11682580 GCF_015228065.2 Penaeus monodon
TCAGACTCGCCGGACCAGTAATTCTGGGATGCGGCCGGGATTGTGTCTGTGCGAAGCCTTTGCAGGGGG
>NC_051408.1:11685220-11686085 GCF_015228065.2 Penaeus monodon
GAGGTAAAAACAATAGCAAACATTTATAAATTTTTTGACTCATTTATACATTCATAATTAACAACATACCTGAAAATTTTGCTAGGTTGATCATAAACTTCTTTCAATTAGGAGGGAAAACAACAACATATTTTGTTGAAATTAAACCTTAGATCATTATGAAAGGAATTCATGCTTCTTTTTCGGTTTGGTTTATGCCTTTTTATTTGCACCATTCTGAGATGTTCAAATTATTTTTTTGTCCATTTCGGCAGCTATTCTTGAAAATGAAACACAGTGATTAGTGCAACCTTGGGAATCGATCAAGCAATGATACAAATTATATATAAATAGTTTACAAACAGTCTATCAGAAATTTAGCCGCAGTCTTTTTAATGCACAAAGTCTATCCACAGTCTACCGCAGTACGCATAGTTTACACATAGTTTATACAAAGTTTGTAAAAACTTTACCCAACGGTTTATATGGCGTTTATATGTAATTTAAACTACAATGTACAAACAGTTTAAGCGCTGTTGCATATAAATACGCGGTTCTATGCATTCTACGCACGGAGGTTGCATGTAATTTACAGGAAGTCTCGATTTAACGTAAATTCATTTTTGAGAGTTTACACTCCGTTTGAATAACAAGCCGTTTGGGCATTGTTTATTTACATTTACAGTACTGTTTATACACAACTTACTTACATTTACAGTACTTTAACACATTTCACACACAGTTTATACATTAAGTTTGATCTTACAGTTTCTATATACAAATAACCTTCCATGAACTTATTACCAGGACCTTAAGGAATCACGTAATCATACACAGCCAACATGCATAGTAAACCCCCATTAACATCTTGTAATGTCAGAAGTAT
>NC_051408.1:11686180-11686263 GCF_015228065.2 Penaeus monodon
CTAAAAGCGTTTTTGATCTTTCTTTTATCACATTACATGTCATTTTAAAGAGTCAATCCTTAAGTGAACCTAAATGTGGAGTA
>NC_051408.1:11686303-11686378 GCF_015228065.2 Penaeus monodon
CACTCTGCAAGGAGTAGTATTTCGTGTTGAGAGGAAACACTTATGAGTTTTTTCTTTTAAGTAATACAGACACTG
>NC_051408.1:11686880-11687002 GCF_015228065.2 Penaeus monodon
AAGTTTGTACCTGAAATATCCCCTCATTTACAGATCCCCTCGAGGTGTGGTAACGTGGGGGGCGGGGGCAGTGCGTATCTCCTTGATCTTTTGCGTAATCAATATAAAGTAAACATTGAACT
>NC_051408.1:11687107-11687381 GCF_015228065.2 Penaeus monodon
CAAAGTGAAGTGCTATGCTAAAGGATTACGTTAACTGCTGTAAAAAAAGGAGACCTAAATGATCCTCAGGCAAAATGCCTTTAAATGATACAAAAAAGTACCTAAAACACGGAGGCATAAAAGCAATGAAAGTGCATCTCGAAGAAAAGTAAAAATGGCTGAGGTTAAAGTAGGCAAAAGCACAAAAGCATAAGAGCAAGCACAAGAAGAAAAGCCAAGTCCTTAGGGGACAGTGAATTAAAATATAAATAAATAAAAGGACAATGAATAAAGG
>NC_051408.1:11687531-11687619 GCF_015228065.2 Penaeus monodon
ATTTGGCGGTACACTGTGACATCACCAGCCCTTATGTTAGCAGAGTATGGCTGTAACTTTAGGTGTAAATTAGCTGGCCTGAGGATAA
>NC_051408.1:11687714-11687816 GCF_015228065.2 Penaeus monodon
ATTTGTGGAGTATTGCGTTTCACAAGATTGGTCGATTCTGTTCACGCGTGGTTTGGTTATCTTTAGAGAGACTGTGGGTTGTACTGAGTGGCTGAGTTGTTT
>NC_051408.1:11690160-11690494 GCF_015228065.2 Penaeus monodon
TATTGTTATTGCACCTAATATCAAACACATGTCTTGCATACGACCCCACACTTAATGGAATACAAAGGTAACCTTAATTTTGCAGTACATCAGGTATTTTGCACTGGATGGGGAGCAGCCTGAGGCACATAATGACGTAATGAGGGGATAAAATCCAAACTCAAGGCCCGTTCATATTTCTTGATCAAAGAAAATGATAAAGACGTAACAGGGGATTTTGGGTCAAAATTCTTTTGGGGGGATATTTTATATTTTCCTGTGTGATATTTCTATTATTATTGTTTATTCGGTTTATCAGTATCACCAAGTTCACTTAGTGATCTCTATCTGTCTA
>NC_051408.1:11693269-11693583 GCF_015228065.2 Penaeus monodon
CCTTATATATAAAGTAGGAAAAATCATAATCATACCAGAGCGAATTTGTGCATGAAGGAATAGCAACTTAATATAAACAAACCACCTTTTCCTTCAACTAAGAAATTTGCTTAACATGTTGACCTCAAAGTTAACAAACTTCCTAGCATAAATGTTTGGCAGCAGTGATTTCCTTTCGCTCCAGGCAACTTCAAACAACGAATTTGCCCAAATTACATGTAATTGTTTAAAGCCCAGTGTTGTGGACAGAACGCCGGTAAAACACCGGAAATATAATTACCATTAGTCAGATGCAGTGCTGCTGCTCGATTTTT
>NC_051408.1:11696293-11696615 GCF_015228065.2 Penaeus monodon
AGATTCATATTCCTGGTAATGTAATTCACTATTCATTCTGTATATTCCGAAAATATGCCCAAATTAGTAAATATTCCTGCGATGTATAAAAGACGTTAAGTGAATTCTATTATGCACTGTTTTGTAAAAATGAAGAAGAAGAAGAAAAAAAATAGTGCAGAAAAATTTCACCTAATTTAAATATCCTTAGAGTTTGCCTCAACCCGAGCTCTAAAAGGCCCGAACCCAATTTTGGTGGATCTTTAAATTTTTAGATAGCCAATTTCATGTTAATCTAATGTAAATCATCTCCAAAATTTCATGAAATTGGGCTACATCGCTG
>NC_051408.1:11697036-11697154 GCF_015228065.2 Penaeus monodon
CTGTAATATTCATTAAAATGGAATCGTCCCATACATTCCATTGAATTCCCTCGACTCGGGGCTTTTCCCACTAGCCCTGTTTTAAATTTTTCAGGGGCCTTTTTCATGATCCCATTAA
>NC_051408.1:11697206-11697287 GCF_015228065.2 Penaeus monodon
GGGAAAAATAGAGTTTTTTTTGTGTTGGTGTGAATGTGTGATGGGAAAAATAAATATACAAAACAATAGATGGTTTAACAA
>NC_051408.1:11697667-11698098 GCF_015228065.2 Penaeus monodon
GGGAAAAACCCAACCCCCTTGTTTTCCCGGGGAAAAACCCCGGGGGGGGGGAAAAAAAAAAAAAACCCCCCGGAAAAAAAGAAAAGAAAAATGGTGGGGGTGTCCCAAAAAATTTCCATTGAAAGAATCGGCCATTTTTTCCCTCCTTTATCCTGCCTAAAAAACCCTGCCTTTAGGTTTAGCTGGTAATATCTGAGCTCCTCCAGAGAACCTTCTGTGTGTGTCTTAGCCCTTACGACTTTTCAGCGTGAAAGGGCGGACCTGTTTTTAGGGGAAACCCGGAATATTATTATAATTATTTTTTTTTGTTTTTTCTTTCTAAAAAAATGTTCAAATATGTTTTTATTTTAATAATTTTCCTTTTTTTTACATCTGTATTATTATTAATGACATTCTTCTTCTTCTCCTTTTTCTTCTTATTCGACTTCTTG
>NC_051408.1:11698229-11698471 GCF_015228065.2 Penaeus monodon
TTAAAATTTTTATTTTCATTTTTCACTTTAATTTTTTTATCAATATTATTATTTAAATTTTTTTAAACCCTTTTTTAAAATTTTTATTATTTTTTATTATCATTACATTATTTTATTATTTTATTATTAATTATTTTTCATATTTTATTACTTATTATTATTATCATTATTACATTATCATTTTATTAAAAATAAAAATAAAAATAAAATAATTTTTATTATTTTTATTTTAGATGTTATAC
>NC_051408.1:11703058-11703492 GCF_015228065.2 Penaeus monodon
TTGATTAACGTGCTTTGATTTTCCTGATACGGGTTTACAGTATTTCTAAAGAACTGTTGGCTAAACTCACTCTTGCCTTTGTCTGCGAGTGCCAACTCAACCCTTGTCACAAAGACATATTTCATCCGAGTATTTGGCGTCGAAAACAACTTTCGGAAGAGCAAGTAATTTCATTTTGTCTCCTGTTACTCGAGAGATGGCTGACAGACATATGACTAAAGTTACATTCACTGCGCTTTGTTTACGATCGTTATAACCACCAGGGAGACAGGAATAAGTTTAAATTTCCTCCCCCTCTTTACTTTCTCTTTCTCTAAGTAATCTCTGTGATTCGAAGGACGAATCTACGGGATGTGACTGAGATGGAGGAAGATCGATTCTGGATGGTGGATTCTGTTTATCTGACAGCAGTTTAGAGGAATGGTTCTGAGTAC
>NC_051408.1:11703539-11703604 GCF_015228065.2 Penaeus monodon
CTCATACTTCCTCTGTCGTGTGTGCGTGTCTGAGTGCTGTATTTCTTTACGACTTTATCTGTCGT
>NC_051408.1:11703838-11704067 GCF_015228065.2 Penaeus monodon
GACCGCTTGTCTAGACTCATTATTAATCGCATTTCAGCTTTGCCAGCACAGGTCAGGGCGCTGTTCTTACTTCTATGATATTTACTGTGTCGCTTTTTGAGGTAATTTTGCACACGCAAGACTGACAGGTTATTCATTAAAAAAAATTACGAAAGTAAAACCCCTGTTTGCCAAAACCAAAAGCGGGGTTTAATTACCCGCTGGGTTATGTTTCTCAAACATAAGGGTT
>NC_051408.1:11704409-11704752 GCF_015228065.2 Penaeus monodon
TAAAACAAAATAAAGATTTTCCCTTCGATTCGTTATTTCATTAGAGGTTATGTAAATCCAAATGTCCCCAAATGAGCCCCATGTCTCTAGCCTCTTGAACCCAGAAAAATTTTTTTTTGAATACAAAAAAGTGGATGTCGATTTTATTAAGATGCGTTACCAAGGATGGGTGGGGGTAGGAGGGAAGCAAGGAAGGCAGCGAGGAGGAAAAAGAATAAAGATATTATCAAGAAAAGTTAGAATTTGTTTCTTGTTTTTATTATAAAAAAATATATATATATAGGAAAAATGGTGATGGGGTCACATACTGTTTATGTGACTTTCGTACGTCAGATTTAATTGT
>NC_051408.1:11704834-11704929 GCF_015228065.2 Penaeus monodon
TATATAATCATTATATCATGGTAATTTTAACTCAAATGTTGAGCGATGGCCCGTAGATTAGATGCAAATATAATCTTTTATGACTCTGAAATTAT
>NC_051408.1:11704970-11705180 GCF_015228065.2 Penaeus monodon
ATTTTTTTACTTTTAATCTTACATTGTTCCTTGGAGTGTCGTGTCTTCATTAACAAGGCAGAAAAGTTGCTTGTTTAAAAAGGAAAATAAAATAAAGAAAGAGAGAGACATAATCATGAGAGAGAGGAGAAAGCCAAGTGGAGTGAACTTAAAGAAAGCAAGAAAAAAATTCTTCCTTTTATCCTTCTCACCTACGCCTCTCTCTCTCTG
>NC_051408.1:11705879-11706192 GCF_015228065.2 Penaeus monodon
GAACATGAAACTTTCACATATCCTGAAAGTTTTCCTCTCCCAACTAAATCAACTCCTTCCTCGCTTTATAATGACTCGTTTTATCAATGCATGAAGGGAGCCTAACTTGAAAGAGATTCATGTGAAAGGAAAAAGGGAAAATAACAAGAATGAAAACAACCGGACTACCGAAGTCTAAGAGATAAGACAGGACAATAAGATAAGGGATAAAATAGGAAATTAAACAGAAAGAGAATATAATGAAAAAGAAAATACACAGCAGATTGATTAGATTTAGAAAAAAAAGTTATTTTTTAGGTATTATTAGAGTATT
>NC_051408.1:11706278-11706414 GCF_015228065.2 Penaeus monodon
GAAACAGACACACAGATTCACAGAGTGATAAAAGAGAATCTTGATCTCAGAATCCAGTCAACCAGAGGCTTCTCGCAATCTGTATAACAAAGCACTACTGCGTCTTATAGATCAGCTGATTCAATACACACGCGAA
>NC_051408.1:11706508-11707141 GCF_015228065.2 Penaeus monodon
ATGATATACTCTGCTTTTACTAAAGGATGAAAGGAGCTTCCTAACTTCCAACTCCTTCTATGGCCTTAGTAAACCCGTTTTCAAAAGAGCCTTTGCGCAAATGAAAGAATATTGACTAAAGAATTGGTCAAAGGGATTCTGCTGTACAGGTAGTTTACATTTATTTTCCCTTGTGAAAGCGAACCGTACCACGAGAATTGTACAAAGACCAGGTTTCACAACTCAAACTCAACCTTGGTCCCTGAGGTGACTGCGACCGCCAAGCTTCCCACACTGGTTGCACTAGAATTATTCTGTATCCTATCCAGGTTTAAACTAGTTTCGAAAAACCTTTTGATAGTAGTTGTTGACTGGCTGAATGCACAACGTATCACTTAATTTGGTTATTTGTCATTACTGACCTGTTAATAAAAAAAAAAATCATCATCAATGATATGTCATTTTGTCCTCAATCATCACTAATCTGTCATTCTCTCGTTAATGATCGCCAACATGTAAAATTTATCTTTTCCTTGAAAAGACGAAGCATAGTTCCAAGAAAATATTACTGGGCAAAAAGGGTGAAAATCTCAAACTCCACCCGGGGAAACCCGACTTAACGCACTTATTGCTCCTTGAATAATTTCCGCCGTA
>NC_051408.1:11708306-11708758 GCF_015228065.2 Penaeus monodon
ATAGTTGAAAATTGGTGTGTGGTTACCGTAGAATTTTATGCAAAAATGGGGAGATTTCGGGAGACGTGAGCCTGTTATTGCATGCCGAAGAAACGTTCTACTTGAACGCAGAGAAGAGGATAAAAAAGTTTGAATGAATAAGGGGAATAGAAAGATAAGCGGGAGGAAGAAGGAAAAGGAGGACTTGAGGAAGAGGAAGAAGCAGAAGGGGATGACAATAGGAGAGGGAATAGGAAAGAGAAAGAGAAAACGAGGTAGAAAAAAATCGAGGAAAAAAAATAGAAGAAAGAAAATAGAAGAATAAGGGGATGAGGAATTGAGGTAAAAGAGATGGGGAAAAGGAGAAGGGAGTCAGGGAAAAGGTAGAAAATTAAGAGAAAAAGAAGAAGGGAAAAAACGAGGAACAGAATGAAGCAGGGAAACAGAAAAGACGGACAAAGAGAAGAAAAAAA
>NC_051408.1:11709423-11709678 GCF_015228065.2 Penaeus monodon
CCGGATCCGTGACAGCCCACCGCGCCGACGACTCCCACAGGCATCGAGGAACCTTCAAAAGCCTCTGATTACCCCCGGTTCAAGGCTGAATAGTTCTCAAATGGAATTCTTATTCCCCGTGTGAGTGGGGCGTCTTATCACTTTTCCAGCTTTGAGGAACGTCCGAGGTTTTCCCTGGGAGAATGCATGAAGTCGGGGTTTCGTTTTCCCATACGTTTGGGTGTGTGGGGGAAAGGGTGTTGATATTGTGGAAGA
>NC_051408.1:11709888-11710374 GCF_015228065.2 Penaeus monodon
ACATTCCTTCACACATGAAATTACAATACGGTGGAATAGTAAGGTTATCATTTGTTTAAAGGTGTTAATCGCTCTTTCAATTTTTTTAACTTTTGAACTTATCTTTCACAAACTCAGTCAGTTCAGCCACAAAGCAAAAGTTACAGGTGAAGTAATATTATAGAATGATAAAAATTATTACCATAAACATCAATCACGAAAAGGGAAACACAACACTTATTTATAAACACGTCTGTATGAACAAAATACCAGAAGGTACAGCTTACTGGCAGAGAAAGGCTGTTGTATATAATCAAGATTTCACCTACGGCTATCGAGACCAAGCTGTGCCGAAAAATATCCTTTCGTTACATGAACCGACACCTTCAGGGAACTGTCTCGGGTGAAATTATTCAGAGGAAGAACCAGAAACCGTATCCGAACCGAGCTTCGAAATTTGTGGGATATGACAGGAACGAAGCTCTGAGATATTGATTAGCAAGGGGG
>NC_051408.1:11711399-11711468 GCF_015228065.2 Penaeus monodon
TCAGACTCGCCGGACCAGTAATTCTGGGATGCGACCGGGATTGTGTGTGTGCGAAGCCTTTGCAGGGGG
>NC_051408.1:11714669-11715676 GCF_015228065.2 Penaeus monodon
AAACATTTATACAATTTTTGACTCATTTATACATTCATAATTAACAACATACCTGAAAATTTTGCTAGGTTGATCATAAACTTCTTTCAATTAGGAGGGAAAACAACAACATATTTTGTTGAAATTAAACCTTAGATCATTATGAAAGGAATTCATGCTTCCTTTTCGGTTTGGTTTATGCCTTTTTATTTGCACCATTCTGAGATGTTCAAATTATTTTTTTGTCCATTTCGGCAGCTATTCTTGAAAATTAAACACAGTGATTAGTGCAACCTTGGGAATCGATCAAGCAATGATACAAATTATATATAAATAGTTTACAAACAGTCTATCAGAAATTTAGCCGCAGTCTTTTTAATGCACAAAGTCTATCCACAGTCTACCGCAGTACGCATAGTTTACACATAGTTTATACAAAGTTTGTAAAAAACTTTACCCAACGGTTTATATGGCGTTTATATGTAATTTAAACTACAATGTACAAACAGTTTAAGCGCTGTTGCATAGAAATACGCGGTTCTATGCATTCTACGCACGGAGGTTGCATGTAATTTACAGGAAGTCTCGATTTAACGTAAATTCATTTTTGAGAGTTTACACTCCGTTTGAATAACAAGCCGCTTGGGCATTGTTTATTTACATTTACAGTACTGTTTATACACAACTTACTTACATTTACAGTACTTTAACACACTTCACACACAGTTTATACATTAAGTTTGATCTTACAGTTTCTATATACAAATAACCTTCCATGAACTTATTACCAGGACCTTAAGGAATCACGTAATCATACACAGCCAACATGCATAGTAAACCCCCATTAACATCTTGTAATGTCAGAAGTAAAGAAAAAAAAATCAAGGAAGAGCAAGAACACAGAGATCATTAATATAAGTAAGGTACCATTACCATTATTTTTTTCTAAAAGCGTTTTTGATCTTTCTTTTATCACATTACATGTCATTTCAAAGAGTCAATCCTTAAGTGAACCCAAATGTGGAGTA
>NC_051408.1:11715716-11715791 GCF_015228065.2 Penaeus monodon
CACTCTGCAAGGAGTAGTATTTCGTGTTGAGAGGAAACACTTGTGACTCTTTTCTTTTATGTAATACAGACACTG
>NC_051408.1:11716105-11716201 GCF_015228065.2 Penaeus monodon
AAGTTTGTACCTGAAATATCCCCTCATGTACAGATCCCCTCGAGGTGTGGTAGCGTGGGGGGCGGGGGCAGTGCGTATCTCCTTGATCTTTTGCGT
>NC_051408.1:11716332-11716608 GCF_015228065.2 Penaeus monodon
CAAAGTGAAGTGCTATGCTAAAGGATTACGTTAACTGCTGTAAAAAAAAGGAGACCTAAATGATCCTCAGGCAAAATGCCTTTAAATGATACAAAAAAGTACCTAAAACACGGAGGCATAAAAGCAATGAAAGTGCATCTCGAAGAAAAGTAAAAATGGCTGAGGCTTAAAGTAGGCAAAAGCACAAAAGCATAAGAACAAGAACAAGAAGAAAAGCCAAGTCCTTAGGGGACAGTGAATTAAAATATAAATAAATAAAAGGACAATGAATAAAGG
>NC_051408.1:11716939-11717073 GCF_015228065.2 Penaeus monodon
ATTTGTGGAGTATTGCGTTTCACAAGATTGGTCGATTCTGTTCACGCGTGGTTTGGTTATCTTCAGAGAGACTGTGGGTTGTACTGAGTGGCTGAGTTGTTTCATGGAAACGATGCTTAACTTCAGATGGCATT
>NC_051408.1:11718205-11718352 GCF_015228065.2 Penaeus monodon
GTGCCACCTGGGTCACGATAACTACGCAATACATTAACAATCATATACTGGTGGTGATCCTTTCAAGTCCTTTGTTTGAAGTACTAATAATGTATTGTTATTTGCTGATTCAGATCATGGAATTTAAACCCTTATTTACAGTCTAGG
>NC_051408.1:11719425-11719723 GCF_015228065.2 Penaeus monodon
CCCACTAATAACAACAACAAAAACTAATATATCTCTCCTTTTATTCTATTATATCGCCAGTCCTCTTCCGCCATTAGACTCACTGCTCTATATTCGTGGCGCGTTTCGGAGCGAGCGGCCGGGAGGCGAGAGACCTTGAACCGAGGCACAATGTTGGCGGTTATTGCGGCGCTGAATCATGCTGTCTCATAAATTTGGCGGCGCACAAACGGAAGCAAATTTCGGGACGGCTGCGTTTTTTCGTGTTTGCCTTTTATTGTTTTTGTTTTCTTTATGTATATACACACACACACACATG
>NC_051408.1:11721822-11722893 GCF_015228065.2 Penaeus monodon
AGTTTCCGTAAGCATCTTCGAAATTCACTTTAATTGGTGATGCTCAATATTTAGGAAACGTTTTGAAAATTAGAAACAATGAACTGTGTCGAAATGGTGAACGCCATAGGGAGTTTTATATTAACAAGCCTTTTATATTAACACGAGGGTATCCGTAACATATATATTTTTTGGGGGGAAACGTGAATGGGATATTCCATGGAGGTCAGAGAGCTCTTGTCATGTTTGAGGATTACAGAAAATAATTTGTGAAAAAAGGCAGATTCGTCTATGTATATTTTTAGGCTTTGTAGATCCGGTACTGGGACGAAATCTAAGATTAATGTGGTCTGCTAAAATTGATGCAAAATTGGGCCACCTGAAATCCCTTTTCTGTCAGGAGAAAGAAATAGAGAAAATGGTGACCCAGGATTACACTTGGGCATTTGCAGTCCAACGAGATTATATAGAGTGCAACGAAGGAAAAAGTCAAAAACTATTTTCAGTGCGTCAGATTAGAGTTGAATTTTGAACTCTGGAAATTTAATTCAAGTCTTAAATTCCTGTTGTTCAGGGCGGAACAGCCACTCTGAAGTAGAACAAGGGTTAGCTAAGATGTTTGCGCAGAAATGGAGAACTATATACGATTGACGGAAATCTCAATCCAGAGTCAAATGTTGATTGATAATACATTTGCAGAGAGGACGAAAGATGATGGCTCATATGTAGGGATGAATTATTATATTAAAGCATTGGAAGATAAACCTTTAAAAACGCCCATGATAGATTTTGGTGTTAGTAAGGTGACTGAATTGATTTTCAGGTGTCCAAAACCGAGCACAGAAAGATTAAAGAATCCAAAAATGCATAAACAAAAAAACAATAGCTTCTTAAACTATCAACAAACCAACATGAAGACGGAATGAATGACTGAACAGCGAATTAAGACTGCAAGACTCACTAACACTGCCAAATCATTACGCAGCTTATGAACAACAAACATTATTTTCAGTTTAGAGGATATTTCATGTTCGAGTGTATATTGCTGTTTGTTATCGTGGCATTTGCTTTGATCTCTGGAAGTGCGGAATG
>NC_051408.1:11724205-11724474 GCF_015228065.2 Penaeus monodon
CTCTTACTTAGACGCAAAATGAAATAATGACACTTCGAAGAGAGACAAACACTTATGCCTTATGAAGAATTAAAACATCAAGATTATTTAATGATTTAATTAGATGATTGAATAATTTGAGTTACTTTGATCTTTTGACGTGCAGATAAAGTCTGAACTTCAGCGGGCGATAGGTAAATAACAGACTGTGGTGGTATATCATGTTTCTGTTGTGCTTGCATGTCATTTCGTTGACTGTTTGAAACTTGAATTGCGGGTCAGCTGTGAAG
>NC_051408.1:11725093-11725358 GCF_015228065.2 Penaeus monodon
GAAAACAAAAATAGAAATGAAAGTAAATCAATTCTAATTGCAATGAGCAATCAGTCAAATGAAAGAAAACAAGATATCGAAGACTTAGCTGAATCCTTCCTCTCAAAAGACACCCCTGTACAAGAAACCTTTTAAGACAAGTCGAAAAGATTATCAGGAAGGCTTTGTTTAGGCCGAGGAAAAGAAATCGCAGATAACAACAACGAAATTACGTTGGGTGTTAATCTGTCCTGTGGATTTTTTTTTTTCAACGGATTTGACTTAG
>NC_051408.1:11725444-11725626 GCF_015228065.2 Penaeus monodon
CATCCTATACTCCTCTAAAATGAAAATACAGTAGAGTGAAAATGCATCTGTAAAGTTTTAAAAATGAAACAGTGATTATATTATTAAAAGAGTAGTGTACTATATTTATATAAATGAAAGAACCTTTGTTATTATATTTGATTTTACTATATTATCTCTTGATGCTGATATACATACAGTTG
>NC_051408.1:11725760-11726237 GCF_015228065.2 Penaeus monodon
GCGTTATTGTTTGTATGTGTGTTGATGTCCATTGTGTAGGGACTATGTATATGTGATACACTGCGTATTTAACTTCCTAAACAACTGAATTTAAAATTACATATATATTCTCTGGACGTCTCTGCATCTGTATATTTATGTAAGGCCATAAAAAGATACCGGAGAGCATTCAGGCAAGAGTAAGATGCATAACTTCAACAGAAAAGGAGAACCTCCATATCCTGACCTTCCTCCCAAGGGTCTTTATTAACCACAATAGTTCCCTTAACACGATTAGACTCTAAAAGGGTCTTTGCCGCAGCATGTACGTTCTTCCTTCTGTTTCCTCAGTTCCGGATCTCGTAGGCAGCTGCATTCGAGTCGTTTTTCTTGAGTTTTTTTCTTTTTCTTGGTCTTTTTTTTCTGATTTTGTTATGGTTGCCTACTTGCTTCATGCTTATTCTCTTACTCTTTCTTTATTTTCTTTCATGTTTTTTA
>NC_051408.1:11726311-11726380 GCF_015228065.2 Penaeus monodon
CACGGTGTCAAAGAAATATCACATTTTATTTAATGGAAATGTATTACACGCAACAGAGTACTTCTGAAT
>NC_051408.1:11726516-11727133 GCF_015228065.2 Penaeus monodon
GAAATAATACATAAGCAAGCAAAAGCTCACCAGTACTCGTACACACAAGTTGTTTCCTTAATATTTCTCAAACATCTGAAAACGTGCACCTTGTTAGGTTTTTTACCTCTGGAATATCTGGAAAAGAAACAGACATTAACCCAAAAATTAAGAAAAAAATGCAAAGAAAATTGCAATGCGAAAAATCAGAATCTGCTTATCAACTGGTCAATACATCCCTAATTTTCTGATGAATTCTACCTAATCCCTTATACTTTATAAGATTTTGCGTGCATATATATTGTTAAATCTAGGCCTATATAGAAACCAATATCTCAATCCCATTCCCTTCTCATCGCGCCATGAAGCTGAAACATCGATTTCAGAAATTCTGTTCAAATAAGCGAACTGCAAGCGTGTCACCCTGAAAACCTTGTAACGTTATAGTGAGAGGGTAGTGATGATTATACCACGTAAATGGATAGAGTATGGAGTGCACCTTAAGAAATTCCGGTCTGTTCTTCGCTCTGTTCTTCGTACTGTTCTCCGTTCTTTTTTATTTGCACAGATTAGCTCTGTATGAGAAATAGATCCAGCTAACTCATACCTATGGTCACAGCGACAACAGATTATTACAG
>NC_051408.1:11727297-11727362 GCF_015228065.2 Penaeus monodon
TAATCCGCCATGTATGAGATCAAAGGACATTCCACTTGACGACCCCTTCCCCCACTCCATAAGAG
>NC_051408.1:11727397-11727558 GCF_015228065.2 Penaeus monodon
TCTTTAGCGCTTTGATATCGAAACTGGACCGAGTTTTGATGTTAAAAATGTGCGCCGTCTCTCTCAAGGTAGTTTTAACGGAGCATAACTCAATTTCCTTTATTACTAAGGATAGAAAACGAGGTTTCGTGTTTATGAAATGTCCCTCTAATGGCGGAACC
>NC_051408.1:11727810-11728076 GCF_015228065.2 Penaeus monodon
TTCGAATATATTACCACTATTTTCGTTTAATTTCGCCAAAGCGTCTGTGCATTATGGCCGAAATCACAACGCTATTTGCCTAAGCCAATTTCCTTCTCCTTCATAAAACGAACACTCAGCTACACGAAAAATGAAAAACGGGTTTGGAGAAGCTGTTCCGAGATAAGGCTGCAGCTTTGGGCTAAAATGTGGCTAGGTGAAGGCCTGCATTTTCTGTTCTTTTCTTTTTTTAAGGTTCAAGACTTACTTGTGTTTTACGAAGCCCG
>NC_051408.1:11728240-11728536 GCF_015228065.2 Penaeus monodon
GCAAGTGCTCACACACATTGACACCAATACCAGCTTTATATCAAACGTTTCCCCAGATAAAAAGTGATACTAATAATTTCACTCCTTTTAATTCTGGCGCCCATTTTTAGACCTATAAACGTGCCCGTGTACTTTAACGTAATTATATTTCAAAGCTCTGTAACTATTAAAAAATGTATTAGACATACTTTATTTACATATATATTACACATAAAATCCACTATTTAAAATAAAACTGTCACCAAAATGAATTTATTGGTCAGAAACAATGAGATATTTAATCCATGAGAACCTCC
>NC_051408.1:11728556-11728683 GCF_015228065.2 Penaeus monodon
TTTATGATTAATGGTTTTATAATTGTAGTAATTAGAAGTAATCGTATCGCTCATAATTTTTCTAGTTATCATCAGTAAATGGCTTCAAAATTTCGGATGTAGATTTTGCACCATTGTCTGAGTATTT
>NC_051408.1:11728741-11729385 GCF_015228065.2 Penaeus monodon
GTAACTTCTGCTATATTCTGTTCATTACCGTCCCCAACCTGTGTGTCATACTTCGCTAATAAGAATATTAAAAACTAGAATCTACTCCATATTCTATCAGGTCTATAGGTCTAGCCTGTCGCAGAAATGTTACACGGTCTTCAGTATCAGTCGTAAACATACTCAAAGGTGACACATTTGCGGTTCGAATACTTGAGCAAAAGCTCCGAAATCGCTGCTTCAGCTTCATAGGCCGATGAGATGTAAACAAGGTTGAAATATTAGTTTCTATGTAGCTCTAGCTTCACCGGGGAAATATACAAATGGAGAATTAACAGTATCTACGATATATGAGGGATTAGGTAGAATTTGTCTCTGAATAATGTATATATCGATCAGTGAAAGTTATATTAGCTGCTTTCTAATTTCCTTCACCTCCTCCACTTCCATTAATTCCTTTGGTTGTGTGGCTACTACCAAAATAATCTAACAGAGGCGTATTGTTTGATATCGGAAAACTATACAGAGGAGCGCATAAACGCACACCTGGTTCGTAAAAGGCCTTCTTTTGCGGATATTCATGAGATATTCTGTAGCTGATCATTCCTTTCTGTGCAATAAACGGTTGTAACTGTAAATTGTAATTGTTCGTAGTCTGTCATTGA
>NC_051408.1:11729405-11729968 GCF_015228065.2 Penaeus monodon
CGTGCACTTTTGATTTACAATCTTACCCTTGTTTATTTCTGCCTATGAGCTATGAACAGCATTAAGTCTATTTATGTATATTTTTTTTAATCCTCGTCTATTTTACGGTAGCACTGTGCAGGATTTAGTGCCAGAACACACATTTATAGAATCTAGCGACTTGGTCAAGAGAATATGGTAATAATAATGTTTATTTCAATTCCTAGTTGTATTGTAATGCTTATATATCTTTATATACGAATGTGATGAAAAGAAAAGAAAAATGTTTAGTGGTTTATTCAAAGGTTATAACGTGTAACGAGTATACGAAATATTTTAAGCCTGTTCTGCAGTATAATATGCGTTACTATTGCATATCAAGTTAACTTAATCATTAATAGTTATCAGTATATTTCAGAGTAAGGTTTCCTTTAAAAAAAGTCAAATGAAATTCGTGCCTAGAGATTTATATTGTTATCATATAATGTTTTCAGATTCTAAAAATGTCAATGTATGAATATTTTTGTCAGAACAGAATATTTATGTATAGCAAGAAGAAAAGGCTCAGTGATTCATATGAAATA
>NC_051408.1:11730028-11730132 GCF_015228065.2 Penaeus monodon
GGACTCATATAAAAAAAAAATCCTGTACAGTCAACATAAAACATATTAATCTACACTTCAAGAAAAGTACTGTCTCACGTAACTATTTAGCCTGCATGCGAATC
>NC_051408.1:11730466-11730716 GCF_015228065.2 Penaeus monodon
TTAGAAAATGGTCTTACTCAGATACACACCGAAGTAATAAAACTTTAGTAATGTTAGTTAACTTTGCTAATTCCGCTTTGGCGACAGAAAAGAAATGTATTGCCACGCGTCCAGTCTTGCTTTAATTCCGAAACGATGGCGGTCCGAAAATTAAGAAAGTTTCGCGCATCTTGGGAATGTCATCCATTACCGCTCTCTCCTCAGCACCAAAAAAGGACTAAAAAGAAACAAGATAAAAAGGAAAGAAGAA
>NC_051408.1:11731183-11731477 GCF_015228065.2 Penaeus monodon
TCGCCTATGAAATGATCCAATTAAAGTGTTTGATTAACTAGGAAGTACCCAATCAACTGTGTGCCAAAAGCAATATTGGAGGAAGCAAAATAAATATTACTCTGAAATTAGTTACTCTTCTACATCGGTGTTGTATCGCACTAATGTCGAGTATGCAACGTTCAGGACTAATGAATTATTAAAAGGAAAAACAAAGTCTCATATTTATTCAATAAAAGCACAAACCATAGCGATAAAACGATACAGAAAACTAAAAATGTATATTGTATATATGAAGTGACAGGAGGACTACCC
>NC_051408.1:11731516-11731636 GCF_015228065.2 Penaeus monodon
TTCTCGCTCTTGAGGGAAATTTTGTTCTACCAACTGTATTTAATGGTGGGGAAATGATAATCGGTTTCATGGTTGTTTTTCTTAAATAAGCTGTTTACATATAGTAATATTAGCACACGA
>NC_051408.1:11731878-11732089 GCF_015228065.2 Penaeus monodon
TAACTTGCGAATGGTTAGATGTATAATATGTAGACGAATCTAATTCTAGGTTATATATAGAGGTTGTTATGGAAGAATCATTGATTCTACTAGCAATGGTGAACATAATATTGATAAACCGATATATAGGAAATATTACTAAAAGTACACGGCATCTATAAGAATGGGATACCATATCATCTAGAGATAAACATGAAATACATAAATATCA
>NC_051408.1:11733043-11733187 GCF_015228065.2 Penaeus monodon
AACCCTGCGATGGTTCATTCAGGTTCGTTACTGGGTTGCTCATGTGTGTGGGTGGAGGGGGGGTAGAGTTGGGAGGAAGACAAAACACTTTTGACGGGCTTGTTGGAAAGAGGTGGTCGGCGGAGTCCGGTAATTACTGGGTAT
>NC_051408.1:11734767-11735197 GCF_015228065.2 Penaeus monodon
AACAGGTGTGTGTGTGTTTATTTGTGCAATATCCCAACTGCAATATTTATGAATTTGCCTATGAAAAAATATTTATACAATAAATTATTATAATTATATTGTCTCGCAATATGAAACTCATGAAAAAACACAATTAATCTATTCATTAAAGACAGCTTTCACGATAAAGTCAACTTCCCCAAAATTCGCAACAGTGAGCTAAATAGGTGTCAAACCTCAAACACTAATCCAGTGCAGATGCATTCTCCGACATGAATAATAAAATAATGATGAATTTGTGGGATTTAGTTTTCATTTGAAATAATCCTCTTATCATGCGAAGCTGCAAAACATGGAAGTTATTTTTAAAATTGTTCTATTTTTTGCAAGATAATTCATGTATTTTTGTAAATGGAAGTATGATTATGTTTTTTTATGCTTGTGATATCCC
>NC_051408.1:11735307-11735530 GCF_015228065.2 Penaeus monodon
CACGTAAGTGCATTCGCTATCTCTCCACTGACACGTGTGTTATTTATGTGCACGTCATCTAGCGTACACATGCGGAGCCTCCAATGTAGCCACAGGTAATGAAGAGGCTCCTTGATGGTGCTTACCTTAATGAGGTTTTGGCTGAAGACTGTCAGGTACGCACACAAGGCCGATGAACATGTGAAAATGGGCGCATGAATGCATAAATACATTTCATATATGC
>NC_051408.1:11735638-11735744 GCF_015228065.2 Penaeus monodon
GCCACTCTTGGTATATAACCTAGAACGAACTTTTAAATCACTCTCTCTGTGTCTCGCCCCCCCTTCCTCCTTCACTGTCTTTGTCTCTCTTTCAATATTAACCTCC
>NC_051408.1:11735832-11736173 GCF_015228065.2 Penaeus monodon
GTTCAAGTCACTGTTCAGCGCATTTCCGTGTGACCTGCACCTTGTGTTTATATCACCTGAAAAATGCATGGATGCTTCTTACAAGGCAGGGAATTTCTTGTTGATCTTTTTTTCCTCTCTGATTCTTAGAATTTTCTGTGTAAGCCTATGAAGTTTTTCTTGACATTACGTCTTTTGTTTGTTTTGAAATATCTTATAATGTTTTATTTCAAAATAGTAGCAACGTTGCCTGATTTATTAGACTGGCATTTCTCAAAAGAATTACAAAGTCTCAAAAAAACAAAGAATTTATAAAAAGAAAATCATGTATGAATAGGGTAGAAAATGAAATGTAATGTTAA
>NC_051408.1:11737066-11737863 GCF_015228065.2 Penaeus monodon
AATCAGCATTCTAACAGAGGTTCGAATGTCGGTAATGAGTGACAGAACGAAGGAACAATGTAACCACTATTGCGAATATATGCCATGGCACACAGCCAAACGTCCCTCTTCACTCACGCGGGACCTAAGTCAGCCCTGGGTAACTGCGGTAAACAGAATACTATAACAGATGATCCTCATACTATGCTCAGTGCTAATGTATATATTCTTGCATACTAATGTATCTATTTTTTTTTTTCAGTAATTTATATTCAGACACAAAACTATAATGCGCAAAATCAATATGTGCATGTGTTTGTGTATATATAGTACTTTTAATTGTCTACACATTCACACACAGTAATCTTAACATAGCACATACATTTACACCCAAATCTACTTCTTCCTTTAGGCATTTAGTAAGCATCCCCTTACTAAATACAGTATATCCCTCTTAGCTATATATTCCCATTTCCTTTGTTGGCATGTATATATATCGGATCGGGGATGCAACACGTGCAATATCAAAGGAAGCTATTCAGACGTTGCCTGATATTGCATGCAAATGAAAGGCTTTGTTCCCTGAACTTACCAGCGTTGGAGATACAATGAAGCTGCATTTGCACTCACCCTTCCATTCTTCTCGTACTCATGGTAACTCGCGAGGATTCTGGCAAGATCATTTGACCCTAATCGTGCAAGATAAAGATTAGGAGACCTTGGTGGTGAGTAGCGGCTGAGAAGAGGTATGGAACTGTTAATGGCAATGGATAAACAATTGCAGAACTGAAGGGGTGGCTGGAGTAGGGGGAACCTAA
>NC_051408.1:11738006-11738173 GCF_015228065.2 Penaeus monodon
GAGGGAAGGGGAAAAAGATGGGAGAACAAGAGAACAATGAGATATTTGTTGGTTAATAGAATAGAGGATGGAGGAAGAAAGAAAAGGAGAAGGAGATGAGAAAAAAAGAATGAGAGCAATGACGAACAGATGTTGATTGTTGTATGTTTCTATTCTAGCAATCTAAG
>NC_051408.1:11739425-11739565 GCF_015228065.2 Penaeus monodon
AACCAGTTTGTTTCTATTGCACCCATCTGAAATTGCCTTAATTAGCTCTTATTTCTCGACTTAAGTTCCAGCCATTTTCGATCTCCCTCGAAGGAAAAAACTGAAATGTTGATAACAGTTGGGAGGAAGGGAGAGGGAAC
>NC_051408.1:11740437-11740501 GCF_015228065.2 Penaeus monodon
CAGTACAATCAAGAGGTGCGATATAATGTTAAACAATATATTTAAAAAAAAAATCATCAGCGTC
>NC_051408.1:11742237-11742478 GCF_015228065.2 Penaeus monodon
AACGGCTCTTGCCTTCCCCTCAGAGCTCACCTCAAGCTCATCCCCTTCATTAAACGCTCTGCAAGCTTCTCCACGCTCTCGCTTTCCCTCCTCTTCCTTCGCTAACGGAGTCATTACCTTCACCATCGTTTCCCTCCCCTTCTTCCTTTGTTCCTTCTTCGCTGGTGTACTCACTACCATCTCCCTCTCTCCCCGTCTCCCTTCCTCTTCCCTCTTTCGCTTGTTTTTTTATCTTGTAAAT
>NC_051408.1:11743288-11743355 GCF_015228065.2 Penaeus monodon
ATATTCTTTTTTCAGTAACATAATGTAATTTTATCAGTTTTGTCTAATCGAAAGCGGTTCATAACTT
>NC_051408.1:11743520-11743761 GCF_015228065.2 Penaeus monodon
CACACACACACACATTGTCATATAGCAGATCATTATAACTTGCATTTTAATTAGCAGTTAAACGCAAATGAGAGAGTAATCATCTGGCGGTTAAATTGAGGAACTGAATTATTCCATCGACATATAACAGAATTAGTTTACGCTTGCTACACAAGACATTAAGTAAATCTAATACTTGAATTAATAAATACAAGCTTTCATATAAATTATTCAATCAGAGCAATAGCCCTACCAAAGTAAA
>NC_051408.1:11743852-11744367 GCF_015228065.2 Penaeus monodon
TCTTTCATATCTGAATTTCCTGTAGGAACTAATGAGTAGAATCTCTGTCCCAAAATAATGATTTAAAAGCAATAGGAAGGCAATGTGAGGCGATTCCAATAAAGATGGCAAAGATGATAGTATTTTTTAGGAAAATCCCCCTTAAAATGAGAGGATATTTTTTACAAATCCTTTGTTAAAATAAAAATGAAGAAGAAACTAAAGAAGTTACCAAGAAAATATAGATTCTTGAAAAAGAAAAATTGGGGAAGAAAATCGTTCTGCTAATGCAAATATTGCTTCTTAAGGAGAAAAAATGTGAAAAATATAGCATTAGTGAAAATTAGTCTTAAAGTCTTAAAGAATAGAGAAGCAAGAAAGGGAAGAAATGCCCTTATTATATTTTTTTTCACAAATAGCAAAGGAAGGCTTTTGCTGAAATGTGCAAAGTAAAGAAGAAAAGGTTAACATTCATTATTATTCTATTTCGGTGCAGAAAAAACACTATCAGAATAATGTAAAGATCGAGGCATGAC
>NC_051408.1:11744415-11744786 GCF_015228065.2 Penaeus monodon
CATCACCGTCACCATTCTTTTTTTTATAACAACGATGATAATGAACTACAAAATTGTACACAATAAACAATTAAACAAAAAACACAAAAAACACGTGGTATGTCTTTGAAGTAGCTCGTTATCCACACAAAAAAAATATATAAAAGAGCGAAAATCTCTCCAAATGTACTGGTTATATTTAAAAACTATGGATAAAAAATATGCCGTAAAACCGTGACGGATGAGACTACACTCAGAATGAATTTCAATTATTCATGCGATGTAAGCTTAAAATTAAGTCACAAAAACATTTATTTGGAAACAGAATTACGAATTAAATCATTGAGCTAACCAGTTACTTCCCTGCTGATTAAATAGCATATATATAATTG
>NC_051408.1:11744968-11745217 GCF_015228065.2 Penaeus monodon
TGAAGCTATGCCGATTTGCGGTCTCTTGATTGACTGACTGTTTGTCTGTCTGCCTGTAGCTCGCAGGAGACGTCTTTTTATGCAACAAAGAGGTGAGGCAAAACGGGAAATGGCGGTGCTTCACGCTTGCATCGGCTTGACATCGGCTGATTCCTGGTGCGGTAATTATGCCTATATGGATATGTTTGAACTAAAAATGTAGTGAATGTGTAATACATCGATATTGTTATGTGTGTGATAACTTCGGTC
>NC_051408.1:11745785-11746089 GCF_015228065.2 Penaeus monodon
CTTCCCTTTTACAAAACAGAGACTTAGCACAGTTTTGTATCCACCTCATTTCACAGATTTGCACAACCATTTCGTCCGGCGAGGGGCCCTTACAAGTAAAACAAAGACTCCAATACACAATATTTCCCGCAGTTAACGAGAAAACGGCTTCGAACAGCTACACTGAACTCTGGACATCGAGATTAAATTCAGTCGAAAGCGGGAGCTCATTCAGCCAAGACCGAGACTGTGCACTGAGCCGCCGCGGCTTTGTGGAAGCCTTATTGCATTCAGTAATGGATTCATATTCGCTATTGTGCATGCT
>NC_051408.1:11746902-11747046 GCF_015228065.2 Penaeus monodon
TGGGAGGACTGTTGTACCGGCAAGTCTGGGAGACGAATAAAAGTGAGACATATATAAACTTATAGACTGGTATAATGAGAAAAATGTGTCATAGTCAATTAGACCTGGGTTAATGTACACCCCAGACGCATATTACAGGATCAG
>NC_051408.1:11747231-11747299 GCF_015228065.2 Penaeus monodon
CAGTACATCACAAGAGGGTGCGATATAATGTTAAACAATATATTTAAAAAAAAAAATCCATCAGCGTC
>NC_051408.1:11749138-11749410 GCF_015228065.2 Penaeus monodon
ACGGCTCTTGCCTTCCATCAGAGCTCACCTCAGCTCATCCCCTTCATTAAACGCTCTGCAAGCTCTCCACGCTCTCGCTTTCCCTCCTCTTCCTTCGCTAACGGAGTCATGACCTTCACCATCGTTTCCCTCCCCTTCTTCCTTTTTCCTTCTTCGCTGTGGTTTGTACGCACTACCATCTCCCTCTCTCCCGTGCCCTTCCCTTTACTCTTTCGCTTGTTTTTTTATCTTGTAAATGGAGGGGGGAAAGGATGGAGGGAGGGTAAGAGCGC
>NC_051408.1:11750604-11750851 GCF_015228065.2 Penaeus monodon
CACACAACACACACATGTCATATAGCCATCATTATAACTTGCATTTTAATTAGCAGTTAAACGCATAATGAAGAGAGTAATCCATCGGCTGGCGGTTAAATTGAAGGAATGAATTATTCCATCGACATATAACAGAATTAGTTTACGCTTGCTACACAAGACATTCAAGTAAATCTAATACTTGAATTAATAAATTACAAGCTTCATATAAATTATTCAATCAGAGCAATAGCCCTACCAAAGTAAA
>NC_051408.1:11750967-11751509 GCF_015228065.2 Penaeus monodon
CGCCACATCTTTCATATGCTGAATTTCCTGTAGGACTAATGAGTAGATCTCTGATCCCAAAAATAATGATTTAAAAGCAACTAGGAAGCAATGTGAGGCGATTCCAATAAAGATGGCAAAGATGATAGTAATTTTTTAGGAAAATACCCCTTAAAATGAGCGTATCGAGGATATTTTTTACTAAATCCTTTGTTAAAATAAAAATGAAGAAGAACTAAAGAAGTACCAAGAAACTATAATCTGAAAAAGAAAAAGTGGGGGGAAGAAAATCGTTCTGCTATGCAAATATTTGCTTCATAAAGGAGAAAAAAGTCGTGAAAAATATAGATTAGTGAATAATTAGTCTTTAAGTCATTAAAGAACTAGAGAAGCAAGAAAGGGAAGAAAAGAAATGCCCTTATTATATTTTTTTCACAAATGCAAAGGAAGCTTTTATGCTGAAATGTGCAAAGTAAGACGGAAAAGGTCTAACAATTCATATTATTCTATTTCGGTGTGCAGAAAAAACACTATCAGAATAAGTGAAAGATCGAGGCATGACT
>NC_051408.1:11751545-11751943 GCF_015228065.2 Penaeus monodon
TGTCTACTCATCACCGTCACCATTCTTTTTTTTATAACAAACGATATAATGAACTACAAAATTGTACACCAATTAAAAAATTACCAAAAAAAATAAAAATTAACAAAAAAAACACAAAAACACGTGGTGATGGCGTTGAAGTAGCTGTTATCCACACAAAAAAAATCTATAAAAGAAGCGAAAATCTCTCAATGTACTGGTTATATTTAAAAACTATGGATAAAAAAATATGCCGTTAAAACCTTGACGGATGAGACTACACTCAGAATAATTTCACAGTATTCATGCGATATAAGCTTAAAATTAAGGCACAAAAACATTTATTTGAAACAGAATACGAATTAAATCATTGGCTAACCAGTACTTCCCTGCTGATTAAATAGCACTATATATAATTG
>NC_051408.1:11752091-11752293 GCF_015228065.2 Penaeus monodon
TTGACAGCTATTGCCGATGTTGCGGTCTCTTGGATTGACTGACTGTTTGTTCTGTCTGCCTGTGTAGCTCGAGGAGACTGTCTTTTATGAAACAAAGAGTGAGCGCAAAACGGGAACATGGCGGGCTTCACGCTTGCATCGGCTGACATCGGCTGATTCCTGGTGCGGTAATTATGCCTATATGATATGTTGAACTAAAAAG
>NC_051408.1:11752896-11752975 GCF_015228065.2 Penaeus monodon
AGATGGAGTAAAATCCAGGCAGATAGACTGAAATAGAACTACCGATATGAAAATATATGACATAAAATCAAATTCTCTC
>NC_051408.1:11753012-11753275 GCF_015228065.2 Penaeus monodon
TCTTCCCTGTGTCAAAAAAAGGACTTAGCAACAGTTTTGTATCCACCTCATTGCACAGATTGCACAACCTTTCGTACGGCCCCGACGAGGCTCTTACAAGTAAAAACAAAGACTCCAATACACTAAATATTTCCCGCAAGTTAAGAGGAAGAAAACGGCTTCGAACAGCTACACTGAACTGTCTGGTACATCGAGATTAAGTTCAGTCGAAAGCGGAGAGCTCATTCAGCCAAGACGAGACTGTGCACTGAGGCCGCCGCGGC
>NC_051408.1:11755353-11755578 GCF_015228065.2 Penaeus monodon
GCCTCTAGTATAAAAGCAGAGCATTGAGACACCTTACCTCATCAGGCCTACCTCCCCACTCAAGCGAACCGAGGAGCTAAACGTCGCTTAATCACCTAATTACTGCATTACCTAGTAATTGCCTGTTGTTGGAGGACGACACCCGAGCGCGCTGTAACGGGGGTGACATAGGTGGCTCAACAGGTGGTATTTGACACTGAAATTCCGAAGTGCGGAGGAAAGGTC
>NC_051408.1:11756021-11756192 GCF_015228065.2 Penaeus monodon
TCTTTTGCACTATAAACAGACGTCGCTCTAGAGTGATGTTCTCACCAACCCTGAATACTCATTATGATTAATGACACTGTGTACGAATTCTGTAACAGGATGTAATTAAAGAAAAGAGTGATAGAAAAAAGTGATAATACAGATGCAATAAAATATAATTAGAAATAAACT
>NC_051408.1:11756313-11756483 GCF_015228065.2 Penaeus monodon
TAAAAGGTGCGTTATGTTGCCATGACAACGTCCAACACTGTGTTATGTGCGGGTCATTCATGATTCATGCATACATGCGTTAAGTCTGTTGCTTTTGCATGTGTTTGCTGTTAATTTGTGATCGTGATGATAGAGTTGGCTCCTGCGCACGTGTCGTGGCGCTATTATCA
>NC_051408.1:11756516-11756604 GCF_015228065.2 Penaeus monodon
GATGGATTTTTTGGGTGTTTTTAGTGACCTTGTTTTTGAGTATGTGGCGGTTGATTATTAGTGGAGATAGTATTTCATATTATTAGGG
>NC_051408.1:11756668-11756734 GCF_015228065.2 Penaeus monodon
AAGATCTGATTATCCATTATCATTATCTATTATCATTAGTTTGATGGCCCATATATATAAGGTATT
>NC_051408.1:11756960-11757054 GCF_015228065.2 Penaeus monodon
TACCCTACTCACTTACCCACCGCCTCGCTCGTGTCCTCATCCACTCACCCACCCACACCCAAACTTTAACTCATCTATTGTCCCATAATTGCGT
>NC_051408.1:11757359-11757662 GCF_015228065.2 Penaeus monodon
ACGTCACCCTGTCTCCGTTTGTCTGTTTGTCACCTTGGCTGGGAAGAGCTTGTGTGCGTGTGTGCGTGTGTACGAACTTGATGTACACGTGAATGCATACACAAATACGTACTTACGCTTATCATTTCCTCCCCCTCTCTACCCCCCCCCCCCCCGTGGTAACCCCCCCTCCTAAGAAGCTGGAGTTTAACCCTTCCACCCCCCCCCTCGCCCTCGCCCTCTGTCAAGCGTTGACAGGCTTTTAATCGTCTCGACAGCGGGGAATTGACAGCTCGGTGTGAAAATTCTTGAGCGAAATGGACC
>NC_051408.1:11757859-11758299 GCF_015228065.2 Penaeus monodon
TGAAAATAGTCCTATACCACTTACATTAAATTGAGGTAGTGAATGAATTATTTCTTTTCGTTAGATTCAATTTAATTCGTTATCATTTTTGTAAATGTCTTCATCGTTTTATTTCATTTACATATATTTTACTTGATTTTTAAATTATTAATCTGCTTGATTATTTAGTGTTATTCCCATCATGATTATCTTTTCCAACGGGGAGTAATATTTTTCTTTTCCGGTATAGCATTTTCCTCGTATAAAAGCAGAGCAATTTAGACCTTACCTCATAGGCCTACCTCCCCACTCAAGCGAACCGAGGAGCTACCACGTCGCTTAATCACCTAATTACTGCATTACCTGTTAATTGCCTGTGTTGAGGACGACACCCGAGCGGCCTGTAACGGGGTGCCTAGGTGGCTCAACAGGTGGTATTTACACTGAAATTCCGAAGTGGC
>NC_051408.1:11758730-11758910 GCF_015228065.2 Penaeus monodon
TCTTTGCACTCTAAACAGACGTCGTAGAGTGAATGTTATCACCAACCCTGAATATACTCATTATGTATTTACTGACACTGTGTACGAATTCTGTAACAGGAATGTAATTAAAGAAAAGAGTGATAGAAAAAAGTGATAATACAAGCAATAGAATATTAATTAGAAATAACTGGGAGTACT
>NC_051408.1:11759018-11759190 GCF_015228065.2 Penaeus monodon
GAGTAAAAGGTGCGTTATGTTGCCATGACAACGTCCAACACTGTGTTATGTGCGGGTCATTCATGATTCATGCATACATGCGTAAGTCTGTTTGCTTTTTTCATGTTTGCTGTTCATTTGTTGGTCTGTTGATGGATGAGTTGGCTGCGCACGTGCGTGGCGCTATTATCAG
>NC_051408.1:11760107-11760468 GCF_015228065.2 Penaeus monodon
AGCCCGCCCTCGGACCTTGAGGTCGCCGACGCTCCTTCAAGCGACGGCGTCCAGGAGGCAGGTTCTCTGTGGCAACCGCGGGTCGTTCTAACGGGGCCGTTCTCTCGAAGCTGTCAGCGGCTGTTTACAGACCGGATGGATGGGTCGGGGGGGGGGGGGTATTGGAAACGTTTTGGAGCATTTCGACGCATTTTGAAACGTTTGTTTATAGGCAATATTGAATTTAGTACAAATGATAATGTGATGTGAAGTACAGTGTTTAACAGGTTATCATGTAAATTATTAATTTTAAAGCGAGCCCGGCAGTAGGGAGTAATACTATGGACGTATTCTTTTTACAGCTCGAAAGGTATGAAGAGGA
>NC_051408.1:11761076-11761150 GCF_015228065.2 Penaeus monodon
TTCTTATGGTGAATTGTAGCGTAAAGTTGCGTGTTTTGAGGTGCCGAATGACGTCGTTCTGAGGGATTTTTGTT
>NC_051408.1:11762521-11762695 GCF_015228065.2 Penaeus monodon
TAATCCGTCGTCGCCGCAACTACATGACGCAATTAAAGCCCCCCCCCCCTCCTACGGGGCCGGGAATTCGTCCTTCAGAATTCCACCTCCAGTTCGTCGAGATTAATTTGGCTCGTTCGTCCGCTTCCCATTTGGCGCGGGACTGTTTGCGTAAGAGGTGGCTGGTCCTTTTTA
>NC_051408.1:11762852-11762929 GCF_015228065.2 Penaeus monodon
CATATAAAAATCAGACAAAAAAGCTTATACTGACAACATTAGTTGAATTGGGGATAAGATTTTCATTTTTATTTCAT
>NC_051408.1:11763132-11763384 GCF_015228065.2 Penaeus monodon
GACTCTTTCTTTCTTTTTTGTGATCGATGGATTAATTAAATTTTATATAAGACGTTAATTTGTGTTATTGTTATATTTTCTTTTGTGATCGATGGATTCACTGAATGGAGAAAGTCGCTTCTTTTTATCATTATCATTTTTTTGTGATTATTGGATTAGTTGCATTAATTATGGTGTTTATTTAGACTTTTTTTTAGGTCGAATTCATGTGTAGTGATCATGGAATTAATTGGTAATAGTTGTCTGTGTATG
>NC_051408.1:11763500-11763663 GCF_015228065.2 Penaeus monodon
AAGACAAAAGAGAAGACGAAGAAAATAGGTAAAAAAGGAAAGAAGGCGAAAGAAAAAAGAAAAAAAGACGAAAAGAAAAAAATAGACGAAATGAAAATGAAAAACAAAACACAATGAAAAGAAGACAAAAAAACATACACACAAGAAAAATAATCAACATGAA
>NC_051408.1:11763765-11763977 GCF_015228065.2 Penaeus monodon
AATACAAATAAAAGGAGCGATATTCCTTCCTTCCCCTCCCCCTTCTACCCCCTCCCCCTTCTACCCCCTCCCCCACACCCTCCCCCACCCCCGCCCACACATCCGCCCCGTTTCCCTCACTGCCAGTTAACACGACCCTGACTTCCACGCCGCTAATGGCACGGACCCGACGCCGCTTCGGTGGAAACAGCTGATTCGTGCTTTCGGCAGGG
>NC_051408.1:11764234-11764420 GCF_015228065.2 Penaeus monodon
GAAAAAAGAACGAGAGTAGGAGGAGGAGACGTACAACAACAACAAGAAAGAGAGAGAAAGAATAATAGAGATTACGCGGAAGAGAGAGAGAAAAATAAATAAATAAAACAAAGCGAGTGACAGACCGTAATTCTAATCCACACCGACTACGCATATCATGTTTTTAATCCTATTCCACACGCCTTG
>NC_051408.1:11764671-11765027 GCF_015228065.2 Penaeus monodon
AAGGTGTGCGTGGGGGGGGGGGAGAAAGGGTGAGTTGACTGAGTGAGTAATTACTCAAGTTAATGACCTTGCAGCTTGATAACAATGAGAGCGCCCTGGTGAAGGTGGCGGGGGTTTTAATTATAGAGACAGGCAAGGCTGTTTGCGGTGTAAACATGGCCATTATGCGGAGGTATTGTGGAGCGGCGGATGTACACGGGCGACTGAGGGAAGGACTGAGGCTACGTGAGTACTCGCGTGTGCACATTTACGGGCGTACATTGGTAGGTGTGGATATACGTATGGGTATATGAGTTTGCTTGCGCATACGGATAGATATGCACACGTTTATGTAAGTCTATGGGTGTGTGTATGTT
>NC_051408.1:11765243-11765440 GCF_015228065.2 Penaeus monodon
GCGAAAATACACTTCCCATCCTCCCCACACACATGCAAACCTCCTCCATCCCCCATACACGTACGCCCCCACCTCCCTCTCCCCTCCCACCTATTAGAACACCCGCACCCCACTCCCCCACACGAGTACACCCTCATTCCCCTCCCCCGCACTTGAATACACCCCCACTTCCTCCTCCCCCACACATACATCCTCTT
>NC_051408.1:11765470-11765693 GCF_015228065.2 Penaeus monodon
ACAGTCCCTTGCACTTGTCACCGAAGCAGTTAGATAATTCATGATTCCAAGGACGCCCCCAACCACGCCCCTTATGCGCCGCAAGCCACGCCCCTTTCACCATCTGCCCCGTGGACACTCCCCCCCCCTGTTGCGTCATCATCCTTGGCTCACCATTCACCATATTGGTCGTAGGATTTTTATCCGTTTCTTTGTATGTTATTGTGTTTTGCACTATATTGTC
>NC_051408.1:11765744-11765889 GCF_015228065.2 Penaeus monodon
GGTTTTATTTGCTTTATGTTAATGTGTGTTTTTTGCACTGTATTTTGGCTTGTATGTAATTCTTGGTTTCGTGTTATGTATGTAATAAATATCGTGGTATGGTGAATATTGATATGCATCTCATCACACCACGCTATAATGCGAT
>NC_051408.1:11765932-11766295 GCF_015228065.2 Penaeus monodon
ATAGAAACAAAATTTGTATCACTATTCTACATGGAGCATCATACAACACTATACGTCATCACACAAGAGAGTCACCCACCATACAATGCCAGTTTCACCATAAAACACTATATTTTACAATATTTTACCATTTTCCATCACAATGCATCACTCACTTCTACATCACGTTAAACGATCCTTCATCACCACAGCACACAATCTCACCACAAGTACTATGCTTCACCATACACTTCCACTCTTCACCCGGCAACACTATTTTGTTAACACGGGATTTTTTTCTCTCAACCACACAATACCCAAGTTAAAAGACGAATTCCCATCACCGTTTTTCACCAACACACCGTCTTCATTATACATTATTTT
>NC_051408.1:11766671-11766929 GCF_015228065.2 Penaeus monodon
CATTCTTCATCACGCAAGACCGTATTTCATAAAAGAATCCCCATTACATCCCAAAGCAGTATTTCACCACAGCGCAAAATTCCACCGCACCGCCC
Organism: Penaeus monodon; assembly: GCF_015228065.2. Classification (NCBI taxonomy): domain Eukaryota; kingdom Metazoa; phylum Arthropoda; class Malacostraca; order Decapoda; family Penaeidae; genus Penaeus; species Penaeus monodon. The sequence continues at coordinate 11,766,767 of NC_051408.1, forward strand.
AGTGCCTCGCCACAGAAAAACCTTTCCCTCGCCACGCCAGCTTTTCACACCATGCGACACCATCCTTCAGCACGGCCGTCCGCTTCCTTCCTGTTCCTTGGCCACGCCTTAGGACTTATCAAGTTCCGGTTCCACGAAGAGATAAGGAGCGCTGGGAAGCCTT
>NC_051408.1:11767389-11767512 GCF_015228065.2 Penaeus monodon
AATCATCGGGTACAAAGAAAGTTAAACTGTTACAAAAAAAAACTATTATTTATATCGCTTCAAATCCTTTTAGAAGGTTGTTTGAAGCAACACCTACTGTTATTTATAAAACATTGTAAACAA
>NC_051408.1:11768397-11768535 GCF_015228065.2 Penaeus monodon
TTGTTTTTAATCTTATTTGTTGTTCCTTAAGCATTACCATTCTTTTTGTTTCATTGGTGTGCAGTGTGATTTGTGTTAAAACAGCCACGGATGTTAATGTGAAGGAATATGTTAATGTTATAAATGTTGGCTGTTAGT
>NC_051408.1:11768637-11768729 GCF_015228065.2 Penaeus monodon
CTCTACATCTGTCTGAAAGCATGACCAATAACCCTCGACGCTCAAAATCCACAACAACAGCAACAAAAATACCTCTGACGTAATCCTCCACC
>NC_051408.1:11768771-11768992 GCF_015228065.2 Penaeus monodon
TTAATGCGTTTGTTCTTTGTTTTTCCCTGCTTTTGTTCTGCTTCTGAGTCACGCGAGGAGGTCGATGTTACTTCGTCGAGTCGGCGTTAGTGTTGCGTCAGTCACGGTTAAGGAATGTTCAGGAATGGGAATCTGGGTTGTTGACTTACGCGCGTGGCACGGGGCGTAGATGCGTAATTATGTATGGGAGGGTATGTGTACGCGGGTGGGTTTGCGAAAAT
>NC_051408.1:11769079-11769199 GCF_015228065.2 Penaeus monodon
TTTTCTTTCTTTTCTATTTGCTTGAAGAAATCATTCCTCTCGGTCTCTCCTTATTCCTTTGTTATTCTGTCATCTCCTATAATTTCTCTTCCATAAGTTGAATCAACCTGTTTTTCCCTC
>NC_051408.1:11769266-11769339 GCF_015228065.2 Penaeus monodon
GTCAGATAAATAAAACCATCGATAGGTCAACCAAAATTAAAAGAAGTCAGATAAATAAACCAATTATATACAA
>NC_051408.1:11770389-11770499 GCF_015228065.2 Penaeus monodon
AAATTGCCTTAATTAGCTCTTATTCTCGACTTAACTTCCAGCCATTTTCGATCTCCCTCGAAGGAAAAAACTAAAAATGTTGATAACAGTTGGGAGGAAGGAGAGGGAAC
>NC_051408.1:11771378-11771442 GCF_015228065.2 Penaeus monodon
CAGTACAATCAAGAGGTGCGATATAATGTTTAAACAATATATTTAAAAAAAAAATCTCAGCGTC
>NC_051408.1:11773186-11773466 GCF_015228065.2 Penaeus monodon
CGGCTCTTGCCTTCCCCTCAGAGCTCACCTCAAGCTCATCCCCTTCATTAAACGCTCTGGGAAGCTTCTCCCCGCTCTCGCTTTCCCTCCTCTTCCTTCGCTAACGGAGTCATTACCCTTTACCCTCGTTTCCCTCCCCTTCTTCCCTTTTTTCCTTCTTCGCTGGTGTTTCTCACTACCATCTCCCTCTCTCCCCGTTCTCCCTTCCTTTCCCCCTTTCGCTTGTTTTTTTTATCTTGTAAATGGGAGGGGGAAAAGGGTGGAGGGAGGTAAGGAGCGC
>NC_051408.1:11774137-11774206 GCF_015228065.2 Penaeus monodon
ATATTCTTTTTTCAGTAACATAATGTAATTTTATCATTTTTTGTCTAATCGAAAGCGGTTCAAAAACTT
>NC_051408.1:11774362-11774630 GCF_015228065.2 Penaeus monodon
TTTTTATATAATATTTATTTATACACACACACCCAAAACATTGTCATATAGCATATCATTATAACTTGCATTTTAATAGCAGTTAAACGCAAATGAGAGAGTAATCATCTGGCGGTTAAATTGAGGAACTGGGAAATTATTCCATCGACATATAACGAATTAGTTTACGCTTGCTACACAAGACATTAAGAAATCTAATACTTGAATTAATAAATACAAGCTTTCATATAAATTATTCAATCAGAGCAATAGCCCTACCAAAGTAAAA
>NC_051408.1:11774746-11775263 GCF_015228065.2 Penaeus monodon
TCTTTCATATCTGAATTTCCTGTAGGAACTAATGAGTAGAATCTCCCTGTCCCAAAATAATGATTTAAAAGCAATAGGAAGGCAATGTGAGGCGATTCCAATAAAGATGGCAAGATGATGTATTTTTTGGGAAAAATCCCCTTAAAATGAGAGGATATTTTTAACAAATCCTTTGTTAAAATAAAAATGAAGAAGAAACTAAAGAAGTTACCAAGAAAATATAGATTCTTGAAAAAGAAAATTGGGGAAGAAAATCTTTTCTGCAAATGCAAATATTGCTTCATAAGGAGAAAAAATGGGGAAAAAAATAGCTTTAGTGAAATTAGTCTTAAAGTCTTAAAGAATAGAGAAGGCAAGAAGGGAAGAAATGCCCTTATTATATTTTTTTTCACAAATAGCAAAGGAAGGCTTTTGCTGAAAATGTGCAAAGAAAAAGAAGAAAAGGTTAACATTCATTATTATTCTATTTCGGTGCAAAAAAAACACTATCAGAATAATGTAAAGATCGAGGCATGAC
>NC_051408.1:11775308-11775666 GCF_015228065.2 Penaeus monodon
CATCACCGTCACCATTCTTTTTTTTTTTAACAACGATGATAATGAACTACAAAATTGTACACAATTTAAAAAATTAAACAAAAAAACAAAAAACACGTGGTATGTCTTTGAAGTAGCTCGTTATCCACACAAAAAAATATATAAAAAGAGCGAAAATCTCTCCAAATGTACTGGTTATTTAAAAACTATGGATAAAAAATATGCCGTAAAACCGTGACGGGTGAGACTACACTCAGAATGAATTTCAATTTTTCATGCGATATAAGCTTAAAATTAAGTCACAAAAACATTTATTTGGAAACAGAATTTCGAATTAAATCATTGAGGGTAACCAGTACTTCCCTGCTGATTTAAAAAG
>NC_051408.1:11775907-11776144 GCF_015228065.2 Penaeus monodon
CTCTTGATTGACTGACTGTTTGTCTGTCTGCCGTAGCTCGCAGGAGACGTCTTTTTTTGCAAACAAAGAGGTGAGGCAAAAACGGGAAATGGCGGTGCTTCACGCTTGCATCGGCTTGACATCGGGTGATCCGGTGCGGTAATTATGCCTATATGGATATGTTTGAACTAAAAAAGTAGTGAATGTGTAATACATCGATATTGTTATGTGTGTGATAACTTCGGTCAATTGAAAAGT
>NC_051408.1:11776669-11777070 GCF_015228065.2 Penaeus monodon
GATAAAAATCAAAGGCAGATAGACTGAAAAATAGATAACGATATGGAAAATATATGAACATAAAATCAAAATCTCTCTGTTATGTATTGCATGTATGTGTATGTATAGGTACGTAGCTATCTTCCCTGTTACAAAAACAGAGACTTAAGCACAAGTGTGTACACACCTTCATTTCACAAGATTGGCAAAACCATTTCGTACGGCGGGGGCCCTTACAAGTAAACCAAAAGACTCCAATACACAATATTTCCCGCATTAACAGAAAACGGCTTCGAAACAGCTACACTGAACTTGGGACATCGAGATTAAGTCAGTCGAAAGCGGGAGCTCATTCAGCCAATCGAGAATGTGCACTGAGCCGCGCGGCTTTGTGGAAGCCTTATTGCCATGTCAGTAATGGG
>NC_051408.1:11782245-11782665 GCF_015228065.2 Penaeus monodon
AATCCCCTAATTTTTCGCTGCTTTTGCAAACATGAATATATCCCATAACAAGGATCGATCGATCACCAGCTTGGGAAGAGCATATATGTCGTGCGAGCGTTTAAGTGCGAAAAGTTTCTTGCAGGAAAATCTTGAGAGAGGGAAAGACTTGAGAGGAGAGGACTTCTAAGTTTCTAAACAATCTCCAACTTAACTTTCCGAGGAATAGAAAAAAGAGAGAAAAAAACGTTTAAACTTTGGACTCTCGGTAATAAATAAGTATGGCACTTTTATTTCTTAAAGTTATGCGACAATTTTCACTCGAGGCAAGTTACTTTACTTTTTCATTTTCTTTTTGTTATATTATACCATGAAGGATTTTCGAACGCGCACGATAGGGAAGGAGAAGCAACAGAGAATACTTATCTTCGCGATATAACA
>NC_051408.1:11785777-11786207 GCF_015228065.2 Penaeus monodon
TCAAAAATTTCAAAAAAAGTTTTTTATACAAAATTTATCACATGCATAAAAATATTTTTGTTTGCGTTTGTAGTGGCAGCACATACTCTTATGTAGAGTAATTAGATGCCAATACGCTTTAATGTGGGAATCACTTATGTTTGATCTTCTATCGTCCGAAATGTAATATTTACTACAGACGAAAAAGGTTTATTGAAAACTTACATCTACAGAAATACGGCAAACAAGATCAATTAAGCAGAAATAAATCTTTATGATTTAGCATATATTAAATAAAAACCTCAACTGTTTCAACATATGTTAAACAAAAATGAGGGAAAACTTAGCATTTTCAGAACTGAAAAAAATATCCCTTTTGATAAGAGGGAAAAAAACGGCCAGCATACTTGATTGCTGTAAAGTGGTGAATATCGTGGGATAAGCAAGGAGT
>NC_051408.1:11791388-11791537 GCF_015228065.2 Penaeus monodon
GGGGGTTTTTTGGGAAAAAGGGGGGGTTTTTTTTTTGGGGGGGCCCCCCTTTTTAAAAAAGGGGGGGTTTTGGGCCCCCCCCCCCTTTTTTTTTTTTTTTGGGGGGGCCCTTTCCCTTTTAAATTCCGGGGTTTTTTTTTAAAAAAAAA
>NC_051408.1:11791555-11791697 GCF_015228065.2 Penaeus monodon
CCCCCCAAATTTAAATTAAAACCCCAAAATTTTTAAAATTTTTTCCCCGAAAGGGAAAAAACCTAAAAGGGGGGGGCCCCCCGGGGGGCCCCCAGGGGGGGGGGGCCGGGGGGGCCTTTTTTTTTCCCCCTTTTTTTTTTCC
>NC_051408.1:11791759-11792201 GCF_015228065.2 Penaeus monodon
CCCCTTTAAAAACCCCCCCCCCCGGGGGTTTTTCCCCCTTTTTTTTCCCTTTTTCCCCCGGGGGGGGCCCTTTTCCCCCGGGGGGGGAAATTTCCCCGGGGCCCCCCCCCGGGGGGGGGGCCCCCCCCCCCGGGGGGGGCCCCCCCCCCCCCCCCTTTTTTGGGGGCAAAACCCCCCTTTAAAGGGGGAAACCCCCCAAAAAACCCCGGGAAAAAATTTTTTTTAAAAAATTTGGACAACCCCTTTTTTTTTGGTTTTGGGGGGGAAAAAAAAACCCTTTTAAAACCTTTTTTTTTTTAAAACCCCCCCCCCCCGGGGGGAAAAAAGGGGGGGGGGGGGACCAAGGGGCCCCCGGGGGGGGAAAAAAAAAAAAATAAAAGGGGGGGGAAAATTAAAAATAAGGGGGGGGGGTTAAAATTTTTTTCCCCTTTTTTTGAAAGGG
>NC_051408.1:11792229-11792505 GCF_015228065.2 Penaeus monodon
GGGAAAATTTTTTTTTCCAAAATTTTTAAGGGGGGGTTTTTTTTCCCCTTTAACCCAAAAATTTTAAAAAATTTTTAAAAAAAAAAGGGGGGGGTTTTTTGGGGGGGGGGGAAATTTTTGGGGGTTCCCCCCAAAAAAAAATTTTTTTTTTTTTAAAAAAATTTTTTGGGAAAGAAATTTTTAAAAAAAAATAAAAATTTTTTGGGCCTTTTTAAAAAATTTTTTTTCCCCAAAAATTTTTTTAAATTTTTAAAAAAAATTTTTTTTTAAAAAAAA
>NC_051408.1:11792532-11792697 GCF_015228065.2 Penaeus monodon
AAAAAAAATTTTTTAAAAAAAATTTTTTTTTTAAAAGGAAAAAAATTTTTAAAACCCCCCCACAAACCCAAAACCCCCCCCCAAAAAACACCAAAAAACCCAAAAACCCCTTAAAAATTTTTAATATTTTTTAAAAAAAAAATTTTTTTTAAAAAAATTTTGAAA
>NC_051408.1:11792725-11792801 GCF_015228065.2 Penaeus monodon
ATAAAAGGGGAAAAAAAAATATAAAATAAGGGAAAAGTGTTTTTTTTAAAAAAAAAATTTTTTTAAAAAAATAAAA
>NC_051408.1:11792852-11792970 GCF_015228065.2 Penaeus monodon
AAAAAAATTTAAAAAAATTTTTAAAAAATTTTTTTTAAAAAATTTTTTTTAAATTTTTAAGGGGAAATTTTAAAAAAAATTTTTTTATTTAAAAAATTTTTTTTATATTTTAAAAAAA
>NC_051408.1:11793166-11793381 GCF_015228065.2 Penaeus monodon
AAAAAAAGGGGGGGGTTTTTAAAAAAAGGGCCCTTTTTTTTTTTTAAAGGAAATTTTTGGGGTTTTTTTTTAAAAAAAAGGGTTTTTTAATTTTTTTTAAAAAAATTTTAAAAAAAAAAAAGGGGTTTTAAAAAAAAAATTTTTTCCAAATTTTAAAAATTTTTTTAAAAATTTTTTTATTTTTTTAAAAAAAAATTTTTTTAATTTTTAAAAAA
>NC_051408.1:11793514-11793597 GCF_015228065.2 Penaeus monodon
TTTTTTCAATTTTTCCCTTTTAAAAAAAAAAATTTTTAAAAAAAATTTTTTTTTAAAAATTTTATTTAAATTTTTAAAAAAAA
>NC_051408.1:11793659-11793767 GCF_015228065.2 Penaeus monodon
GGGAAAAATTTTTTAACCCCTTTTTGGGTTTTTTTTAAAAGGGGGGTAATTTTTCCCAAAAGGAAAATTTTTTTTTGCCCCCCCAAAAAAAAAAAGTTTTCCAAACCC
>NC_051408.1:11794320-11794528 GCF_015228065.2 Penaeus monodon
CCAAAAAAAAAAATTTTTTTGGGTTTTTTTTTTAAAAAATTTTTTTTTTAAAAAGGGAAAAAAAATTTTAAAAAAGGGGGAAAATTTTTTTTTAAAAATTTTTTTTAAAAAAAACCCCCCCAAAAAGGGGGGCCCCCCCCCCTTTTTTTCTCCCTTTTTAATTTTTTTTAGGGGAATTTTCCCCCTTTTTTTCCCCCGGAAATTTTTT
>NC_051408.1:11794547-11794642 GCF_015228065.2 Penaeus monodon
GGGGGTTTGTTTTAAATTTTTCCCCCCCCCCTTTTTTTTTTTTTCTTTCCCCCCAAAAAAAAAACCCCCCCCCTTTTTTTGTAAATTTTTAAAGG
>NC_051408.1:11794754-11794945 GCF_015228065.2 Penaeus monodon
TTTTTTGGGGGGGTTTTTTTTTAAAAAAAAAATTTTTTAAAAAAGAAATTTTAAAATTTTTTTAAAAGGGAAATTTTTTTTGGGGAAAAAAATTTTTAAAAATAAAAAATTTTTTTTTCCCCCGGTTTTTATATATTAAAAAATAATTTTATTTTTAAAAAAATTTTTTTTTTTTTTAAAAAAAAATAAAA
>NC_051408.1:11795010-11795123 GCF_015228065.2 Penaeus monodon
AATTTTTTTTTTCTTCCGGTGTTTTATTTTATATATATATAATATATTATAATATATAATTTTATATAATAAATTATTATTTAAAAATAATAATAATTATATTTTTTTTTTTT
>NC_051408.1:11795794-11795993 GCF_015228065.2 Penaeus monodon
GGCGCGGGGTTTCAGAGGTGAGAATGTTCCCGCGACTCTATGCGACACTGTGTCGTTTCATCTTTCGTTTTTCCACTTGCATCAGATGTTGGGGTTCACTGTTATTTAGAAGGGCCCTGGGGAAAAAACAGAAAAATAACTATTATATAAAAAGTAAAATTTTCTCTATTATCTGAAATTCTATATATTTTTTTTGTTT
>NC_051408.1:11796258-11796751 GCF_015228065.2 Penaeus monodon
GATTCTATTTAGCTTTCAAAATGCTTTGTCGTGAGGGCCCCTCCTTTCTAAAAAAATTCCGGCCAAATTATCATTTCTAGGTGCAAGGTACGGTGATATAATGCCGCAGGCCTTGGGGGGACGTTGAGGGAAAAGAAAGAGGGAGAAATCGTCATAACCCTTTCGAACGAAACTCGGTTCGGGGTAGGGTGGTAAGGGAAGCTCCCTTTTTCCCTGCTAAAGATATCTCACCCTTTAATGTTTTCCCTAATTAGCTAGAAACGAGACACGCGGGGGCAAAAGGAACACTAAAATGAGGTCAGTGGTCGTCGCATGGAAGTACTGGCAGAAGTTGGCAATTACAGCAGGTAGGGCAGTGGTCGATCGGGGTTTTGTGAGGATCCTCGTGCAACGCTGTCACGCGACATGTTTTCCGCCCAACATTTAGTCACCCCATATACAAGTTTTTGACTATAGTCAAGCTCATAGTTTCCCCACCCAAAGAGCCCCGAAC
>NC_051408.1:11796854-11796919 GCF_015228065.2 Penaeus monodon
CCCAGTCAACACAAACCCCCACCACACAAAAAACACAACAAAAACAACAAAATATTTTAAAATAC
>NC_051408.1:11799485-11799559 GCF_015228065.2 Penaeus monodon
GTTCCAAAAAATAATATCTTTACCGGGAATTAGATGAAACCGTAAACGATTGTTGGAGGTGATCGAGGAAAGGG
>NC_051408.1:11799984-11800157 GCF_015228065.2 Penaeus monodon
CTCTTCACAGCTCACGGGTTGAGAAGGGGGTGTGGTTGTAGTGCTACATCTCCTTACCGTAAGTAATTTCTTCTTAGTTATTTACAAAAAAAAATGGGGCCATAACAGGCGGGACGGTATGCGTGAGCACACTTAGAAACCACCCCAAAAGAGCAGTTTTCCCAAAAATTTAG
>NC_051408.1:11800719-11800869 GCF_015228065.2 Penaeus monodon
GATTGCCCTTTCGCCAATTGGGGGTGAGTAACACGATTTTTAAAAGTATTAAACCCTTCAAAAAACTTTAACATAACCTCTTTAGTTTGAATGAAATGTCAGAGACTCGTCATTACCAAGGAAATCAGACAGTATAAAATAGTTATTCTT
>NC_051408.1:11801192-11801266 GCF_015228065.2 Penaeus monodon
ATAATTTTATAAAAAAATATAATAATTAAAAAATAAATATACACAAAAATGCACATCCATGAATATATTTAAAA
>NC_051408.1:11801480-11801584 GCF_015228065.2 Penaeus monodon
GCACTCTGTCTTAGCTCTGGGAATACTTTACAGATGTAACAAAATCCCCCTATTTTTAAACCTTCTTTTTAAAAATTCCGTTTCCCTTTTCTGCGTTTTTTTTT
>NC_051408.1:11802188-11802323 GCF_015228065.2 Penaeus monodon
TTTGGATCAAATTTACTCACATAAGGGTAGTGCCCCATAAAAGGGACGCAATAAAACTATTATATGCATGTGATCATTATGTATAAAAGCTTTTTTGAAATTATGAATAATAATTAAAGGAGGTGAATAAACTTA
>NC_051408.1:11804290-11804754 GCF_015228065.2 Penaeus monodon
GTGATAGGCCGAAGATAAGATCTTGTGTTCTCCTTCCCTCTGGCGTCAAAAAATCCTTCATGTATAATATATCAAAAAGAAAATAAAAAAAGTAAAAACTTGCCTCGAGTAAAAATTGTCGATAATTTTAAAAATAAAAGTGCCATATTTTTTTTCCCGAGAGTCAAAGTTTAACTTTTTTTTCTCCTTTTTTTTTCCCTCGGAAGTTAATTTGGGGATTTTTTAGAAACTTAAAAGTTCTCTCTCAAGTTTTTCCCTCTTCAAGATTCTGCAAGAAAATTTTTGCACTTAAACGCTCGCACGACTATAGCTCTTCCCCAAAACTGGTGACGATCGTCCTTGAGGGATATATTATGTTTTCAAAAGCCCGCGAAAAATAGGGGATTTTTTTTTCTTTTTTCGATATCAGAAAGTATACACAAACACACATCACCCCCTAGAAAACACCACCACCAAAAAACCGC
>NC_051408.1:11807411-11807506 GCF_015228065.2 Penaeus monodon
AAACAAAGCCAATTTAAAAAAGAAAAAAATTAAAAAATTTTTGTTGGCGGGGGTGTGGGGTTTGTGGGTGAAAAAAGGGGGGGGGGGGTGGTTTT
>NC_051408.1:11813273-11813672 GCF_015228065.2 Penaeus monodon
CCCCCTAATTTTCGCGTTTTTTCAAACATGAATATACCCCCAAAACAAGGATCGATCGATCACAGTTGGGAGCATTAGTGTGCGAGCGTTTAAGTGCGAAAAGTTTCTTGCAGGAAATCTTGAGAGAGGGAAAGACTTGAGAGGAGAGACTTCTAAGTTTCTAAACAATCTCCAACTTAACTTTCCGAGGAATAGAAAAAAGAGAGAAAAAAACGTTTAAACTTTGGACTCTCGGTAATAAATAAGTATGGCACTTTTATTTCTTAAAGTTATGCGACAATTTTCACTCGAGGCAAGTTACTTTACTTTTTCATTTTCTTTTTGATATATTATACCATGAAGGATTTTCGAACGCGCAGAGGGAAGGAGAAGCACAGAGATACTTATCTTCGCGCATAT
>NC_051408.1:11815967-11816062 GCF_015228065.2 Penaeus monodon
ATTTCAAAATAGCTTTTATAATAATGATCACGTTTAAAATAGTGTTTTGCGTTTGTAGTGGCAGCACAACTTTATGAAGGTAATTTAGATCCCAA
>NC_051408.1:11816779-11817228 GCF_015228065.2 Penaeus monodon
ATTTTATTCAAGCCCCCTTTAATGTTATATTCATAATTTAAAATAGTTTTTTATAATAAGATAATGCAAAATATTTTGATTGCGTTTGTAGGGGCAGCACATATCTTATGTAGAGTAATTAGACCCAATACGCTTTAATGGGGGAAATCATTTATGTTTGATCTTCTATCGTCCGAAATGTAATTTTTACTACAGACGAAAAAGGTTTATTGAAAACTTACATCTACAGAAATACGGCAAACAAGATCAATTAAGCAGAAATAAATCTTTATGATTTAGCATATATTAAATAAAAACCTCAACTGTTTCAACATATGTTAAACAAAAATGACGTGAATATCTTAGCATGATTCAGAAGCTGCACAAATATACCTTTGATAAGAGGGAAAAAAACGGCCAGCATACTTGATTGCTGTAAAGTGGTGAATATCGTGGGATAAGCAAGGAGT
>NC_051408.1:11823049-11824023 GCF_015228065.2 Penaeus monodon
GATAAGCAAGGAGTAAATGAAATACGGAGGGTTAAATGCGTAGAGTTGAGTCAGTAATTTCGTTGAGTCAGTCATGGCAGATGTGACAACCCGTATCATGCCAAATGTTTCAGAACAAGCTTAAAATAAGAAGTGACAAAAAGAAACTTTCCTTTTAAGGACGTATTTAAAATTTCCGGAGAGAAATTCGATTGCTCTGAAGTTCTCTAACTATGAGTCTCGTAAGAGTGATAAACCTATATAAACTACAAATAGATAGCACATTCCATTTATTGCCCTAACAATAGGGTAGGGCGGTGGTAATAACAGGTAAGCCGGGCGCTCCACGAGGATACTTTCTCTCCTCGGTTCTGATGAGTCAATACTTAAGACTTAATGATATTTATGGAAAACAATATTAAACTGTAGGTATGCAAATAAAAACAGTAATACAAATTCTTGTTTCTGTTTGATGGCGCTATATTGTGTGTGTGTTTTTGCCATCTTTTTATCTCACGGCCCCTCTTGTAAGCGAAGGGGGATTACCCATTCTCCCACTTGCCCCCCTCCCTTTCCCTCTAGAAACCGACTATAGCCTGCTAACCCGAGATTTCGGTTTTTTTAGATAACAAGGGTGACACATGTCGCTTTGACCTACAAGTTCTATAAGTCCCCACCTCCGCGGTGTGCTATACACACATTCTGTTACTCATTGGAAGGGTGGGGTTACTACATATTATCCAAAGCTAATTCAGGCGACTCCTTTGAGGGTAACGAAGTTATGCACATTGATTGTGTCTACCCGGTTGTTTCGGGTGCCTGTTTTACTAGGAAAGGGAAAAGGTGGCACCCACTCACATTACAATAGAGGTCATCATCGTTCTTTCTGTCTATAGTAGCTTTGTATCGTACAATTCATAAGACTTTCTATAGTCTGTGCCTTTGTATATTTATTTTCTTTTTCCAAATTCATTCTATTTAGTGGGGCCCAATTT
>NC_051408.1:11824587-11824724 GCF_015228065.2 Penaeus monodon
GCATGTTAACTGTTAGCATGACTGGTCAAACTAGGTAGAAATGAAATATATGGAACGAGACAAAAACTTAAAAGAGGAAGAAACTATTGGAAAATTTGTGGGAATGATTTTAAACACGCAACTACATACATACATAC
>NC_051408.1:11826205-11826479 GCF_015228065.2 Penaeus monodon
TCCAATTTTATTGACATTAAAAAGAGGAATATATATGAAACGACCAAAATAAAAATCAAAGTCAACGCTGTTTCTTCATTAAACTTCCTGAAATTGTCGTGCTTGGGAATTGAAGTGCGAATCGTTTACAGTTTGCCTCAGTAAGTCCAGCCCTGTTCTGGCTGCAGGACGCCGGCTGGGAGTCAATCTAGTGCAAGGCAAATGACGTAGTGCTGTCTTGTCAACTCACTAGACCTCTCTCAAAGGCCATTATTAAGCTATCTATTGTTATCTT
>NC_051408.1:11828009-11828074 GCF_015228065.2 Penaeus monodon
ACTCTCTTTGCTAGCAAAGTGTTCAGCTGAAAGTCCAGGAGATAGACTTATCCACAAACTTCCTT
>NC_051408.1:11828233-11828519 GCF_015228065.2 Penaeus monodon
AGTTGCAAGACGTCAAATCGGATTGTATTAAAAAAAGAAGAGTTAACTTCAAAGTCAGTGTGTCTGTTGCCTCTGCAATTTACGCTGTAGTTAACTAGGTCACTAACTTGTTTTATTTGCATGCGGACTCGCGCAAAATGAAAGTTCTCTCCTGTGCTCCTGATTCTGTTTCCATCATAGCCTTGTTTTCTCTCCATTTCTCGGATTTCTCTTTCTATGTGTATTTGTCTGTTTGTCTGTCTCGACCTGTCTCTTCCTTTCTTTTCCCGATTTTTGTGTACATGGA
>NC_051408.1:11828635-11828775 GCF_015228065.2 Penaeus monodon
ATATTTATTCCCAGGTCTTTACACAAAAAGAATATTTTATCCATGCTTTTTTTCTTTTGTTCAATTGGAAATGATGGATTCTCTTTATAAACTAAAATAAATCACCCATTGTACTTCGGTCCCCCTGACATGGGTCCCTT
>NC_051408.1:11828799-11829030 GCF_015228065.2 Penaeus monodon
CTATACTCATTGTATCAAACCTTTCGTAATGTACTAGTGACTAAAAATAAAATCAAGAAGCAATGCAACATTTTCATTCACGTTCTCCCCTCATATCTTTAACTTTATTTCTGGATGCGCGCATTCTGCAATAGGCTATTCAATCAAATGCTTTATTTTCGCGATTAATTCTTCCTGTTCATTGCCCGAGGTAAATGATAAAGTTTGACTTGACTAATTTTTCTGACTGCG
>NC_051408.1:11829086-11829193 GCF_015228065.2 Penaeus monodon
GATAGAGTCTAAATCAACACAGCCGCACTTTTCTCTTCCTAATTGCCGAACAGTTAAATGGAGGTTTCAAGCAAAGCACATTTTTAATTTTCAATTTCCTTACGCTG
>NC_051408.1:11830728-11830895 GCF_015228065.2 Penaeus monodon
CAATTTCAATACAGCAGCTTTAAAAACATTAGTTATTTATCTAGGTGCATGCGGATTAGTTAGTGACCAAACATCTATTTACAATGGTTGGGATCCGCGCTCTTTGTGACAGCGATAGACTATCATTTTCATTCTTATCATCATTAGAGTTTAATGTATTTAAAGAA
>NC_051408.1:11832591-11832778 GCF_015228065.2 Penaeus monodon
TTGATGGCTAGATAATTAGAAATAATAAGAATAAAGGTAACCATAATCAGATTATATTGATGGAACAATAAGAATGATTAGAATGAAAGAAAAGACTCTAGCTTGGTATAATGTTTTCCGCCAATGATTGTGATGATGATAAAAAGAGAACGGAAATAATTGCCATCACAATGATGATGATTATGAG
>NC_051408.1:11832809-11832883 GCF_015228065.2 Penaeus monodon
GTACCATCCTATTCTTCCTTAATGTTATAATAATCCTACTCAATGAAAGATGGAATATCTAGACAACAACATTT
>NC_051408.1:11832913-11833284 GCF_015228065.2 Penaeus monodon
GCGTTCCACGTAAAAGTTCTAGGGGGGAAAATATAAACACAGGATATAAACGAGCAAAATCCTCATGAAAATGACAAAAAGTACGAACAATAACAATATGAGAAAGACTACAGCGGTTCAGAGGCATTGGACGAACCTCTTTCCCTTTTCTGCATTTCGAAAGCACCTGTAATGAGGCCACGAGGAAGAGTTAATGAGAAAAATTTTAAATTTCCCGGGTGTGAGGAAGAATAGAATTTCTTTAGCACATCGTCTATTCTCGTTTTAAAATGCCTGAGACATTGGGATCATTTAGGAGAGAAAATGCCTTTCTTCTTAAAATTGTTGCTTCTGTTTTATGTGGCATTTGCTTAGTTCATTTCATTTCCCGT
>NC_051408.1:11834600-11834670 GCF_015228065.2 Penaeus monodon
TTTATTTATGACATTTATTTTGGACTCGTTTTTCCAAGCTTTTGAACATTTATCCCTTTGTAATTTTCCC
>NC_051408.1:11834787-11835020 GCF_015228065.2 Penaeus monodon
ACCTGTATAAGTTTCTTTTGGTCTGCCTATTGGTTCACTCTCCTCTTGTTTCCCGCATGCATTGTCGTATGTTACTTATGAAAGTAATAAAAATAAGGAAACGTTCTTCTTACCAGTCATGCTGAAAAATAAGAGGCACATGTCGTATTGTAATGATCATTTTGCAATTTCTGTTTGCAAGAACGCAGAAAAACTGTCTTTATTAGACGCACCATAATGGCCGTTGTAATATA
>NC_051408.1:11835890-11836056 GCF_015228065.2 Penaeus monodon
TATGCGACACTGTGTCTGTTTCATCTCTTCGAATTTCCACTTGCATCAGTATGTTGCGGTTCACTGTTGATTTAGGAAGGCCTGTGGAAAAAGCATGAAAAATAACTTATTATATAGAATGTAAAATATTTCTCTATATATCTGAAATTCTATATATTTTTTTTGT
>NC_051408.1:11836329-11836431 GCF_015228065.2 Penaeus monodon
GATTCTATCTTAGCTTCTCAAAATGACTTTGTCGTGATGGTCCCTCTCTTTCGTAAAGAAATTCCGGCCAATTATCAGTTCTATGGTCGCAAGGTACGGTGA
>NC_051408.1:11836728-11836826 GCF_015228065.2 Penaeus monodon
TCGTGCAACGCTGTCACCGCGACATAGTTTCCGCCCAACATTGAGTCACCCCATCATACAAGTTTGTGACCTATAGTCACGCTCATAGTTTCCCTACG
>NC_051408.1:11839856-11839934 GCF_015228065.2 Penaeus monodon
TCCAAAAATAATATCTTTACTCGGGAATAGATGAAACCGTAACGATTGTTTGGAGTTGATCGAGAAAGGGTGGTACTT
>NC_051408.1:11840349-11840520 GCF_015228065.2 Penaeus monodon
CTCTTCACAGCTCACTGGGTTTGAGAAGGGGGTGTGGTTGTAGTTGCTACATCTCCTTACCGTAAGTCATTTTCTTCTTAGTTATTTACATAAAAAAAATAGGCCATAACAGGCGGGACTTGGTATTGCGCTGCAGCACACTGTCAGAAACCACTCCAAAGAGCAGTTTTT
>NC_051408.1:11841248-11841320 GCF_015228065.2 Penaeus monodon
TTACCAAGGAAGTCAGACAGTATAAACATAGTTTATTCTAGTAAGTAGATGCACACATACATATACACGTGC
>NC_051408.1:11841792-11842150 GCF_015228065.2 Penaeus monodon
AGATAATGGATCAATAGATGATTGAAATTAAAGTACAGAGTTCATAATCACTCTGTCTTAGCTCTGGGAATACTATACAGATGTAACAAAATCCCTCATACCTTATAAATCGTTCTACTGCGATTGGGTGGTTAAAATCTGCGGAGTCACTCTTCGTGTTTCAGTTACTCTTGCTTATCACTTGATATTGCAACATTAAAGCTCAAGTTTTTTTCGCTTTTGCATCAAGGATATAAAAAATTTAACGTAGATGTGAGAGGAGACAAGGAAATAAATACAAAGTCGAGAAGGATGAAAGGTGTTATAAAAATATGTCACAGAAAGGAAAAGCGAAGGAAAAGATGTTACAGAGGTATAA
>NC_051408.1:11843444-11843788 GCF_015228065.2 Penaeus monodon
CAGAGAGATACATAGTTGAACCCTGTCTTTGTTCTGGGAATACTTAACAGATATCACAAAATCCGTCATACCTTATACGTCGGTCTTCGTTCTTCTACGATTGGGTGACTAGAATCTGCGGAGTCACCCTCCTGATTTCAGTTACTCGTTGCCTATCACTTGATATTGCACCAATTTAGAGCCTTCAAGTGTTTTGATCGCCTTCATTGTCAACAAATGAATGAACATGCTTAATGGTGAATGTGAAGTGGGACACCAAAGAATTAAATAACGAAGTCGAGAGAAGGAATTACAAGGTGATATATAATATGATGGTAAGGAGAAGAGGTAGGAACAGGATTTTT
>NC_051408.1:11846045-11847203 GCF_015228065.2 Penaeus monodon
AGTCAAACTTTTTGTAAATTAAATGTCTTTATGTAACTATTTTCATACGTGCATTTGTTATAAAGTTATAAAGATGTCAGAAAAATATAGGAATTATGAGTTGTTAATTACAGGTTTTATGCTATCCTTCATTTATATTATCTATGTTAAATCAATATGCATTTTTCTTACAGTAGGCTTGGAAAATGGAAATGCTGAAATAATAAAGCTCATCTCTCTTTATTTCCCCTTCTATTTGTCTATTGCAATCTCTCTCTCTCAACCTCGCTCTCTCTCACTCTCTCATACACACACCCTACCTATGTGACAACACTCTTATATTTTTACACACAGACACTTTCGTCTCGCCCTTACTCTCTCATTAACGCTCATACCATGCCTCTCTCTCTCACGGTCTTTCACTAACTCATTCACTCACACTCATGCTCTCGCTCTCTCACACTATACGTCTCCTCTCCTCCTCTCCACTCCTCCCATCCTCTTCTCATATTTTTGCACTTCCTTCGTTTCATCGCTTTTCCATCCTTCCACACACTGGCTCCCCTACATAATTTCCCACTCTTGGAGCATTTTCTACCCATGTCACTCCCCATTTTTATATAATTCCCCTCTTTTGCATCACTAACCTGCCTCTCACTCGCCCTTTCTCTCACACCATGATCCTTTCCCCATACATCCCTCGCCCTCCCCCCTCATGTCATCCCCCCTCCCCTTTCACAACACTCGCTCATCCCCCTCATATCACTCCTCCCTACCTCCCTCTCCCATCGCATCACTCACCCCCCCTCCCTCACATCACTCTCCCACCCATCTCACATCACTCCCCCCTCCTCCCTCATATCACCCCCCCTCACATCTCTCCCCCCTCCCTCTCACATAACTCCCGCCTTCCCCTCCCCCCTTCCATCACTGCCCCCTCCCCCTCACATCTCCCCCCTCCCCCTCCCATTCCCCCTCCCCCCTTCCATCACTGACCGCCTCTGGGGACCCGACACGCCGCAGTCTCTCGTGACCTTCAAGCTGAATATTGATTGGGCCATGCGCCACTCCTCGATTGCGTGCGTTTGTTTGTCGGTGTCTTTTGGGTCCCGCTATGAACGAGGCAGTTTTCATAGAAGCATGTTTGCCGACATTCCTTTTCAAGACAGGTGTACCGAT
>NC_051408.1:11847952-11848102 GCF_015228065.2 Penaeus monodon
ATTTCATAGGTAACATAAAAACTGCTTGTCATTCTTTGTAATTGTAGATACTTTGCATTTTTCTGCTAATAACACACGAATCTCTCTCACTGAAGTGTTCTTTGCTCGGGAGATTCTGGTGTAATATCTCTTGACATTTTTAGGATGCCT
>NC_051408.1:11848697-11849217 GCF_015228065.2 Penaeus monodon
CCCCTTACCCTACTTCCCTTTGTAAAACACTTTTATATTTGTCTCCTATTCTCACCTCCCTCCTTCATACCTTTCCTTTCAGTCTTCTTACCCTCCTCCTTCCATCCTATCCCTCTATTTTTCCTTCACCCTACAGTCCTTCCCTGCCCTCCTACCCGTCCTTCTCTCCACCCCCCCCCTCCCCCGCTTTCCCTCTTTCAATCCTCCTTCCTCATTCTCTATCCACGCCTCTTCCACCCCTCCCTACTGTTTCTCTCCACATCTCCAACCTTTTCTCTCCACCCTCTTACCTTTTCCCTCCACCCTCCTACCCTCCATCCATCCCATCCCCTCTTCCTTTATGCTCCCCCCTCTCTCTCTCCCTTCCTCTGTGTGCAATCAGTCTTCCCGAAGAGAATAAGTTATCGTGACATCGATAACCAATATCGGTTCAAACGAGGTTCGCCGTTCCCTTCGATTCCCACTGTACGCTGGTTCCCGACACAGGTCGTTGTGTAGAAAGGAAGATGGAAGCTTTTTT
>NC_051408.1:11849658-11850218 GCF_015228065.2 Penaeus monodon
ACTGTCATGGAAGAATCCTACTCGGATCCTCTTGAAGAAACTTAGTAAATCCATCGGTATAGCTGTCAAAGTTGATAACCTAATAACAGTGAGTAAACGCACTCTTTACCACAGCTCAGTTTACTTTACCTGCAGTGTCGGAAATTCTGTTTGTACTACATACCCTCAACCCTTTTAATTAAGCAAGCAAAAAGAGATAATTAGAATGACTACTGATGTTCAGTTCAACGACCACTCTGGCCCACTGTATAAGGCTTTACCTTTAATAAAACTGCCCACTATCCATTGTTTATAAGTGCCGTAATACGTGCTCCATCAAATTATCAAGTAACGATGTACCTTTGTCATCCGAACGTACATCTTCAACACACAGTATAAAGATACAGTTAAATGTACCTTGCAGATACTAGAGATAGAACTTTTCTGCGACCACCGACCGCGACGCCCGAATAAGGTAAAAAGTATTTAAGCTACTACGGTTGTATACATTGGAGCAAATTGCCTGTTCACAAACCGAATAGTGTTAATCCTGCAACGTTTAATATCAATGTAAAGAAATG
>NC_051408.1:11850733-11850825 GCF_015228065.2 Penaeus monodon
TATCACTTATTTTCTCAGAAGATAGATGCAAATTATTCATGAGTTATATAGACTTTTTCTTCGATTCTGGAAGGATAGAACTTTTCTTCCGT
>NC_051408.1:11850951-11851108 GCF_015228065.2 Penaeus monodon
TCTGATCCAGCGTCCCTGTAAAATCTGCTTGTCACTCAGTGTAATTGCCGCACCATATAAATAATCTGTCAAAAGCATGTGTTATTTTCTCACGCAGTCGCCCCTTCCCAGTGAGATTCTGTAATGTACCTCTCGGCAGCTTTAAAATATGGTCAGA
>NC_051408.1:11851167-11851235 GCF_015228065.2 Penaeus monodon
GAAAGTCCTCTTTGTATTATTATGTGAATGTTTGCTTTCATTGTTTTCCACGGTATGTGTCAACAAGA
>NC_051408.1:11851745-11851942 GCF_015228065.2 Penaeus monodon
ACTGTGCTATAACATAAGTATTTGAATAATACATTTGAATTCCCGAGCTCTTACCCCCGAGTACCTGTTGAGATCGTCTTTAAAAGCACTCTTCTAGTACACAGGTCCGAGTTATTGTGAGATGTCTGTGGTTCTAGTGTGATGTCAGCCGGAGACATGATTTTTAAGGAAGCTGTTGCTGTTTAATGGTTTATATG
>NC_051408.1:11852092-11852716 GCF_015228065.2 Penaeus monodon
ACTGTGCTATAACATCGACATTTAATTAATACATTTGAATTTCCGAACTCTTCCACCGAGTACCTGTTGAGATCGTCCTTAAAATCACTCTTCTTGTGAGAGTGAGATGTTTGTGGTTCTAGTGTGACCTCAGCTGGAGACATGGTTTTTAAGTGGGTTATTGCTGTTTAAGTGGTTTAGTTCTGCTGACCCTCGATGTAGAAGGAGCGTGCTGTCGATTCATTATGGAGTTAGTTGTATAATGATTATGAAACATTGGGGTTATGGACGTGTAATAGTAATATCAATAACGATGAAAAATAGCAGCAGTATTGTTGCTGATAATAAGAACGACACTAATGATGATAAAGAGAGTGACAGTAATAAATAATAAGTGTTAGTTTTAAATAAAGGGGTAAGAATATTTCAACATTATGTCTTTAAGCTAGGAAGCTTATTTTGAAAGTATAAATAGCACTAATCCGAGCTATTAGAATAATAACGTTTTTAAAAAATGAAACAAGAGAACTCTAACTTCTCACGCATTAAAATTTAATATTTTGATCTTCCTTCTCATTAGCAAATGTATCATAACAATTTCTCTTTATCTGTATTTACAGTTATTTTTACTCGAGGCGATTCTAC
>NC_051408.1:11852748-11853188 GCF_015228065.2 Penaeus monodon
CATTTAACTAACAAACTGGTTTATAATGAAAGCAGCATATAAAGAATACCATTTAACAATTTACAACTGATAGTCTACTCTCACAACCCAAACTCCAATAATCGACAACAATAAAGAAAACTGCCAATCAAACTCATCAAAGCGAAGAAATCCATTTAAATATGTTAACTTATCACTCCATCCTTGACTCCACTTCTCTCCAAAATCCAACGATTCAATGACGCGTTAGATTACTTACAATAGCCAATCCCTTGCAGTCTTACAAAGGGGGAGGCCCGGTAGCCAATAGATGGATAGCTAACATAACTGTCTTCCCGCCAATAATCACCAATCACAGTCAAGCATTTATAACCTCTTCTCAGCAGCCGATCCAGTAGCTAAAGGGACAGGGTTCGACCAGCGTGAAATGAAAGCCCATGTTATTTCTACTTCTGTTTTTG
>NC_051408.1:11853962-11854265 GCF_015228065.2 Penaeus monodon
TTCCAAATTTTCCTGCGATATTGTTGTCCCGGAAAAAATTAGACTTCCCACATTCCTATGCATAGAAGATCAAGTAAGACCGGCAGAAAGATTATCATAAAGACAATAATACTCTTGTTGTCTGAATTTTTTTTCTACTTTCTTTTCTATAAATACCATGTGCTTTGAATATGTTTAACAGTTTTTCTTAATGATTATAAGTATATATGTACGTGTGTTATGCATGTGTCTATGTTTATTTTGTAGATTCTTGATGTTCATCTATGGAAAAACACAAATGTCAATGAAAGTAAGTATACCCTT
>NC_051408.1:11854302-11854496 GCF_015228065.2 Penaeus monodon
TTTTTAGCTATGTATCACAAACAAGCAAACTCCCCAGCCTGCAGCCTTTAGTGCGGGACAAGATCCATTTGTCTTTGTAGGATCCACTCGTTTCCTTCAGGATCCAGTGAGCATTCGGCTCCATCCAGAAGCAATGCCAGGAATTAGATCACGGAAATTGTCTTGTGGCATTTCATTACGGCGCCTGTCAGCAT
>NC_051408.1:11855083-11855628 GCF_015228065.2 Penaeus monodon
TTTATAAACTCTTTATTAGACGTGTGAATATTGATATGAAATTATATGATTGATTAATTTTGCTATCAAAAATGTGTTATTCTAGACATGTGATTTGTTTTAATTGCTTAAGTTAGAAACCGTGTGAAACGCTGGATATGTTTTACATAGATGATAATCATCCTTGATGTTACGACTGTTTTATACCTTAGTCAATTCCGTATCCCGTGATTGTCAGATGTTAAGTGATTTCTACGTAGGTACATGTTTTATTTACAGAATATATCATTTATGGTGTATTGTTTGCTGGGAACAAGGTGTCTGGCTAGCTTTCATATCGAGGTCATAGTTTATTTCAAAATGGATTCAATCTGTTTACTTTTCTGTTGTATTGGTCATTGAAGTCTTTATGAATCTTTTTATTATGTGTTTTGATTTTTTCATAAGTCTGATGGTTACTGTGTTGAGTATAATCTGAGTATTTCCAATGATGAACAGAGTTGGCTCAGATAAATGTAGAAAAAAACGTGAATAATAGTTACACAATGCGTGTTATTAAATCAACA
>NC_051408.1:11855737-11855961 GCF_015228065.2 Penaeus monodon
TCTATGTTACGTGGAATGAGGTCACTGTTTTAAGTTCTTTGATAATGGTTGTTGATGTACCAGAAAAAAAGGATAATCATCAAAGGTGTGTGCTTTATTCTTTGATTTATACCATGGTCAGCGATGCATGTAATAATCATTGAGAGATTTATCCAGAGAACCTTAATCATAGCATGCAAAATGGCCATTAGGGAAATATTACCAACAACGTACAGTTGGTTCTT
>NC_051408.1:11856336-11857033 GCF_015228065.2 Penaeus monodon
AAAAAAAAGCAGAAAACAGCATTCATACTAAGAAGTGAATAAAATAGGTAAATAAAGCCACAATGAATTACTGAATGTGTTATATTATATTAAATTATTCACTTATATGGACCATACTTCTTGAATGAAGAAAAAAAGAAAATAGATGAAAAGCTGAAAATAGATTGAGCCAAGTACTATGATGAAAATAAAACATGAACCTGTAACATATAACATAAGGAGCATAGAGTATATTCTATTATGTATACTGCATATATAATTAATGTATGAGCTAACAGTGTCCAGTATTACTTATGCATAGTTTTAAAGGGTTGAAAAAACAATGTGAGTTGAAATGGGAGTAACAAATAGAAATAGATTTTACACTAGCTAACGCATTGGCGTAGAAAGAGTGTACTTCAATTTACAATGCATATTTTATTACATTTTTGTTCAAGTGTCTGAGTGTCTCATGATACTTTAGCCGTTTCCCTATAACTTCGTTCACGATTTAATTATGGATTGCTATAAGGACGATCCGCGTCTAGAGTGGCGGATAATCCGGAAATTATGAGATTATTTTCCTGACAAACGACCGACGGAAACTGCGGGCGAGCACGACAACAAAAGACTGCTGTCGTGCGTCTGTTGTCGTTTGTTTCTGCCTCGATTTGTGTTTGTTTTCTGCTTGTTTCTTTGTCGCTAGCTCGGTCTTAAG
>NC_051408.1:11857325-11858550 GCF_015228065.2 Penaeus monodon
TATGATCGATCAGTCTCTATTGTCTCATAATATACGTAGAGGAATATAAACAATACATAATTATTTTTGAACACAGTGTTAAAATATATGTAAATGGGTAAAATGTGCTTCATCAATGAATCTAGTGAACAACAATTTGTCACATCACGTTATGACTACTTTGACTTTTAATGATGAAACAGTAAATACTCTTTGGTACATTTTTGTTTAATTCATGGGTACGTTGGATAGCAGAGTTAATCTTCCCGACTGCTAGCAATAATATTTGCAACATGCAATATTTTTTCGACCTGCTTCATGACACATTTCACAACTTTTCATATGTGAATTAGCATCTGTACCTAGCTGTTTGACTTTCTTTATTATTTTTCCTAGTTTAGCTTTATCCTTGTTGCTTAAGCACCATGCTCATTGAGAAACATGATATTGATAGCATAATTGCCTCAAAACAAATTAATTATTAAACGATCTACATTAATGTTATTTAGTATACAAGCAAAATGCAATATTGTTGATTCATATATTGAAAACCATGTCAGTGTTCCTTCTGCCTTCCAGTTGGTCATTGATAATAAATCTTGAGTCTATGATGACGAGACCTGGTGCATGTTTGTTTTTAAATCTAAAATCTACGTGCATCTCATTAATTTACGTTCAGGTTCACACAGTTTGCTTTGTACCACTCAAAAGATATTCCTTAGGAAGCGTAATCAGAGTTATTGTCAATAAATTTCTACAGTCGAATATATATAAACTAAACAGAGTGGGAGGCAAAACATGAGGAGCTCTTATGCTAGTAAACTGTATATTAGACATTATTAATTGTAGGACATCGTGGTTGCTTTATCAATAAGTAACGATTTACAACCTTCTTTAACAATTTATTTAGCCAAAAAATTAAT
Organism: Penaeus monodon; assembly: GCF_015228065.2. Taxonomy (NCBI): domain Eukaryota; kingdom Metazoa; phylum Arthropoda; class Malacostraca; order Decapoda; family Penaeidae; genus Penaeus; species Penaeus monodon. The sequence goes on from NC_051408.1 coordinate 11,858,228, forward strand.
CATATTAACACTGACCTAAATCAAAAATTAAATCATATTTTGGACTGTGAATTGGTCTAATATAGACATTGACGGATTTCACTTAATAGTTAGATTAGTATTCTGAACGCTTAAATTTTACAGTATATAAAGTGCAGTAGGTACCTCGAAGCATCCAGGCTTTTGCACAAATGACAATATGTTTCCGAGGCATTCCATAATATCAGACGTTAGAACAAGGGGCTTAATGTCTTTTAATGCAGTTGAAATATGAATTTACGCAACTGGTTTAATTTCTCGCAGTATCTTAATAAGTTCGGAACTAATCCACAGTCAAAGGAGTC
>NC_051408.1:11858927-11859349 GCF_015228065.2 Penaeus monodon
TAACTGTCTCTACATTAACATCGATATTTGCTCCACTATCGTGCAGAACTGAACAAGCGTTACATTCAGTACATTCAGTACATTCAGTGCATCCTGAGTGCTTTGTGCTACATTCTGTATCCCATTTTCTTAATGTTAACTTTTCAGAATGATCTTTTTCCGGCACTTGCATTTATGCTGAAATATATACGAATCGTGAACAAAAAGATATTTTTTTAACAACACGATGGCATCTTTTGGTGTTGCAATATTCTTACCCAGAGTATTTTCACCTCTGGCTTGAGCATTTAATGGTTTGTTTAAAAGTCGGTACACTCTGGGAAGTCGCAGTGATGAAATTCCCTCTAGGATTATCCTAAATCTCTCCGAGTTTCCATTTTCGTATTTTCAAACACAGTGCAGGGTTACATACACTCCATCCC
>NC_051408.1:11859608-11859736 GCF_015228065.2 Penaeus monodon
GTAAACAATATATGTGACAGGTTTAAGTTCAGTTAAGCTTTGTATAATGGTTAATATTCGTGAGCACGTATGGTTTTCAACAATGGGGTGTCTCTGGTACGACAATGTGTATTTGTGAATTATAGGAT
>NC_051408.1:11859882-11860157 GCF_015228065.2 Penaeus monodon
GATATGCCAAGATATACGTGTGTGCGTATGTGCACATGGTATTGTAAAGTCCCGAATAATTACAGAAAGTGAACATGCGATTGCGTACCATTACGTATCGCGACAGTTTGCTGAGCGCTGACCTAAATAAAAGAAAAAAAATATATATATATAAAATGTTTGGCGTCGACATACTCGCTGGCCAACTGATTTTACATAGAAATGGAAAGTGAGCTCTTTCGTTATTTCATTGCGTTGATGAGGCAAAAATGGTGATGAGAAAAGGTGCAATTTCG
>NC_051408.1:11860910-11860981 GCF_015228065.2 Penaeus monodon
CAGTGGATAATGAATGTAAGCGGGTCAGTAGGTTAGTGACTGCGAAACATGCAAATTGATTCACGGAGATG
>NC_051408.1:11861477-11861888 GCF_015228065.2 Penaeus monodon
GTGTCATTCAATAAATATAGATGAATAGAATGAATAAGGAGTGAATTGGCAGCTAATTACACAAAAAGAAATAGAAGTAAATGAAAGAAAGTAAACAAAAAACTGTAACATATGCATTGCTTCAATGTTTACACACACATAAAGAAATGAACTGTGTAACAAGCAATAACATAAACATGAACAATAAAAAGGGAAATCGCAAAAATTATTTAAAAAAAAAAAATTAAATAAAGGCAGAACAAATGAAGAGAAAAACGACTAAAAATAGGACATAAAAGTCGACAGACAATAGCCCATAAGTGCCCTGTATATCAGCACTGTTATTTATTTCTATTTCTGTCATTTGTGTGACACGTCTGTCATAGGTCAAAGGATGGTCGATGCTGCCATGAATGTATTCGCTGATCGTAT
>NC_051408.1:11862488-11862658 GCF_015228065.2 Penaeus monodon
TATGTATTCTCATCCATTATCCCTGAAAAAATACGAAAAAAAGAAAAGGAAACATATATGATTGTCATTGCCACACGATTAACAGTATGTATGATAAGATGCCACATTGATGTTAGTGAGTAACATAAGATGAGACTCATTTATCATTGGGGGAAGTTACAGCAGTCATA
>NC_051408.1:11867415-11867814 GCF_015228065.2 Penaeus monodon
TCAAGGTTACTGCTATGAGGAGAGATATCCCTCATTTTTCTTTTTTTAATGGGATTCTATGCCCTAATTTTCTTTGAAAACTAAACCGTAATGAGAACATTAAATTATATTTTATAATTTAGGATAGCATTATCGACATAAAACATAAAATTTTATAATTAGAAAATTACGATTCATTAAAAATTACAAAATCTGATAATTGGCAACATCATTAAAGTATCATAGTTTAAGCAGTGAGATTATAATTAATCATATATCAAGTACTCAAGCCACACGTAATGGGCAATTTATCATCATTGCAAAAAATGCATGGAAATTACGAGCTTAGAAGAAAATAATTTTGGTCTGATTTATTAAATTATATTTTTGATCTAAATTAAGGTTTTTGTGTTGATGAGA
>NC_051408.1:11870364-11870545 GCF_015228065.2 Penaeus monodon
GCGACGTAGAGAAGCGAAAGCCTAGGGATTTCCAGTGATAGACATTTAATTAACATTCCCGCGACATGAAATATTGACTCGAACCGCAAAGCCCAAAATCATGAAAAGACTCACTTCATCGTCGATAAAACGTTTTATTATCTCGATAAAACCGCAACAATTAAATATTTTCTCTGTCGGC
>NC_051408.1:11870565-11870870 GCF_015228065.2 Penaeus monodon
TGAACAGCATCACTAAGACTCGGGGTTATATAGTCAAGGCTAACAAAATTGTGTTTAAAAAAGAGTTAATTCCACATGATTATAATTGTTTTTATTGTGGGGGGAGGGGGGGGGAGGAGGGAGGAGGGGAGGGGAGGGGAGGTAGGGAGGAGGGAGAGGGGGAGGGGATGGGAGAGGAGGGTTATTAACCTATTAAACATGAGGTCAAAGTTTGGGATCATTTGTGTTGTAAATCATTGCAAGACACGAATTGCAAACTGGAATAAAGTTTGATGAGTCCAGGAGGTTGGAGGATGGCCCTTTTA
>NC_051408.1:11870996-11871124 GCF_015228065.2 Penaeus monodon
ATATCAATATTAGATTGAAATCTGTTACATAAGATAAATGTTATCATTGTATATTGCTAACATAACAACATCGGTACCCATTGCCACTACTGCTGCTCTTGATGATCAACGCAAAGGCAACAATAAAA
>NC_051408.1:11872114-11872435 GCF_015228065.2 Penaeus monodon
CCCACAAAAACACCAATTAGAAAACGGGGAAGGAGGGGGGACCTTTTAGTCTCATGCATCACTTACCGAGCAGAGACACCATTATTCAGTTTGTAATTTCAGCCAGACATTTCCCTGAAGCCTACTGCCTCATGCTGGTTATTTAGATAAGAAAATCGCAATCTAGAAGCCTTCATGAACCAACGCACGGTGTGTTGGTTTATGGCCCTGTGTTATATGCGCTTTATAACTGCGCTGGAAAGTCTTTTTCAAAATTTTACTTGGTTCTTGAGATTTTATTTTATTGTAATTGCAGCTGCTGTTAGTTTTCTTTTAACTGTT
>NC_051408.1:11874277-11874665 GCF_015228065.2 Penaeus monodon
AGATAAATGATAACAATCATAAATGCCACGTTATCAATCTCACCATCACCATCATCACTATTTCTATCACACTCATGCTTTTCAGTCATTTCGAGAGCGTGAGGGTGATCATTTTCACTCTAATCCATATTCATGTGTCCTGGCATACAGCTCTCAACTTTGACAACATATTCTCTTTAAGTTCGTATTTCAAATTTGCATAACATTACCAAGATGTTTTTTTTCACCCAAATTTACTTTCATGAAATGTGTATAAAATTCATTCACTGAAATGGAATCTTATCTTTGGCCATTCCACACTAGTTTCATCATTATGTAATGGTCTCCGTTGATATGTACGAATATTTGCGTACGATGTTTTTTTTTCTTTCCTTATATGTGGTCCCAA
>NC_051408.1:11874704-11874882 GCF_015228065.2 Penaeus monodon
ATCGACATTCGTATACATCAAGGAAGGTGCTTTGCCGCTTTTTTTTCTAATTTTTAAACATTGTTCTACAGACTAGAATTAAAGTGGAATTACACAAATTTATTCATTTCTCTTTCATTCTGCTGTCTACTTCCTTTATCATTGTTGGAACAATTGTATGTTTATAACTTCATCTACA
>NC_051408.1:11875094-11875408 GCF_015228065.2 Penaeus monodon
GAAAACTTTAGCGAATCTTTCGGAATTTCCCTCTAAGCGAAAAGAACGACGGGAAGATACAGTATCTATCCAGTCTCGCGGATGGTCAGAGTACTGTGTTTTAATCATCGCTTTCAAGACTCCATTCAGGCGTTCAACCGCGCCATTGCAACTCGCGTGACACGGGGTTGTGTACAAAGCTTTAAGTGAGCTTTAAGCCTCTTAACCCTCTAGGTACGCCGCTTAAGATGCGTCGCGGCGTCGAGTACGAAGTAAAACTTTGTTGATCCCCAACCTGCTAACACCTTCCTATTTGTTCAGCTTACGTTATGCAT
>NC_051408.1:11875442-11875595 GCF_015228065.2 Penaeus monodon
TTCATTTAACTGTGTCAGCAATATGGAAGGGTAAACCAGCATCTCATGTGTTCCAATTGGAATACATAAGGCTGAAACGCACTAAGAAGAAGTAAAAAAAATATATAAATAATAATTTTAACTGCTCCTAATGACACCCTATGGCCCACAAAC
>NC_051408.1:11877213-11877395 GCF_015228065.2 Penaeus monodon
TCCTCTACGTTGTTCTCAGAGCAATTCAAAATATTCATTCACAATCACAGTCGCTCCAGAGCACTTAAATCGTTCCTCCTGGGGGCGCAGACTGGGATCCTGTCGACAGCGCACGGAATTTCCACGGAACCAAGGGTTAAATACATCAAAACATAAGGGACGAGGTGTCTATGTTTCTCACG
>NC_051408.1:11877762-11877830 GCF_015228065.2 Penaeus monodon
CGGACCGGAGCATCTCCCTCGCGTGTGGGGCTCGCTGGTGGCCCAGCCGTGAGCCCCAGCTGAAAGAG
>NC_051408.1:11878019-11878115 GCF_015228065.2 Penaeus monodon
AATCCGAGGGAAAGACAAGAAACTCAGATGGAAGAGCAAGTCCAAGAATCACCAATGAGACAAGATAAAAGAAAAAAAGGGAGAACACATCATAGG
>NC_051408.1:11878698-11879476 GCF_015228065.2 Penaeus monodon
AAAAAGCATCCATTCTTTAATCCTTTTATTTGATCGTTTCAAAAATACGTCATTTAGCGTGTATGTATCAAAGATGTAAAATATTCACTAGTTACCATCAAGATTCAACATTTCTCTTTTACATATCAGGGCTACTGAGCCTTTATGATATTACAGTGAGCGATTCTTCGATGTTTAACGTGAGGTTGTGTGGCGAGCCATAAAGTGGAACGTCGTAGCTTATCGGGAAAGCCCGCAAGTGGTGAGTCGTAGTAAGAGGTTTAACGCGAAATCTTCTGGCAGATGTGACACGATCTACAACAGCGTTTGATATTTGGTCCTTCTCCGTGCCAGAAAAGTTTACGGAATATCTCATGACTAGTTCCCCTGTGTGAAAAGTAAATAGCTCTCAGTGAATCATGAGCAGGATTTTAGTATTTTACTCCTGTAAGTCTCAGAAACAACTGTTTTCTTTCCTTTTCTTGATCGAACTTACTATCTAAACATTGATTAATCCATTCGTATCTTAATATTCCGCTGCTCTAACCTTAACATCATCTATGTGTCCTGTCGTTACCTTTTTTCCTTATTGGCTTTAACATACAGCACGTATTCTAAGCATAGATGACGTCATTCTTACCGATGTCAAGCTGCGATACTGAGGGAAACTTCAGAGGCTTACTTTCATCCGATCCTTTCATCATGAAACGAGTCTCCGCCCTCATAACAGTCTCTAACGACGCTGAACGAACAACGGCAACAGATTCAAAGGAGAAAATGAGGATCCTCTGTACTTATA
>NC_051408.1:11879514-11879578 GCF_015228065.2 Penaeus monodon
TTGCGAATTTTACTCATGAGGCAAGGGTCACAATGTTTACTCGGACAATTGGTATGGCAAAATG
>NC_051408.1:11879749-11879858 GCF_015228065.2 Penaeus monodon
ATCTTATCCTATAACTTTTATCACTATAACTATATATAACTATAATCTCTCTCTTCTCTATCTATATTCTCTATTTAACGTCTCATCTTTATTCTATTATCTACTCTAT
>NC_051408.1:11880189-11880960 GCF_015228065.2 Penaeus monodon
TGTCTTTCTAACCAATCCAACACCTTTCAACACCCATAGGAATCAATGCAAATCGCCAAAGACAACACCACCATTGAATTACCACCGATCCTCGCAAACGGGGACCAGAGAGCCAACCAGCACACGAGAAAACAAAGCACTCGTGTTATCGAAACTTCTCGTTCGGAGTGGCTTTGTCGCTCGTTTGGAGAATGAATTAGTCGTTTTCGATGGAATGCGGTGGCTTGCTGGAACGACGGTCCACCTCTCGGTAGGTTATTGACTGGCTGTGGCGAGCTGTTTGTGGTAGCTAGATTAATGAAGACGCTGGTGGAAAAGGGTATCTCTTTAACTATCTGTAGTCATCAGTCTGTGTGTGTGAATAGGTCGATAAGTTCATGTATCCTGTTCCATCGCAACACTAAAATACAAATGCAAATTTATACATGGGCACCTATCCTCGTACATAGGTATAGAGATATACCGATAAATAGATATGAATACAGCCAAACCAACGTTCGCGTTTGCATGTTCATATGTTTTCATGAATGTATATCATGCAGAGTACGTATGTGTGCGTGCCTATGCATAGCATTCGTCATAAAAAGAGTACTGGGCCTGACATTTCTCTAATTTCCCTGGTCGCTTGAACCTGCCTGTCATCCTGGATCACGGGAACACGCACGGCCAAACACAGAAAAGGTCAAATAACATTTCGCTGTTTGCTTTCCGTTTCATAGTAGCTTCCTGTTTTCAGTCGGCCGGAGGTTTTGTTTCACGATTGAGGGGATT
>NC_051408.1:11881066-11881655 GCF_015228065.2 Penaeus monodon
CTTATTCCTCGCTGTTTATCTTTCTCTGGTCTCTGTATGTTTATTTATCTATATATTTCTCTCCCTTTGTCCCTTTTTATCTCGCTGTGTCTTTTTCATTGTTATTACATGTTGCTCTCTCTTTGTTTCTCTTTCTCTTTCTATTCCTCTGCCTGTTTCCCTTCCTGCCAATTTCTCATTTTATGTGTCTTTCTCTCTTTTGCCTCTGCATGTTTTCCTATTTTTTGTTTCTGTATGCCTTTCTCTTTTTTATTCCTATATGTTTCTCTCTTTCTGTCTTTATCTGATTTTGTCTCTACATGTTTATATCCTTCTTCTTTTTATTAATTGATATTTTCCAATATCATTTGGTACTGATAATTTCCCTTTGAAAGTCAAGGCGCTTCACTGCGTACCCTATTTTTGAGTTTAAAGTCGATAAATTATTTTAGAAATATATCTGAAGAGCATAAGCACTCTTTGACAAAAAAAAAAAAAAATCATGCAAAAATCCGTCATGCGAATTAGCTTTCTGATTTGACACAAAAAGTTATTTGTACAATATTTAAGAATGTGGTGCTGAAACCTATTGGTAAAGTGGAACTAAGTA
>NC_051408.1:11881682-11881847 GCF_015228065.2 Penaeus monodon
AGTGATAGCAGTACTAAATAGTTTAGAACACAAAAAAGAGCGCGTTAAATTGAGAAGCATTGTGAACATAGAAATAGTAATTAAAGGCAGGAGTATTGGCTGTGAATGAAAACAAAGATATATTGAGAAAATACAAAAATAAGAGCACTTTTAGAAGCGATTGAA
>NC_051408.1:11881888-11881970 GCF_015228065.2 Penaeus monodon
ATTTAAAAGTAGCCCCACTTCCTTAGAGATTATGAAATTTAAAGATGATTATTAAGTTCGACAGGACTTTCATAAATGTCAA
>NC_051408.1:11882001-11882257 GCF_015228065.2 Penaeus monodon
GAAAACTTACGAAACAACAACACCAAAGTAAGAAGAAAAGAGAACGAAGATAATAAACAAAGAAACAAAAACAGTCCAGGAAACAAGAAAAAAACAATTAGTAAACAAAGAAAAAGGAAAAACTAACTAGGAAATAAATGAAGAGAAGAAAAAGTAAAACGTAATTGTACTTTTACATGCGAACATCACGCAACTTTCCGATCTCCAATATTTCCAGCCTCATTAACGTCCGCGAGGAGCGAGAGCGAACCATAGC
>NC_051408.1:11884210-11884491 GCF_015228065.2 Penaeus monodon
AGTGGCACCGAAACAGCCAAACACGCAAAAAATATTAGGGTCAAGCCCCATTTCCCTAAGTCAGGAAAGCCCCGTAAAATTTAATATATGTGGCATCGACTTAAGCTGTTCTCGGGGCAAAACAAACCCATCCCTCAACCGGTCTTTTACTCGGTCCAAACAGGTGCGTGGCTCGTTGCTTTTATTTACCTTTTATATCTTTATTGTTTATTGTGTTTCTCGTGCGTTTTCTTGTGTCGTTTTGTTTTCTGTCTTGGATTCATGTAATGCTTTTATGAATG
>NC_051408.1:11884909-11885235 GCF_015228065.2 Penaeus monodon
CATATAGATCTTTCTGCACACACGCACCCTAACAGCACCTTTGCAACAAACAGACAACCCTTCTTTTACAAGTCTTAAACACTTGTTTGAATTCTTTCCTTCTGTCCTTGTCTGTTCCCTTTTATCGCATTTCCTCTGCTTCCAATTGTCTCTCGTTCCCTCCCCTGCGCCGTTCCATTCTTCTTCGTTATGTATCTTCTCCCCTTCTTCGGTAATCCTTTCCTAACGAACTTTAATTATGAGCGGACATAAGAGGGAGAGGAAGGAGGAGGAAAGAAAAGAGTGTGAGAACAAAAGGGAAAATTCTTTTGTCGTGAAAATTCGCA
>NC_051408.1:11886609-11886807 GCF_015228065.2 Penaeus monodon
TGAAACGACCAAAATAAAAATCAAAGTCAACGCTGTTTCTTCATTAAACTTCCTGAAATTGTCGTGCTTGGGAATTGAAGTGCGAATCGTTTACAGTTTGCCTCAGTAAGTCCAGCCCTGTTCTGGCTGCAGGACGCCGGCTGGGAGTCAATCTAGTGCAAGGCAAATGACGTAGTGCTGTCTTGTCACTCACTAAGA
>NC_051408.1:11888536-11888612 GCF_015228065.2 Penaeus monodon
ACTCTCTTTGCTAGCAAAGTGTTCAGCTGAAAGTCCAGGAGATAGACTTATCCACAAACTTCCTTTACACTTCTGC
>NC_051408.1:11888761-11889047 GCF_015228065.2 Penaeus monodon
AGTTGCAAGACGTCAAATCGGATTGTATTAAAAAAAGAAGAGTTAACTTCAAAGTCAGTGTGTCTGTTGCCTCTGCAATTTACGCTGTAGTTAACTAGGTCACTAACTTGTTTATTTGCATGCTGACTCGCGCAAAATGAAAGTTCTCTCCTGTGCTCCTGATTCTGTTTCCATCATAGCCTTGTTTTCTCTCCATTTCTCGGGATTTCTCTTTCTATGTGTATTTGTCTGTTTGTCTGTCTCGACCTGTCTCTTCCTTTCTTTTCCCGATTTTTGTGTACATGGA
>NC_051408.1:11889188-11889330 GCF_015228065.2 Penaeus monodon
ATATTTATTCCCAGGTCTTTACACAAAAAGAATATTTTATCCATGCTTTTTTTTCTTTTGTTCAATTGGAAATGATGGATTCTCTTTATAAACTAAAATAAATCACCCATTGTACTTCGGTCCCCCCTGACGAGGGTCCCTT
>NC_051408.1:11889356-11889593 GCF_015228065.2 Penaeus monodon
CTATACTCATTGTATCAAAACCTTTCGTAATGTACTAGTGACTAAAAATAAAATCAAGAAGCAATGCAACATTTTCATTCACGTTCTCCCCTCATATCTTTAACTTTATTTCTGGATAGCGACGCATTCTGCAATAGGCTATTCAATCAAATGCTTCATTTTCGCGATTAATTCTTCCTGTTCATTGCCCGAGGTAAATGATAAAGTTTGACTTGACTAATTTTTCTGACTGCGCAT
>NC_051408.1:11889645-11889759 GCF_015228065.2 Penaeus monodon
GTCTGATAGAGTCTAAAATCAACACAGCCGCACTTTTCTCTTCCTAATTGCCGAAACAGTTAAATGGAGGTTTCAAGCAAAGCACATTTTTAATTTTCAGTTTCCCTTACGCTG
>NC_051408.1:11891277-11891394 GCF_015228065.2 Penaeus monodon
CATACAATACAGCAGCTTTAAAAACATTAGTTATTTACTCTAGGTGCATGCGGATTAGTTAGTGACCAAGCATCTATTTACAATGGTTGGGATCCGCGCTCTTTATGACAGCGATAG
>NC_051408.1:11893084-11893293 GCF_015228065.2 Penaeus monodon
GATGGAGCCATACACACATTGATGGCTAGATAATTAGAAAATAATAAGAATAAAGGTAACCATAATTCAGATTATATTGATGGAACAATAAGAATGATTAGAATGAAAGAAAAGACTCTAGCTTGTGTATAATGTTTTCCGCCAATGATTGTGATGATGATAAAAAGAAGAACGGCAATAATTGCCATCACAATGTTGATGATTATGAG
>NC_051408.1:11893324-11893398 GCF_015228065.2 Penaeus monodon
GTACCATCCTATTCTTCCTTAATGTTATAATAATCCTACTCAATGAAAGATGGAATATCTAGACAACAACATTT
>NC_051408.1:11893429-11893799 GCF_015228065.2 Penaeus monodon
GCGTTCTCACAGTACGATTCTAGGGGGGAAAATATAAACACAGGAATATAAACGAGCAAAATCCTCATGAAAATGACAAAAAGTACGAACAATAACAATATTGAGAAAGAGCTACAGCGGTTCAGAGGCATTGGACGAACCTCTTTCCTTGTCTGCATTTCGAAAGCACCTGTAATGAGGCCACGAGGAAGAGTTAATGAGAAAATCTTGAATTCCGGATGTGAGGAAGAATAGAATTGCTTTAGCACATCGTCTATTCTCGTTTAATATGCCTGAGACATTGGGATCATTTAGGAGAGAAAATGCATTTCTTCTTAAAATTGTTGCTTCTGTTTTATGTGGCATTTGCTTAGTTCATTTTCATTCCAGT
>NC_051408.1:11893891-11893967 GCF_015228065.2 Penaeus monodon
CCATACATTTTCTGATAATTCTTGACATTCCATAAACTGCACATTTTGTAATTACAGCCTTTTGCACTGTAGATTG
>NC_051408.1:11895892-11896088 GCF_015228065.2 Penaeus monodon
TTAGTTTTTCTACTCGTGTTATAGTTCATTATTTTCAACTGCTTTTATTACCTCTCCGTGTCCTATTTGCGAAGCTATGATATGTACATTACTTCTCAGTTCATATGCGAGTTTCGTTTTAGTTGTATTTTTTGAATTGTCGGTAATTTTGACCTCGATATTTTTTTGGTCTTTACATATCTATGGAAGCCTTGTT
>NC_051408.1:11896476-11896563 GCF_015228065.2 Penaeus monodon
TTCTCATATTCTTTATTGTCTTTAGGATCTGGATAAACTTAATTGGGGACTATCAAAATCTACGAGGATTTTACTGATCGAATCGAG
>NC_051408.1:11896934-11897199 GCF_015228065.2 Penaeus monodon
TGACACATCACTTTTTTATTTACCAAAACAATGGCATCCGTTTAGCAGCAACCTCTCCAATATACATATGAAAAGAAAAGAAAATGTTAAATAATGTGAAAAGGGAAATTCAAACATTACCTGAACAGGATTATCTAATTCTACTAATTGATTCAGTGTATCTAATTAGTGCTATAAATACATTAAGCTACTGCCCCTTAATTAGACTACATGATGATACGTCAAGACTGTTTAATAGTTCTTTTGTTTTGGATTTTAGTTTTCC
>NC_051408.1:11898094-11898800 GCF_015228065.2 Penaeus monodon
AGAAATGGAAAGAAAATGTAATATCTATCGCTTGTGGGGGAAAGAGGGTAAGAAGAATCAGTAGTGATATATTTAAAGTAATAGATATTTCCCTAAACGATACTTGCGCCATGTAAACACAGATTTCTGTAGGATTAACTTAAATTTTATATATCATTCTTGGTCAGTGATCTTAGTCATATTCCAGTGAATGTGAAATGTGTTATTAATATTCCTTTGTTGATTTTAGTTAATGTTAGCTTTGAATTGGTGAAGTAAAGTGAGGGAAATACATTTCTCATGATCTATAATTCAAATGGTCAAGTGTTCTTGCTTTATGATATATTTCGTAAACCCAGACCTTCCTAACAGCAATTTTAACAATGAATCCTTGTTTTAAATTCTCAAATTTTAGTTTTTCCTTTCTGATTAATAAATTGACTACCTACCACTAATTGTCATTAGTAAGTGGAGTGTCTCTACACTTTTTCAGGATATAAGATTTTTTCACATCACTTCAAAAAAGAAGTGAAATGTACCTTAATATATTGGGGATAGGCACAAAAGGTAATGTGTACGTATGCTTTATATCTTATCATTCTCATTTTTTCTTTGTTATCATCCTCGTTTTACTGTTTTCCTACCATAATCATAATCATTATTAAATAAATATTTTAGCATCCTAGATATCATTTTAATCAGCTTTACTACTATTCCTACTGAAAAG
>NC_051408.1:11898908-11899142 GCF_015228065.2 Penaeus monodon
CGGAAACAGAGAAGAAGAAAGTGGAGTTAGAAGGAGACGGGGAAGTAAAACTGTACTTCGAACTCCCATTAAAATTACTTCTGAGGAAGAAAAACAAGTTCATCCGAGAGTCATTCAAGTGAGACTCACACGATCTGCGGCGCGTTACAGACAAAGTGTTCGATTTCATTTCCATAACGACCAAATATCCTCTTTATCTCCCCTCCCCGCTCGCCGTGACCCATGAAGGTTTTT
>NC_051408.1:11899178-11899434 GCF_015228065.2 Penaeus monodon
GCACCCGTAAGGCCTTTCAACTCCCTCTCTCTCTTACCCATGAAATTTTTCCTCCTCAAATATTATAAGGTCTTTTCCCCTCACCATCTCCGTTAATTCATTAGACGCGTCTTTCTCCCTCATTGTTTTTCCCCTCCCTCTCCCCCTCACCCATTAGGCTTTCCCCCCTCACCCTCATCCATAAGCATTTTCCCCTCTCCCCTTCTCCCTTCCCCTCACCCTTACAAGACTTTTCTTCCTCCCCCATTAGATCTTT
>NC_051408.1:11899466-11899602 GCF_015228065.2 Penaeus monodon
ATAACGGTCTTAAGGTCAATACCGGGAAGCATTCATAACAGGTCTTAACAGTAACACTTATATGGTAATGAATGTCGCTTGCTCTCCTCCCTTCCCATCCTTGTGGCCACTGTTACTGTCTTCGGTTTGCTCCTAC
>NC_051408.1:11899987-11900292 GCF_015228065.2 Penaeus monodon
AAATTCCCAAGGCATAAATAACCAGCCATCTTCTTGGAGCGTCTTCGATGGAAATGAAGGAACTCTAGTGTCTCTCTCTCGCGCCTGGACTTTCTTGGGATTTACATACATATATATGGAAAACGAGAGAGGGAAAGCGATGGAAGGGGAATCTGGTAGAGGCAGAAGGCAAGGAAGATTTTTGGGACGGCTGTGATATAATAATGTGTCATTTCCTCTCTTTTATTTTCTGTTTTATTCTCCACTTGAGTTTAAGAGGTTCTGGTTGACTTTGTTTTGTCGTTGTTTCAATGTGCAAGTTGCCC
>NC_051408.1:11900345-11900893 GCF_015228065.2 Penaeus monodon
TTACACGTGACTCTTGAGGCTTGTCACTATTTCGTTTGCCTTTTGCTACCACACGGTTGTTAACGAATTTAACTGACCTGTGTATTTGTAGCCAAGGTCATTAAATACTTTTGGCATTACAAGGTGACAAACGCAATGCGAGTCACTGATCCATATTCTACGTGAGTTCTACTAGGCAAAAATGATTATCCTTCTGTGATGATGAATCAGAAGATTAGAGAAAAGTATTGGTCCAGAAGTAAACATCTAGGATTCAAACTCACAGGAAAATTACATAACCTATGTATAGATAGATAACCAACCTATCAAACATGCATTTGAGGGTCCAATACTGTACGCGTAAGTTTTGAAGCTGCCTTGAGTAAGGTATTGAGAGATTTAGGAACAGATCCACCCACAATTACAAAAGGAAGATACCCGTTTCACGTGTGAAAAATAACTTAGGTAAGTTCAACTTTTTCTGTCGATCACTTGACGCTGTGAGAAATAAGGTTCAGAAGCTATTGAATAAAAGAAACAGCTTCTCTAGAAATTCTAAATAGCGCGGC
>NC_051408.1:11901629-11901795 GCF_015228065.2 Penaeus monodon
TGATGTATTTTTCTCTAATGGTATGGGCTATGAACGAAAGCGGCGAAAGTGAAGAAAAGTAATGTGGATTATAATGTTCTATGCATAGCCTAAGTTTAGTAATACAATGAGGCATTGGTATGTGTGTGTGTGTTATTATCACTGTTTTACTCTCTCTCTCCCTTTC
>NC_051408.1:11901943-11902217 GCF_015228065.2 Penaeus monodon
ATAAACCTCGCAGAAATAACAGCCCAATGAGGAGACAGATGCCATACTGTGACCACACACACTATTCCCATCGCCTTGGCCCCTACTCCGCCACACCCCCGCCCTTCAACCCCGAGACAGGACGCTTTCAAGGAGCAGAGAGGAATGAGGTGTCTGGCTCAAGGGTCATCCTCGGCTCTTGAGGTGGCGCTTCTCGAGGGCGAGGTATCTCCTTGACGACTAGGGCAACGCCGTGACCTTAAGAAAGGCCAAAGGTCAAGGGTCCCGTTGTCTT
>NC_051408.1:11902290-11902575 GCF_015228065.2 Penaeus monodon
GTCGCTTATACAAGATGTTTTGGAAAAGGAGAAGAGAGTAGGACGAGGAGAGTAAAACAAAGAAGAGAAAGAAGAACAAAAGGAGAAGAAGAAATGGGATGAAGAAAAAGGAAATGAAAGGGGGAATAAAAGGAAAGGAAAGGAAGACGATAAAGAAAGGAAGATTAGAAGGGGGTGGAGATGAACGAGATGAAGAAGCAAGTAAAGGGTAAGATTAAAAAGAAAAGTGAAGGAAAACAAAAATGTGAGTAAGAAATAATGACATTGATAACAATATTAATGAGA
>NC_051408.1:11902600-11902797 GCF_015228065.2 Penaeus monodon
GAGAATATAACTTCATTTTCTTAATATTTTCGTTTTTTTCTTTTCATCGATCTATTAAAGCTTGCCTCTTACCCTCTTTTGATGTGTGATGAAAGGTCATATTTACTCAGGGATTTATGAATCTGCAGTAATTCATGGTGGTATGACTTTGAAATTTATCTTTGATGTGTTTTCGGAAAGCACAATACTCGAACAAG
>NC_051408.1:11902828-11903029 GCF_015228065.2 Penaeus monodon
AGATGTTATTTTTGTTAAATGTAATTGAAATGTTTTTTATCTTTTCTATAGAAGTATGATAAAGAATTGTCATTTTTTTATGTTTAAAGAAATTGTGATTATCATCACAAATATGCTTAGCAAAAATAATTATTATAAGGATGACAAATATCTATATCACTTCAATGATTATATAAAAAAAGTGATAATGAAATTAACACT
>NC_051408.1:11903133-11903629 GCF_015228065.2 Penaeus monodon
ATGCCACAATAGCGAGAGAGCTTTTGTGAGTTTTAAAACAAACAAAAGCAAAAGAAAAAGAGGAACAGTATTCGGAAACAAAGGGAATCAAAAGAAGAGAAAGGGGGAAATAAACGAGAAAAAAGGAAAGTAACAGAGAGGTGAAAGAGCTTTCTTGTGTCTGAAAGCCAAGGGCGAAGTCGAAATAGCCCGGAATTCTGTTGTTTTGAGCCTTGGTATGGGGTCCACGTGGGCCCTTTGTCTCTCCCAGTAGTCTGCGCCCACCCTCGTCTACGTACACGGGTGAATGTCTCTTTCTCCTCTTTATTCCCGTTTATTGCTGTAAATGGTAAACATTATATAATTGAATCAAATACATATAACAGCACATAGATAAAACGTCAGCGCAGATATGGAGATGAAAAGCATGTCAATATCCTCAGACTATTCTGAAATCACTCTCATATAACTGAATCAAACACAAAGAGAAGCACATAGATGAAAAGATATAGGGCAT
>NC_051408.1:11903662-11903859 GCF_015228065.2 Penaeus monodon
CTATAAACCCTAATAAAGAGAAAGGCCTAGACAGAGAGAAAGAGACATTCACTCGTATATGTAGACGAGGGTGGGCGCAGACTACCGGGAGAGACAAAGGGCCCACGTGGACCTCATACCAAGGCTCAAAACAACAGAATTCCGGGCTATTTCGACTTCGCCCTTGGCTTTCAGACACAAGAAAGCTCTTTCACCTC
>NC_051408.1:11903963-11904065 GCF_015228065.2 Penaeus monodon
AAAACTTACAAAAGCTCTCTCGCCATTGTGGCATTTTTCATCTTTTTCTCTCCTTCCCTTCGTCAATTTCCTTAACTCTCTTCTCCTTTTGTTTTTATTTTA
>NC_051408.1:11904176-11904303 GCF_015228065.2 Penaeus monodon
TGCTGAGCTTACTAATGATGATAACAACATATAAGACTATTCTTGCTCGCGATAATAAGAAAGAGATCGTCCTGAAAAAAAGAAAAAAAAGATGTTATCTCATTCCCGTTATTCGAATAGTGAGCTT
>NC_051408.1:11904441-11904639 GCF_015228065.2 Penaeus monodon
TTTGAAAATCATACCACAACGAATTAATGCAGATTCATAAATACCTTAGCCATTTCGACCTTTCATCAAACATCAAAAGAGCGTAAGAGCCAAGCTTTCATAGATTAATGAAAAGAAAAAGAAAAATATATAGAAATGATATGAATAGTCACGCTTTGCGAATTTATTTTGTCACAATTTCTTCTGTACTCACGAGTT
>NC_051408.1:11904772-11904853 GCF_015228065.2 Penaeus monodon
ATGCAGGAAATAGAGATGTAACTTTCTTGAGACTTTTGCTTATTGTAATAAATATCAAATTATTGAACCAGACACAAATAT
>NC_051408.1:11904989-11905161 GCF_015228065.2 Penaeus monodon
TTATCCAATTGTGTGAACGAGAGTGAGCGCAAAAGTTTATTAGCCCATAAAATATAGTAATAGTAATGATGATAATCGAATATTAGCACTGTCATGGAGATTAAATGTATAAATTTGAAATTAGCAACAAATGTCATTATCTTCAGACTTCATACAACTGAATCTTACATAA
>NC_051408.1:11905186-11905735 GCF_015228065.2 Penaeus monodon
GGTGCGTGTGTGTGTGGGGGGGGGAGGGGGGAGGAGTCTGAGGATATTGACATGCTTTTCATCTCCATATCTGCGCTGACGTTTTATCTATGTGCTGTTATATGTATTTTATTCAATTATATAATGTTTACCATTTACAGCAATAAACGGGAATAAAGAGGAGAAAGAGACATTCACCCGTGTACGTAGACGAGGGTGGGCGCAGACTACTGGGAGAGACAAAGGGCCCACGTGGACCTCATACCAAGGCTCAAAACAACAGAATTCCGGGCTATTTCGACTTCGCCCTTGGCTTTGGGACACAAGAATAGTTTCAGGAAAATTATGTCACTTGACATTTTCTAGTGGGTTTTTACTTCCTATTTGTGCTTAGATCGTATTATCATATCTATTACTATATCCTTATAGACTAACGAAACGTTTAATACTAATGTTCCTTTTAATCCGAGTCTTATTATTAAACAAAAATATTTAAGACACATATCACATCTTTTACATCGTGCATGTATATTCAAAAGAAATTTTAAAAAATTATGAATGTTTTTGGAA
>NC_051408.1:11907371-11907518 GCF_015228065.2 Penaeus monodon
GGCACGTGCATCTATATTCAAAAGAAAATGAAAAAAATGATGAGTGCATTTGGATTTTTTCTGTTCCTTTGTCAACGTGGAATTGTATTTTCACTGTGCATTATCATTTTTTGGTAAACGCCATTTTTATAGGTATATAGCATCGGT
>NC_051408.1:11909637-11909853 GCF_015228065.2 Penaeus monodon
TCTGCGTTAGCTCCAGGACGCGTACAATATCCCTTTGCGGATGGACAAGTCTTCGTTGTGAAACTGATGTGAAAATGGCGGCCGAGGGGTCATCTGTGTTAAAAGGCATTTGATCCCCTCGAAACGACAGGCAAAAAGAGGAGAGAGGACTGAGGGGGTGGATGAATAAAGAGATTGGCTACGGGATGAGAAGGAGGACGCGTTTGGAGATAGGAT
>NC_051408.1:11911132-11911537 GCF_015228065.2 Penaeus monodon
GAGGTGCGCGTGTGTCACGCACTCTTACGTAAACCCGGTGGCGCGTACAGCCCCTTACTTAAGTAGTGCAGTCAAGCAGGTGCACTTTACATAATAACTCTTCCATCTTCCTGTCTCGGGAGGAGCTTCAGCCTCTTGTATTATGCTTTACCCTTTTCCTGTCTTTTTTTAAGGATTTTTTTTTATTCTTTGTTATTTTCATTATTCCCAAGGAAATGTTATTAAATCCCGATCCTGAGCAGTGTGAGAGACTTAGGATATGATGGAATATATCCCTAGATATATTTAGAAATGAAAAGGTAAAGAATATTTGATTCTTAAAGAGAAAAAATAAGTCGGATGTTCCCCTAAAACTATGATCTAGCTTTTTCGATCAACTAAAAAAAAAGAAGTTTAAAACACGGA
>NC_051408.1:11911555-11911892 GCF_015228065.2 Penaeus monodon
TTTTTTTTTATACTTTTTTTCCTCATATTGTTACATACGAAGACAGAAAAGTTTAGGAAACGTATTACCTTCTTTATCTCCTTTCTTCTATGTATTTTCGTGATTATAAAAGTCAAGTATTTCTTTATTATTATTGTTTTCACCTTCTCCTTCTTCTGCCTTTACCTGAAAAAGCTTAGGGTTATAAAGGAGAAAACGACTCGGAAGTCACGTTAAAGTTGAGTGCCTCGTTCACATCCGGCCAGAGTTAGCACAGCGAACCAAGTGAATTGTCGGGTTTGGGTCGTTCACATCCAGGAAAAAAGGAACTTACTCTTCCATTACGTACCTACATTTC
>NC_051408.1:11911944-11912661 GCF_015228065.2 Penaeus monodon
ATCAACTTCAGAACTCATTTCACATATATTTTCAGGAAAGGGAGAGAAGGAAGGGGGGGAAGCAAATCAGACATTTTTCAGGGGAGAAAGACTAAAACTAAATTCACGTATTTTCCTCAAAGTTAATACCTTTGATTAGGAACTTTGGGGAATTTTATATCTGTAATGGGAAACAAGCAAAATAGATTGAAAGAATAAATAAATAAAAAATACAGAAATATACATTACGCTCAAAGGTACCGTTCATCACTGTTCCTTTCAATAAAATGATCAAACGTACAAATTTTATTACTTATTATATCAAAACCGCATCAGAGTTGTACTTATCATATTGACTAACATGAGTGTGAACATTAGGACCATTTCAGTGATACCATTCTTCCCCTTCCCTCCATCATTTAAATTACCCCCTCCCCTTCTAGATAACGGGGATTCTCCTATAGCCCCCCCCCTCTTCTAGATAACGGGGATTCTCATATAGGCCTCCCCCCCCCCTCTTCTAGATAACGGGGATTCTCATATAGGCCTCCCCCCCTCTTCTAGATAACGGGGGTTCTCCTATAGCCCCCCCCCTTTTAGATAACAGGGATTCTCCTATAGGCCTCCCACCCCCTTTGTAGGTCGCGTGGACACATGTGTAAGGAGATAGTGGGTGTTAATCTTTATGATTGATAGCGACTTACTTCATCATTGACGTAGCAGAATGGATGATAACTG
>NC_051408.1:11912837-11912971 GCF_015228065.2 Penaeus monodon
CGGCATTTCTTTCGCCCACGTTTGTTTGAAGGTAAGCTTTTTGTGGCACATGGATGTCAAACAAATAGTCCTGCCGTTCAGAAAAATCCTGAATAATTTGGTGGGCGTGAGTGCGCCTTTAGGGCAGCATTCGT
>NC_051408.1:11913321-11913616 GCF_015228065.2 Penaeus monodon
TTGTATTAATTATATTATGTTGTATGTGCGTATGATGTTTTGATTACATATGCACACCCACAAATAATCGCGGTTTATTGACGTACATTGTTAAACCAGCATATCAATTACCAAATATTTATTCATCTACTGTCCGGAATAGATAATCACATTATAAAGTAAATGATACCTAATCCAGTCCTTTATATAAATATTAGATTCGTCGACTTGATCTACTGCCTTTTTTTAATGCCCTTTATGTTTCATCGAAGACAGTACAGACTGATGGCGAATATTGACGGACGTGCGTTCCCAT
>NC_051408.1:11914020-11914113 GCF_015228065.2 Penaeus monodon
CCCCCCCTCCCTTTTACAACAACTTACACCCCCCCTATACCCCCCTCCCTCTTACAATACAACTTCCACCCCACCCCCCATCCCCCCAATCAT
>NC_051408.1:11914145-11914235 GCF_015228065.2 Penaeus monodon
ATCATCTTAGGGGACCATTTCGTGAATCCTCTCTCTTCCTTGTAGCATGGCAATAAAGACGATGACAGTGCTATCCCACACGCCAACCGG
>NC_051408.1:11914324-11914753 GCF_015228065.2 Penaeus monodon
TACTATCCCATATCTCTCTGTAACTATATGTATCTATAGTCGTTAGAGTTTGTTATAGTTATGTAATTTGTACTGTTGCTACCGTTGTCATTATTGTATTTATCAAACTTTTATCTAATATATCCTCACTCCAATAATTGTTATCTATACATTCCGCAATAATACTGCAAAGACAAAATTCGCCAAAGTGATCATACTTTAAAGCCAAATAACTCTCTTCTCGCGTAATTATAATTATAATTTCTCCCATGTACAAAGCTGTCAGTGTTGTTAAGCTTCAGTATCACTGATTACTATCCTTATATATATCTTATGGTCATTGTCGTTATTGCCTTTTTTAACGTTCGACATCGCCAACACTCATGCATGTCGCCGGTTCGTAACATAATGTTTTTTCTTTTGCTAGTCGACTATGCTTCTTCCTAACCA
>NC_051408.1:11915500-11915604 GCF_015228065.2 Penaeus monodon
ACCATTCTGCATTTATTATTTCCCTGATACATTCAAGTCCTTATAAAGCTATACTTTCACCTCCGAAAACACATGCAGTATCCGCCAACACCTCACCCTTGACT
>NC_051408.1:11915706-11916306 GCF_015228065.2 Penaeus monodon
CTATACAGATACTATTGGTCACCATACACGCGGATTACCTCAACAGGCCTACAGTATGCAGGCTCCTAGCGATGCTGACTCATCTACTACAGCCAAGTAGAAAACAATGCTCCTCCAAACTTCCTCGTTCTCCGTAGAGTTCTCTGTCGTTCCTCACGAACAGCAATGAGCTCCAGTATCCATTTATGAAGAAATATATCCTATTTTTAACCGTAAATCACATCCAGCATCCGTCAACACTTTCTTGCAAATCTCGTTTTTACTACATCATATACACTGTGCCATTTCGTGTTCACATTAAGTTTTCAGCATTGTTCATATCCTTTAGTAAATATGTCCTCACTCCTTTTCCGTATTTTATTTTTTCATTTTTGTTGATCTATTTCTCATTATTTTTTCTTCTGAACCTATACAGTCTCTGTTGATTTTGATGCTATGTATCGTTTTCAAGCCAGGAAAATGTATCCGAATTTTACCATTAGTGATCTAACCGTACTCTTTCCTATTGGTCGTAGTATGCTATAATTGTTATTATGTGTATTGAATGTGATCTAACTTCAATTTACTACACGCGTAATATTCATTGTCTGTACATCTAGT
>NC_051408.1:11916660-11916962 GCF_015228065.2 Penaeus monodon
ACAACAAATTTTCTGCATTGTTCATATCCTTTACTAAATATATATTTAATCCTTTTCTTCTGTGTTTCGTTACTTTATTTTTGTGTTTTTTTTTCCAGGAAAATAATACTGGAATTTTACCCATTAGTGATATAACCGACCTGTTTTACTATTGCTCGTAGTATTCTTTAATTGTTATTATGTGTATTGACTGTGATCTAACTTCAATTTACTATATGAGTAATATTCATTGTCTATACATCCAGGAACAAAAACTTTGTTTTTAAAGGCTCTGTCTATCTAGCTGTTTGTCTGATTATTTG
>NC_051408.1:11917328-11917855 GCF_015228065.2 Penaeus monodon
TTTATCCCGCGGATAAAAAGAAGACCAGAAAAAAATAAGAACAAGAAAAAGAAAAGAAAAAAAAAAACTAACCCGCACAAATGTCACGTAACGGCTATTTTGGAAGAATGAAGAAAAATGGGGCACCACAGGCAAAGCCAAAGCGATCAGTCTGAATGGGTGTGTCGATGGTCCTGGGGATGGCAGAAAATGGGGGTGGTGAGGGGTAAGGGAGAGAGGGAGAGGGGGTGAGGAGAAATGGGGGGTGAGGGAAGGGGAGGGTAGAGGAAGGGAGAAGAATAATGGTGGGGATGAGGGAACGGGAGTGGGTATAGGAGGAGGGGGGGTTGAGGGAAGGGAAGGGGGATACGTGGGGGTGGAGGGGTTAGTGGAGGGGGGGTTGAGAGAGGGGAAGGGGGAGAAATGAGGGGTGCGAGAGAAGGAGAGGGGTAGAGGAAAGGGGTGAGAGAAATGTTGAGGGGCTGTGGAGGGGTGGGTTAAGGGAAGGAAAGGGGAAGGAGGGGGTTGAGGAAAATTGGGTTGGGGCG
>NC_051408.1:11917892-11918663 GCF_015228065.2 Penaeus monodon
CTCTGGGGTTGAGGGAGGTGAGGAGGTGAGGAGAAATGAGTGGGGCAAAGGAGGAGGTGGGGGGGTGAGGAAATGTAGGGTGTTAGAGGGAGGGGGGTAGAGGAAGGTGGTGAGGAGATAAAGAGGGGTGTTGAGGGAAGGGGAGGGGGGTGAGGAGAAATGGGGGGGTTAAGGGAGAGGGAGGGGGTAGAGGAGTGCATGAGAGGAGGGGATAAAAAGTGATAAAAATGACCAGAAAATACTGGAGTGACCTTATTTCTTATCTGCCTAAGAGGCCACAGCAAAAAGCTCACTGGAGAATATGCAGTGATCATATTACAATTCTCTTAAGTTTAAAATCGGACTTTTTTTCAAATTGATAATGATAATTGCATTCCTACCTTATAAGATATGTTGCAGTGTTAAACATCTATCATTCAGGTCGTAATCAAGGGCAATACATCTTTCGAATGCTCACTATCATTATCTTAGAAAAGATAAACTAAAAAAAAGAGTAAATTACAGTATATTAAAACCACATCCCATATAATATATCCCATATAATCACATAACTGAAAATAACCAAGAGAACAGTACTCAAACGTTGCCCCTAAAGCTTTATAGTGTTTACAGGCGTCGGGGAATCATATTGCCAGCAGCACGGGGATTTAGAAATGTCTTGTGATGCGATAGAATTCCTTTGTGTTCCCTTAGTGTGGCTGTTCCCTGCGGATTTTACCTTCCCGATACGAATATGGGATGTATCGAACGTTTATAGATAGATAGATATTG
>NC_051408.1:11919021-11919355 GCF_015228065.2 Penaeus monodon
CTGAATAAAGAACAGTGTATTACTTTTACGTGTTCTTTGTTTGATGCTGTTTGTTTCCATTCATTTTTTCGTTACTAGAAAACAAATTAATGAGAAGATATCTGACAGCCATATCGCCCTTGCCTTCAATCAGAATGCTCTCTGTGTTTATTACAAGACATTATCTCTAAAGTTTTTTTTTTGATTGTTATTTCCCCGTCCTGTTTATTCTTTTTATACAGAACTATAAACCTAGGTATAAAACTATGTAGATATGGAAACAGATATATATCCGCTATCTAGCTTTTCCCACTGTCACTTCGGAGTTTTATGACCAGGTTTTATATTTCTTTAT
>NC_051408.1:11919386-11919730 GCF_015228065.2 Penaeus monodon
TATACATGATTTAGATCAGTGGGTTCTTAGCTATGGAGAAGGCCGTGGCTTCTTGGTAGATATTACGTAACTGTTTGAAGAGTAATGACAACAAAATCAACATTCTTATTCTATGAAAGCATTAAGGATGACGAATATAACGAGAACAATAAAAAATTAAATTTTATATGTTCACACTATAATTATTATGTCAAGTGCTAATCCAGACAATGGATTCAACCTCGTTTCTTTGATGAGGCCGAGAATCTTTTCCATCAGCCTAATTCCAAGAGGATTTGCATCAGAAGTTTACACTCATTCTTCAAGAGATCTGTGCTTTTTAAGTTTTAGTGAAATTATGAGTT
>NC_051408.1:11921748-11921854 GCF_015228065.2 Penaeus monodon
GCGAGTAATGTTTCGTTTTATAGTCCAGTCTTTTAGATCTTTCGAGCCTTTCAAGTCACGAAATGTAATCATTATTCATTCAGGCGATTCTGTATCAGATTGAAGA
>NC_051408.1:11921880-11922053 GCF_015228065.2 Penaeus monodon
GTGAAAATGTCATTTGCTGTTTCGAGGAACGAAAATAATTTAGTGTTTGTTTTTTTATTTTTCTATTGCAGGAAAAAAACATTATGTCTATAAGAATTATAAATGAGATTTAGAACATGAGGATAAATTGTTTATTTACACTTTATTTTTTACACAGTATTCTTTACACAGTA
>NC_051408.1:11923121-11923247 GCF_015228065.2 Penaeus monodon
TAGTCAACTGACCTCCAGGAAACCTCACGTTCGCTCAACATTTCTCTCAAGATTTCCAACGAGATTCTTCAAATGAGAGTTGAGAGTTTCTTAGCTCTCTAAGGCTCTCTCTCTTCTCTTTTCTCT
>NC_051408.1:11923514-11923772 GCF_015228065.2 Penaeus monodon
AAGAAAATCCTCCTTCAGACTCCTACATTCAAGGAGATGGAAAATCGTATTTAATTAAAAAGGTTTCATCTAACTTACTCTCGACACGGCGTGGAACATCAAATCCGCCAACGCCTATTCACACCTTCAGGAAAATGGAGACGATTACATACACTTAGGACTCTCACGCGCGGGTTTGATGCGCGTCGCTTGATGAGCGTCTGGAGGAGGGGCGGGGTTTCTGGAGCGGAAGTTCTAATGAGGTAATATCCGCATGTC
>NC_051408.1:11925825-11926518 GCF_015228065.2 Penaeus monodon
AAAATGTAGAAAATAATTGATATACTGAGATATACTGATATACTGAAAAGATATACTGAAAATTCCTTCTGGCAATTGCTACTCTTTCTTTCCCGTTACCTTATCATTTTTTTCGAATCTATTTTTAGAAAAGAAAACTCAATTTAATTGCATTGATAACGTTTTATTTTTCTTGATAATTTCTACCCCTCTATTCCAACTAAACTCTATTAATGGGCTAACTAATTTAATGTTTATTCTTGTTGTGAAAGTAGGAACTACATTATTTAATTGGTTCTTATGGAACAATATAACTTGTTATTTTCGTTTCCTTGATAATTGCTATTCTCTTACTCCCTTTGGGAAAATCATAAGAATGGAAATAGCGATTGTAAAACATATTCTGAAGTTTATACCCATCGTGTTAATTATGAATATAAAGTGTTTTTTTGCGAGTGAAAAAGACAATAATTGGCAATTCAGGAATAAGGGAATTCAGATTCTCTCAGGATTGTAATTGAATCAAAACCAATTTTAAAAGTTTTCAAGATAACGTCCTTAGCTTCAATTTAAATTGTTTGTATATATATCTACAGATGGACAAAGTGGAGGACAAGAAGAGAGTATATACACAGTAGGTTGGTAAAATGATATAAATGTAATAAATTTATGTAAATTGAAAACCCGAATAAAAACAATAATAAAAAACATGCA
>NC_051408.1:11926769-11926906 GCF_015228065.2 Penaeus monodon
AAGTTAATACAAAAAAAAAATCCTTTCCAGTCCACAACTCAACCGACTTTTTCCTTAAATACAACTTCAGTCCTAAAAGTAACAATTATATAAGTAGTAATGATATCTGAAGTACTTAAAGAAGTACATGAGTTGAT
>NC_051408.1:11927109-11927423 GCF_015228065.2 Penaeus monodon
GTACGCATATACGTATAAAAAATAAATAAAACGAATACAATAAAAAATCCTTAAATCTCTCCCAACCCTCCCCCCCCCCTTCCCCCCGAGTGAGGACCAGTACCGCCGTTCCCAAAGATTCCCTGAAGTGGAGACGAATTTCGCGGCCCTTGAACCGCTTTATGACTTGCATTCCACCGAAGGGATGACCTGGGATGACCTGTATCCGCTTGGGTCTCGGGGACTTGCGCCAGAGGACGCTGGATGTACTGTATGTATGTCTGTTCGCTTGTGTATACATGTAACTATCCACATTTTTTTTCCTTCGAGGAGGC
>NC_051408.1:11930176-11930260 GCF_015228065.2 Penaeus monodon
TTGTAACAGCTCACGTCTACGTCCTCGTAGTGCAAGAGAAACATGCCCCGTGCTAAGTACCCTACAACGTGCTTTTGCCCATGG
>NC_051408.1:11930417-11930687 GCF_015228065.2 Penaeus monodon
GAAGACCCACTGCACGTCAATCACTCTGCCTGCCTTGTACTGGCGCGGTCGATCTTGCTCTCGCCTGTCTCGCCGATCCTGCCTTGGCCTCCGATCACACCCTATTAGTCCAGAGTCCAGTGAACAATCACCACCCAGCAGAAGCTCGACCAGTCGGTTATGTTCGCTGAGGTCAGGGCCAATTCATGCCGCAAGAGAAGAAACGTGAATAACCCCCGGACGAAGCAATTCACGATCAGCAGGGTCTCCATATCGATGCAAGCTCGCTCA
>NC_051408.1:11930893-11931108 GCF_015228065.2 Penaeus monodon
ATTTTGTAAATCAAAAGGGGTATCGGGAAATGATTAAAAAATACAGACATGTCAAAGATATATATTAGGAACCGGAATTTGGATTTCATTAGTTGCTAATGTATGGATAATTTTCTTTAGAAAGGAGGATGGAGTGTCATTAAATACTTCATGTAGATTTTTTTTTCCTACATAGAACTTTTTCCAAAATGATATATCTGCCCCTATATTTGAAC
>NC_051408.1:11932497-11932668 GCF_015228065.2 Penaeus monodon
ACAGAGAGCCAGACGACCAGATCCACTTTCGCGTATTGCTAAAGGCATTTCATTGCGACAACAGCGACTGAATACACTGACTGCCACATGGACGTAGACAGGGTTGTGGGGGAGAGGGAGGGAGGGGAAGATAGCATATCAGTGATGGAGAGAGTGGGAAATACGGGGTTT
>NC_051408.1:11932701-11932827 GCF_015228065.2 Penaeus monodon
AAGAATATGGATTGGGAAGAATTATTATATATTTTGTTGATTATTTTTTTTTAGAGTAATTCCAATAACGAAAAATTGTATTATCAACATTATAGATATAAAGTTTTTGTATCTAAACGTCCAGGT
>NC_051408.1:11932849-11933245 GCF_015228065.2 Penaeus monodon
CACCAAAGTTTTTACCGCAATTCAATATAAATCAACTCTTAGGGTTTTAGAAAAAAAAAGTTGAATTAATATCTCAAAATATACTTTTTTTTGTAGAAAACGGCATTTATGTTTCATTAGTAGTTAATGCCTGAGTGATTATAATTTAGGAGGGAAAATATGGACTTAAATAATAACCTTTTATGGAGAAAATAAACTTGGCATTTAAACTTTAGTCTTCTTCAAAATTTCTAGCTCATGGGAATGATGAATGTATAAACTTGGGCTAAAGTCAATGTTAATGGTTTAGTTCATATATAGTTTGTAGGTTTTACTGAAGAATTTTATTTGAATGAAAGTGAATAGATTTTCAGAAATTCAGGTTCTGCCCCCCCAAAAGTAATAAATAAGTAATAT
>NC_051408.1:11933443-11933631 GCF_015228065.2 Penaeus monodon
AATTTAGTATTATTCATTAATTTAAAGTCACAGACATACACTGGATGATTAAAAATGTCAATTAGACCATCTATATCCTATTTAACCATCTTTTCCCTACATAAATTACTGTAATATCTGGTGGCGCCTCCTTTTATCACTGAATCGAATCTCCTTTCATAGTCTCATGCAATTTAGTTGTGTAATCA
>NC_051408.1:11934791-11934968 GCF_015228065.2 Penaeus monodon
TCCGAAGGTAATACAATAACCAAAAGCGAAAAAAATAAACAGAGAGGGAACGTCATCCAGTCGGTAAGTCTGTAAAACGAAAAGATTCATGGAGATTTTGAGGATTCCGGCCGCCAGGAGTGGTCAGTCATCAATCTTGTTAGCGAATCCAGGAATGGGGTGAAAAAGGAAAACTGG
>NC_051408.1:11935003-11935599 GCF_015228065.2 Penaeus monodon
CTGAAGGTGGATAGACGTACAACAGCAGATAATTGGTATACAAATTTTACATTCTATCTTAGGTCTTATCAAGTTTATATTGCAATCAGCAGTGTAAGGCTGCGTAATGTAATTATTTTGACTGCTAGTGTACAATAGTCATAATGCATTAACTCCTTCAAGAGAAAAATAAAAACCTTTTTAGAAGATATAAAGTGATTATTGCTGTGAAAATAGAGGAGAGACGTAATTGGATATCTTTATAAAAAAGGATTCACATAAATAAGCAAAAAGGCATTGCTTATATATCATTAGCAGAGAATGTGCCAATATATATATATTTTTTTTAAAGAGGATATTGCCTCATTATCTGCATTTCATTAAAGAAAGAAAAAAAAAACACTACACGCAACATTTTCTTCATCTGTATGTTTGCAATAAACCGCATCGGGATATGGAAACAGTAACAGTATAAACTGAAATTCCATTGTTATATTTTTGAGAACTCTTTTATCTATTCTGAAAAAGGGATAATAGTTTCTATTTCAGGACCAGATCGTTTGTTTTTAACGGGAGTTCAGCTGCATCAAAATCAAATAAAAGTTAACAAGATAGAG
>NC_051408.1:11936461-11936872 GCF_015228065.2 Penaeus monodon
GAACCACCGCGTGTCTCGAACGGTATATGCGAGCACATGCATGTTAAAAGCAAGAAAAAAAATCACTAGTCACATAGTGTTAAGCTTTCATTAACTCCCGCAACGACCTCATTAATGCGGAGACGCGGGCGTAATGGATAGAGAAACAAAGGAGATCAATTAAAGGTCCTGTTCTTTATATTGGAGCAGGCATTTAAATAGTATCATGTTATATCTATCCTATCGGTCTTTTACGAGAACGTACGATGCGAAGTTGTGATATGCGAGCGTATCAGCTGTAAGATGAAGAATATCATTTAGATCACTATTTTTTTGGTAATTTTTCATTACTGTTTATTAATATCATTCAAATAGTATCTACCTATCTTCATATGCGGCGAAGGTTTGGGATGAAGTTGTGATGACGAAAGG
>NC_051408.1:11937081-11937334 GCF_015228065.2 Penaeus monodon
TTCGTCATAAAATCACTTCGAAAACAGAGAGAAATATGCACCGAGGATAATTGCAGGGTAATGCAACGGCGAGTCAGTTGAGGGAATGATGATCGTGTTGCTAAACTGTTGAATTCCTGCAGGAAGAGTGAAGTTGTTGAGTTCATGTAGACGACGAGGACAGGCTTGTTTATGTAAACGGAACTTAAATGCCGAGTTTTCGTTGTATGAGTATTAGGTGGATTTTAATTGTTATTTTCGTTTGTAAATACAG
>NC_051408.1:11937381-11937739 GCF_015228065.2 Penaeus monodon
AGGGGAATGTTGAAATAAAAACCAGTGGAAATATTTCTTGCAGTTTCCATTATTTTTTCCTTAATCATGAAAACATGCTGATTGCTTGCATGAAATGTAATTATATATCAGTCTAGATAAAGAAGAAAAGGATATATAACTTATATTAATTTGATTTTGTTATCGTATTTTCAGTCAATTAAAGAAGAAAAACAAATTCTCACTTAATCTATGATACTACTTTTTATGCCAGATAAGCACCCAGTATTCAGAATGCTTACTCACTGTGTTTCCCTCCCAACATACTCATTCTTATGTTATTAATTCATACTTTTCCTCTCTACCTGGCTATTCATAACCTTATTGATTCTTTCACAGT
>NC_051408.1:11937844-11937925 GCF_015228065.2 Penaeus monodon
ACGAGATTGACTCTAAATCAAATTTCACTGAATCTTTCCAGAGGATGTTTGACCAAAGAAAACAAGCAAGTAGGGATACCA
>NC_051408.1:11938184-11938426 GCF_015228065.2 Penaeus monodon
TAAGATGAAACGAAGAGGGGGGACAGAGGGAGTGTAACACTACAACTACATTCCCCCACTTGTTTGTTCATGAAAGCTTTTAGGAAAACTCCGGCCAAGTTATTTCATTAACACACAAACAACTGTAACAAACAAAAGGATGTTTGGGTTCCCGGAAGACCATGCCGATGATCCCGTGTTTTCTTTGGGAGTTCTCTTACAATGGAGTTGAGGTACGGATTTCGCTTCTGTTTGTTTGCATA
>NC_051408.1:11938661-11938812 GCF_015228065.2 Penaeus monodon
AATCCCTCTCTCAATCCCTCTCTCTTTTACGTACACATTCACTCATTCTCTATCCGCTTGGCTATGGTATAAAGCAACGCGCACTATTTTGCCTTGTGAAATGCAGTAAATAGAAAACTCTAATGTCCCGAGGAGACATGTCTTGCTCTAT
>NC_051408.1:11938861-11939690 GCF_015228065.2 Penaeus monodon
ATTGATTTACCTTTCACATATTTGAGTATAATACATATTCCAATACAACTCTCATGTAAATTATGAAAAAAACTAAAACTTTTATCATCTTCATCGATCGTTATATAAAATTCACACTTTCAGCAATTAATTTGTAATGCATTTGTTTTACTCTCCTCGTTCCAGTATCACTTAATCGAAAGTAATGAAAACATTTCTCATTGTTCACCTAATCTAAAGACGGTGAATTCAACTTCTGGTCATTCATTCATTCATAATAATTATATCTATTTCAGCACCATTAATGTTCCCGTTAACTACTCTCCACACATTGTTCATTACTATTAAACCTTTTTTCAACATACTCTTTTAAATTTCAGTCTAAGCATTAATTTATCTCAAAGATTGCCATTATCTGTTTCTCAACATCTAACCCCTCATAGCTGATGATTGATTTCGTAGCACCTCTATATTCACTATTATCACATTATGTTTCCACCTACTAACATTTTAATTCTATCCATTTCCTATTTCTAACACCAATCGAACCTCTACTATATAAAACGCTCTTATCACCTTTCCCCATTTACGTATTCCAAAATCACCCCATTTCCCAATATTTAAATGGGACCCGCAGTTTAAGCCCCGAATGTTAACACAAGCCTTATGTTGCAGATTCATTTGCAACATACATCGGGCCGGCCGCTGCGTTCGCATAAGCTGAGGTAAATATTCATGAGAGGATTTCAGCAACAACAGAACTGCGGACCTTTGTCAACAGAGTAAAACAGGTGGGTTGGGAGAGACAAGAAACGGAGGCTGTTTTTAATCTCTCGGATTTTTAATAGGG
>NC_051408.1:11939727-11939966 GCF_015228065.2 Penaeus monodon
AACCTTTTAAAAATAAAACATATCAATACGATAAAAAGGTGGACTAGGAGAGGAAAGAAAAGGAGGGTGTTCTTATGCCCTCACATATTTTTTTTTTACATAAAAATTATTACTTTCCTTTTATCAACAGAATTATTCAAACATCATTTCGCTGAAATTATAATGATCCGTTGTGACTAGAATATGATGGCCGGGGGATAGAGTGTAGTCCTGATGACAGAACAGGAGACAAAGGGTGG
>NC_051408.1:11940681-11940771 GCF_015228065.2 Penaeus monodon
TTTTTTTCTTCTTCTTCTGAACCTGGTCCCAGATGTGATTCAAATGCTAAACACGTTAATTAAGTTTGAAATGGAAGCTTAGGGAGGATT
>NC_051408.1:11940875-11941175 GCF_015228065.2 Penaeus monodon
AGCAGAATAAAATAGATAAGTCTGGTTATTGTTTTTTGTTTGTGCATTTGTTTCAGCCATTTCTTTTCTTTCTTGTTTTAATCGCTTATTCCCTTCCTGTATGTATGAGCAAGAACCATTGTTTTTTTAGTATCCCATCAGCTTTTTTTTCTCGTTTCAAAGCAACATATCTTGATGAACACAAACTGCCTCTGTCTTCTTTTTTACAAGGTAAATTTCATGACAAACAGTTTTTTGTTATTATGAACTGCAGCAGCATAATTGCTGATCGTTGTCAGCCCAGAAAAATATGTTTCTGTA
>NC_051408.1:11941691-11941843 GCF_015228065.2 Penaeus monodon
GGAAATATTAGTCACTCTCCATTTCAAATTCTACTACTTCTCTAACATCTCCGAATGACGTCACATCCGGTTCTTCCGCCTTACGTCGTCATCAGAAATTTGTCTCCTATTCATAAGTTCTCGAGCCGAAAGTTGAAGACGGAAAAGTGAAA
>NC_051408.1:11941917-11942034 GCF_015228065.2 Penaeus monodon
TGATAAAACTCTATTACGAAGAAAGATCAAAGAGAACGAAGAATTGCAGGAGATGAGGGAGAAGCAAGGATAAATGACAAATATAAGAAGGGAATGGTGGAGCAGAAAGGGGTAATT
>NC_051408.1:11943127-11943222 GCF_015228065.2 Penaeus monodon
AGGTTAGCATGCATTATCCACCAAGGATTTCGTGACATTAAGATGGATAAAAGGTCTTTCGGTAACTAGAAGATTTGCAAAGAGTACGTCAGAGA
>NC_051408.1:11943875-11944274 GCF_015228065.2 Penaeus monodon
GCACCCGCGTGTGTGTGTGCCGGTGTGTTTCATGTTTTCATTTGATCTCTACAGATGTTTATTGTACAGTGTGGTAAGGTAATGCACTTTAGTTAATAAGAAATTCTTAAACTTATTGGAAGAGATTGAGAAATGCTTTACCGGTAAGCAAGTGTATTGTGTAACATTCATCAAATAACATAATATGTTAATAAAAGGTTACAAAATTTATGCAACAGTTGAAGTGCTAAAAACAAGTGAATGCATTACTGATTTGTAAATGTCACTCATATCCCCATTAACGCTTCGGTTCTCCGGTTCTCCGTCAGCAGCGTGAATAAGAGACAAATGACCTCATTTCCATCGGTACTTTTTTCTCCTAAGGGTACAAGAGGGTCGGACTTTGGGATGGAGTTAAAA
>NC_051408.1:11947091-11947227 GCF_015228065.2 Penaeus monodon
CTTCTCCTCGATTGGAGGCTGCCCATTGAATCTTAAGGGAATAACAATGTAATTAGGTTTACGCAACGAACCCAGAGTACCTCGGTAGCTATGGTTAATGCAAAACACAGGATAAAGGAAAAGGTAGTGTTCTCGA
>NC_051408.1:11948190-11948376 GCF_015228065.2 Penaeus monodon
GAGTGTTATAGATTATTTCTTATAATTTACAATTTTCTATGCCTTTGATACCAATGGACTGAATCGGCCATTGATATAGATAATGCATTTGCCTTTGATATTGTTGCGCTAGGCTTGATATCATGACACTGACATATCTGTGATAGGTATAAATGACACTTCATTGCCAGGCCTCTTTGCACAGTG
>NC_051408.1:11948518-11948600 GCF_015228065.2 Penaeus monodon
CATGGAATTATGTATTACTACTGGCTTGTTTTGAAGCTAGTTATTTTATTTTCCGTTTTCCTTACACTTTCCTGTCTTTCTG
>NC_051408.1:11948803-11948896 GCF_015228065.2 Penaeus monodon
AGCCCGTCTTCAAATGTTACCTTTTCGCTTTTCATTCTACACAGTCAATTGACTATGTAGAATCCAATTATTCCTTCATTCATCCACCGTATT
>NC_051408.1:11950201-11950457 GCF_015228065.2 Penaeus monodon
AGAAACATTTACAGTCGCAAGAAGACAATAACCGAACTCCAGGGACCAGTATGGGACACAGCGAAAGCTTTCATAACAGGAGCTTTACGAACCCAGAGCCAGTGAAGGGAGACTATTATAAAACAGCAGGGGGTGGCGTGACGAACACTGAATAGCACCCTAGAGTCTCTTCTTTAAATAGGGTCGTTTTAAAAAAGAGTGGGTGGGAGTGTGAGGGAAAGGGGACTTTTCGGCTGATAGGTAAAAGTAATTTGGT
>NC_051408.1:11950516-11950711 GCF_015228065.2 Penaeus monodon
TCAATACTATATTATGTTACGTATATATTTGTATGCCTTTTTGTCGAAATAACTAGTTCTCGTGTATGTGAGATGTTTGTTAGATGCTGTGTATTGCATTAATAATTCTTTTGATTATAGTATTATTAGGTCTTAAAAGCCAGAAGCTGATTAATTTGGTGTGATTGTGAATTAATCATTATGATTATAACATGC
>NC_051408.1:11950745-11951158 GCF_015228065.2 Penaeus monodon
AGTGTTCTGAAAGAAGGCAAATTAATGAGCTTTATTAGAAAGCAAGTTTGGATGAAAGTTAGGATTGGTGTATTGAGTTTCACATTGATATTGCAATTAGTTCAGAAAGACATCATTTCAGAATTTTTATTTTCCTTTTAAGTTCAGAAAACGCTATAACTGTTTGAATATAGAAACCGATTCCAATTCAGGTGTATGAGGTAACAATATGCAATGAATATTCAATGATGAAAATGCACAATTCGGAAACGCAACCAAGATTATTACAGCAGTATGAGCTGTATTTAGGTCGGGAATTCATATCGCTCGTATTGCAATTTTTTGTCATTTTGTGCTTTCGTGTTTAGATTCATTTGTATCATTTGCAATAAAAGTTCACAGTATAGTTCTCCGAATATTCAAACTCGAAAATC
>NC_051408.1:11951393-11951552 GCF_015228065.2 Penaeus monodon
ACCACACACTCATCACTCCTCACACTCTCACAAACTACTCCACGTGCTTACTACCTCTCACACATTCAAATTTTGCACCACAGCAACTCAACAACACATACACACCACATCACGTTATCAACACACATCAGTTTCATTTTTATATTAAATATTTTGACA
>NC_051408.1:11951686-11952264 GCF_015228065.2 Penaeus monodon
TTCATCTCCCTTCCTGTCTTTCTAATCCCTTCACTTTCGTTTCCTCTCTCCCTCCTCCTTTTATCACCAACCTCACTCATTTTCTCTCTTGCTTCCTTCTGACTCTCTTTCTGCTTTACTGTTAAACCATTTTAACTTTCACAACAGTAAATTATTACTCAATCTGGAATTCAGCACGGTGAAACATTTCATAACAAAAAAAACGAATTACATACAATGAAACTCTGGGCCCTTTTAAAAAAATGCAATACATAAAAAACGCAAAGCAATCAATTAAAGAAACGACAAAATAAAATCAAGACTTGCAACTAATGAACACGTTTGCATCATGAAAGTATTTTTCATTTCGTATTTTTTGACAAATTAATATGGAATTTGTGAGAAAAACAAAAAATTATTCCCAGGGATTAATAATCATTTTGCGATTAACTTTAATGTAGATTATTATGTATTTATCCATCTGTTACTAAAATCTCCATGATTATGGGCGGATAGATTCATCTTTTTTTCAGTCTTGAGAGCTATACATATGATATCCAGATAATATTTGTCTCCCTACAAACCTGTTTTTTCTGTCT
>NC_051408.1:11953211-11953610 GCF_015228065.2 Penaeus monodon
TTCAAGGTTAGTACTCGAGCAGACGACCTCTCTCCTAAGCACTCTCCTTCACTTTAATTTTTCACGGGGCTCAAGCACAAAGAGGCTGTGCGTGTCGTGATGCAAGCAACGCCACCACGCCAACCTACTTGCATGCACCGGGACATCTGTCAGAACCTGAACCCTCGCTCGTTCAGACTCAGGGTAAATATATACATGTATTTTGCTTTACTGCTTCGAAGGGTCGTGGGAAGATGCGAGCTTTTTCATTCACTTTTTCGCTACTGAGATTAATGAATGAAGCGAGTGGGACGTGACGTATTTTGGCCAACTTTGATGGTATTTGGTTTCTATTTCGGGGCGAGGCCTTCTTGTCAACAACACGATAGAATATATATTTAGAAATATTTTATTTTCCAT
>NC_051408.1:11956593-11957016 GCF_015228065.2 Penaeus monodon
GTTAGTGAGAGGAGGGAGAGGCCATTGATAGGTAAAGCTTTTACAAATTAATCCCATCAAATCAGAGTTATTGAAAATTGTGTGCATTCTGTTTCATGACTATTACGAATATATGTATCAAAATATTAACTGTTTGCAATACACACTCATTAAATGAATCTATAATACGCCTGTGTTATTTATTGCTATTTTTTCATGCGTGCATATGGTACACACCTTTTAAATCGACCTTTGAGCTATACACTCACCTTGATTATACATCATAATCCCAGATTTATTCCGCAGTTGAGATGTTTTCTCAAAGATGCTTCTCAAAAATAGGTCATATAATAATATGGCTGTCACCTGCAGTCAGGTCCTATTTTTAAGGAATGCATTGAGGATGCGTTATCTGTATTTATTCGGAATACTTTGATTTCCAGG
>NC_051408.1:11957738-11957900 GCF_015228065.2 Penaeus monodon
AGTCACCACGGAAGATGATGATAAACTGTCATCATCAATCATGGTGTTTCTGCTTCCTTTTCATCTTTATTTTTCTCTCTCCCTTTGCTTCCATCTAAGATGTTTCTTTATGTTCTATGTGTATCCTGGTGTCTTTATTGGCCTGTGTCTCTGTTACCAGTT
>NC_051408.1:11958174-11959609 GCF_015228065.2 Penaeus monodon
TCGCGCTTCACTAGATAAATAAGTTAATGAAACGGAAGAACGACATTATCGACATTAACCTATTGATCCAAACTAAATATATATACTAGTGCTGTAATCCTGCTACGCTGATGCTTAGTTGACGATGTGGTGAAAGTGTGGCTATCGATATATTCCAGCTCGCCCAAACTAGGGTATCACTATCACTACCAGTCTAAACATACCTAAGTATAGAGTATGCTTAGGTTTTGGTAAGTTATGATCACAGACAGACCATCACAATGCGCTAAAAATTCGGCTAATAAGCCACACCACTCTTGCATGCTGGAATGTCGATTTGTTCACATATAATGTGATTCTGCTTCCCATTTATTGATATTAAGACTGTTCTGTGTTCATAAGGATTCGTATTCTTCAATATGATTGGATAAAATCTGGCAACATGGGAATCTGAATAATGTTACAGCATTAACACTACAAGAAGTGTTAAATGGGATGAACACATACATCGTCTTTCAATTAAAATAAATTAATATCACATTTTCTAGACAAAATATAAACTGAAGAGAAACCTATGAAGACAAAGCATGCAGAGAAAAGATAAAAGGATCCACTACACTAGTAGAGTAATCAGCTGATGATATGAGTCTGTGTCTAAGCTGCGGTAATACTGTGATGATGCTGTCGTGATGCTCAGATGATAAGCTGAGACTCTGCGGCGACAATGCAAAAATAAAATGTAACTAAGCTGCGGTATTGTTGTGGTGATGCTAAGATTAATATGTAATGAAGCTGTGGATTTACCGCACTAATGCTGTGGCAATTTTGAGACAGAACTCTAGTGAAACTGTAATGATGACAGCGATGATGTTCTCAAATCATCTATCACTGTCAGAAGGAGAACTGCAAGGCGTAGGAACAGTGCCAGCGAGATAACACTATCCACAGCGGTCGTATTCGGTTAGTGTGTATATTAATTCCGGCCCATTAATTAAGCATGTGTGCCTCTGTGCGTTGTTAAGATTACTTGAAAATGATTTTGAATCGTTCACTTTTATCCCTTTACTCATAATCACTCTCTCTTATTCAGCTTCACCATAAGACGAGAAAAAAAGTGGATAGCTTTGTTTTCCATTAAATAATCTAACAAAAGATTGTATAAGAGTGCAAGCTTCTTTCATCATTTACATATTTACAGAAAAAAGCCTATGTTCCTAACATTTTCCTAATTGTCACTGAGTTACTTGATTTTCATAACGTTAATAAATCATGGGCCACATTTTCGAACCATAAATTCCAAAATTCATCTTGTTTAATACATTCCCAAAATCTGGAGAAATCGCCAATGAGCCCTGCCAAAAATAGCGTAATGTTATGCCACAAAAGGGATAGTAAATCAATAGATACAAGACAATTTGCAACCAAGATAGCAGCAGATAGTAACCAAGATAGTAAC
>NC_051408.1:11959843-11960079 GCF_015228065.2 Penaeus monodon
CTGCTTTCTGCTCCCGAATGATTACGTTTTCCCCCTCCATTCACAAACGCAAAGAACGCAAAAACTCAACATGTGATTTTGAAAAGATCTTAAACGTACTCTCGCATATACCCTGACATTGTATAGAAACGTCAGTGACAAGTGAATTACGCTGATACATGGAAGCACTCACGGGGCTTCGTCTGTCAACACGAACAGCAGCTGAGAAACGAGCTGTGTGCCAAATGCTGCAAGTG
>NC_051408.1:11960655-11961127 GCF_015228065.2 Penaeus monodon
TTCTTTTGTCTCTCTCCCTCCCTCTTCTTTACTGTCCCTCTCTCCTTCTCTTCCTCCACCCCTCTCTCCTTCGCTCCCTCTCTCTCCCTCTGTCCCTTCCTCCCTTCCTCTTTCTCGACCTCTATCCTTCTTCCCAATTCTCTTTTTACACCCTCCTCCTCCTTCACCTTAAAGACACAGTCCCTCGCAAGCCAAAAACTTCTAGAAAATCGTATAAAGCAATTTTTTTCATAAACACAAATCCAGACAAAGGATGAGATCATACCTATGAATAATTTCTCAAGTTTAAAAAAGTTGTATTATCTTCTTCCCACATTACAATTCTGACTATGTGATAAAATGAGAAACTTAAATCAAAGGATAGTCTTTATTAACCCAAATACATGGAAGGATCCCCCGTAACGCGCACATAACTGATAAATAATAACACAGCTAAATGGGGATTATTCACTTCCTATTATCACTGCGATTC
>NC_051408.1:11961582-11962493 GCF_015228065.2 Penaeus monodon
CCACATTGAGCAATGGTTTTTGTTCACTGCACACTCACAACACATCTTCCTAATGCATATTTGGTTTCAAACTCTGGGATATTTGCTCTGGAAGCAAATTTCACTCGAATGAAACCATCTCTCTTCTCTTTTCCACAAACAGATGACGATGCTACTGTGACTAATTTGATCAATCGCTCAACAGCCTGAGTATGACAATGATATGTGCTTATTCAGCTAATCCTTCTAGCTTATATCTGTCTGTCAATAAGCTCATCCGCATATTGGGATGTCAAAGGAAGTTCCGTAAAGTCAGTTTCATTCAAACCAATCATATTTGTGTTGTCATCCTGTGAGAAATCCAGTTTGATCCATGCTTTCTTGATCCGACGTCATCCAAGCTCTTTAAAGGCGTTGTTATCCTTTTGAAGCTTCGTAATAGTTATATTTTCTAGGTAGACGCTGAATTGCGGGTTTAATGATCTTCTGTATTAGATCAGAAAGTTTGCTGAGCATAATTAAAGTTTTGTGAACATGCTTTGCCCCGTCAACAGCAAGATACGTTGACATGTTATTAAAACCACATTGCAACATACAATTTGATCACGTAAGTGGCCAGATCTATTAAGGTATCTGATGCCTTACTCGTTGAGACAATCAGCCTTAGAATCCTGCTTTCATTTCTGAGACATCGAGAATATGGCTTTCTTTTTATTTCCCATATTAATCCATTGTGGAAACCTGATAATATTTTCTAATCAGTTTCGAACTTCAGGAGAATTATTTTGGAGTCATTTCCCAACTACTACAAAGTACGTATAATCAGATTTGATATAACAAGATGGTTAAATGAAAGCAGTATTCATATAAATATTTCTCATTTCGAACAAAAATTAGTGCTGTGAAGGCACCATAATCAGTGTGTGTGTGTG
>NC_051408.1:11964944-11965218 GCF_015228065.2 Penaeus monodon
CGTAGTTACATTCATATATGATCCCACATCTGTGAAAAAGGAGCAGCTTAACCTTTAACCTGATCATACACTAGAATGTCCGCTTTCTGTTGCGAGGTTTATTAGGAAAATATCCTGAAACATATATTATGCATAAGCACACATTTTATTTTGTATATTTCTTCTTTCTTATCTTGCATCAAGAAAGTAAAATATTTCAAAACTAAAATTATAATATAGTGAGAATAAACAAACTGAAATATCCAAGGCTAATGGCTCTGCTATCGCCTGTATT
>NC_051408.1:11965873-11965969 GCF_015228065.2 Penaeus monodon
TCAAAATTTAACCAATACTATTAAGATGTTTTTTCCAGTCTATTTTTTCCAGTCTATTTTTTTTTCTTTTATGGAAATGAATACACAACGATGATG
>NC_051408.1:11966175-11966339 GCF_015228065.2 Penaeus monodon
CCATTGCTTGAAAATATATACTAATGATAACTATCTAATCATTACTTGAATACAAAGACTAACCAAAAATAAGTATTTTGTCTCGGATTTTTCACATTTAATGATTTAATCATAACTGTTTCCTCGAATCCTCACTTATGTCAAGGATTGGGTCTTTCCCTAGG
>NC_051408.1:11967109-11967457 GCF_015228065.2 Penaeus monodon
GGTTTAATGCTTGTACCCTTTACATAAAGATTAAAATAAGAAAATCCAGGAGAGACTAATAATATTTTTTTCTTTTTTAAGGATCTCTCTTTTTGCGTTGAATACTACATGAATACTTTGGTCTTGTTAAAACCGTTGCTTAGTTCTTAGAATATATATGTAGTGGGAAGAAAGTGCTATAATACGACGCATATACAGTCTCGTAGCCTGAATCAAACTCATTATAAAATCGCCTTTGTGGTAATTTGAATATAAGCTGGTGTTTCTTTGAAGTTAGGTACTTTCGTGATTTATTAATCTCCCCCCTCTGTCTATTCCCTTCTTTGCAATTTCTCTCTTTTTCTTTAC
>NC_051408.1:11967605-11968369 GCF_015228065.2 Penaeus monodon
TTCATTCGTTTTCTCTTTTTGTACGCCCCTCATTCCTCCCATCTCTCTCTCTCTTTCTTTTACGTCTGTCTTTTTCTATTAGTCTCCCCCTCGTTATATGATTCTACCTACATCTCGCTAATCAGCCTTTAATACTACAAACACAGACGAGTGCGTTTCCATCATCTTTTTTTTTGTGTGTGTTTTTGTGCATGTAAATACAAATATAAAATAAACTCATTAAGCTAATGAGCGATTATTTATGTAAAAAATGGCTAAATGCAGATTCCAAAATACAAAGAAACTTCTCAAGAGAGTAGAGAAACATGCTACTACCCAAGAAAGTACTGTAAAATACAAAGAAAAAAAAATATATAGGTATATAAGAAAAAGATGATGACGTAACAATGCAAAGTTTCTTTTCCGATCTCTTAACTGATTACTTTCATTACCAGAACTCCCTTACTTCACCCTTGATAAATCTACACAGTGTATGTACCGACTTCCTTAACCTTTTTTTTCTGTGTCCTTAATCTCCTTTCGAAGCTAAGATCCTCCCAGACGTTGATAATAGAACTTCGGTTAAATCCCAGCCGCTTTTGCAGAAGTTCGAGCCCTCCTTATCTTGACTCGTCTCAGATGCTCCTTCTCTCTTAATCAGGTCCTTTATAACACGTATAAAGGGGCCTGGAACCAAAGTTTTATCGAGAATGGACGAATGTAAAATGGATTTACGGTAATGTAGTAATAGAATACGTGAATGTAATGTTACAAACAGGAAAGAT
>NC_051408.1:11968824-11969231 GCF_015228065.2 Penaeus monodon
CAGTTTACAAAGCAAAATATATACACAAAATTATTTATTTCACTTTCATGCCATCTATCTTCTGTTAAAACAAAAGATTTCATTCGAAACCACATTACTTACTGCAAAGGGTAAACAATTCCTATATACTGCTCACAATGAAATGGAGAACAATAACGTTTTCACGTCAACCTTAATCAGCATTGCGTCATATTTTTGTTATTCTATAGACTGAGGGGAAAAGAAAGAGCGAAAGAAATACGTGTACGCCTTGTTAAGGATTTCATTATGGAAACAAAAGAAATGTACTCTGGAAACCAGCCATCTTTTTCTGACATTTGCTGGCCACATAATCATGGAATTTGATAAAGCAGATGACAGAAAAGTTCAACTTAGTTATGGAATATGCATTTGTTTTTTTTTTGTTT
>NC_051408.1:11969461-11969972 GCF_015228065.2 Penaeus monodon
ACCAGGTAAACCAAGTGTAAGTCAGATTAATGCTGACTTACTATCAATCAAATATTAATGTATATTCAAAATAAATCATAAAGCAACACACTGGAGCAAAAATATTTAAACGTCATAATCATTACTAAGCAAATGCAGAAACAAACAGAATAATTACATGCAAACATGAGATATACGAAAACTCAATTATCAATTTGCAAAACTGTTGAACATGTACTACAATTATTTTCACTCTGTAAGCCGGTAAAATATATAACACATAATTACTTATACACCGCATGGCATAACCATTTGCATTAATAATAAGTAGGTTTGGAATGAAAATTTTGGTTCTATTTGAAAATGCAAAGAAAGGGACTGATGCGTCTGGATTGTATACGGTGCTTGTGATGTCACACACAACAGACGTAAAAGTCATGATTAATGATGTTTAGATCTGCATTGAAGCTCTAATTAGACTTTGAAAGAGTAGGATTATTTACGCTATCTTCATTATCTGCTAGTCGAATTC
>NC_051408.1:11972056-11972260 GCF_015228065.2 Penaeus monodon
AAATCGAACTTATTTTTAGTAACAATATATTATTATTACAGCTTCCTTTTCATTTTTGCTGGATGAAAAGATAAAATTTACATTGCTGTTATTGAAGCCCTCTCGACAAAATCAAACGTTTTCTATCTGCATTTAAAAAAGATGACACAATTTAGGGGTAACTCAGTTGTTGGAGAGAAAATATATGACTGCCTCGACTTATGA
>NC_051408.1:11972416-11972544 GCF_015228065.2 Penaeus monodon
CATTACCCAGTCGCCTAGTTAGAAAATTAAATTACAAGGTATTACCGTATAACAAGGAATGGTAATCTTTTACAGTTTATTTGACAGATACCATCCTAAAATCATGAGATATTATAATTTGGATTAAG
>NC_051408.1:11972573-11972705 GCF_015228065.2 Penaeus monodon
CAAAGGCAATAATTAAATTCTTAATATAGATTAGGCAATGTAACTATAAATATCACATATATTATTGTACATTAAATGTAAATAATAGTAACGGGAGCCGGCTACATATATTTTGACATGAAACTGAGATCC
>NC_051408.1:11973924-11974163 GCF_015228065.2 Penaeus monodon
TTCTACCTTTACCTCCTGTTTCACCCTTCACATATTCATATTGTTGACGCCCTTTAGAGTTTTCTGAATCAGAATCTATTAATGCCGTTAGCCCATGAAAGAACCATCGGCAGTGAAGGTATTAGCATTGTTAAGCTTCAGGGGTAAGGCATTAAGGTTACAGCGTCTAAGGGAGTCGCAGATGTTCAGTTGGGAGAATTCGGTAAGGTGTAGTGTTGACTATCATTTATAATAACGAT
>NC_051408.1:11974850-11975110 GCF_015228065.2 Penaeus monodon
CGACAAATAAAAGCAAAAAGTTCTTGGACTCAAGAGCTACCAGCCTCCGCATGTTATTAAAAAAAAATCAATGAATCATAAGCAGTTTCAGGGATTGGCTTCGTATGAAAATGAAATGAACTTGTAAAGCAACAGATTGTTTATTTCATGAATCGTGTTCACCTGTATATTGCACTTGTTATGAAATGTTGGGACTCATATTGCCGGTGAAATGATTATGTCAGCAAACAGTTTCCAATATCTGTCCTACAAACTTATGA
>NC_051408.1:11976757-11977190 GCF_015228065.2 Penaeus monodon
GCATATACAGCCACTTTAATCATGCCATAAATTTTGGTAAGTGGGATATTTTTTTCAAATGCCAGTTCAAATTTTATTTCTATAAAATTAAGGCACTGGAGAGTTTCTGATATCACAAATAATTGTCCAATTATCTAATTATCTACCACGTTCACACACATCGAAAATGACTCTTTTTTTAGTAAAGGCAATTCTCATTGCAACTGAGTGAACTTGTAAAAATTGTCATTGACTCTAATTTGTCAAAGAAGAGTAATGGTAAACTTACGTGTAGATGTGAAGCATCGTACAAATAACATCCTTTTGTCCTGCTATTTTTGAAATACAGATTTTGTACAGATATACCTAAATGTTAGACCAATCTCCTGTTCACTCACTGGTCACACGGCATCATCTTTAAGCATACAACATCAGTCACTTTAAAGTTGGTTTC
>NC_051408.1:11977276-11977545 GCF_015228065.2 Penaeus monodon
TTAACCTAAAAAGAAGTGCTTGTGCAGCAGTTGCTTTGGAGTGTGCATGAAGTCCATAATCCTTGTCACCGATTTTGTTTATTATCATCACTTTCTATTGTGATTTTTTTGCTTCAAATGTATAATGAGATTATAGCAATCTGCTTTTGTAGCATCTGATTGAATTGCAGTTTTCAGTGTAAATGACCAAAACACTTGAATGATCCTCTGAGACACCCAGAACGCTAAAGGTTACATTATAAAACAAAAGAGATCAAACAGAAATATCC
>NC_051408.1:11977604-11978110 GCF_015228065.2 Penaeus monodon
TGGGGGAGATAAGACGTAGAAAAAAACAGAGCGGGAGAAGAAAATGACCGTGACAAGACAGTCGATTTACTTTAAGCCAATAACCGGTACCGTGACCACCGGAAAATGCCCAACTCCGATTCTTATAGCAATCTATGGGTAGTCACTACGATGTCCTTCCAATACGCTTTAAATGGCCAATGTCTGCCCAGCCATAGGGGAGGTGTATCTACTGGGAATTTAAATTGCTCTTGAATGTATTGTGATATCCAAAGGCAATAATTGTAGAAAGTAGTATTGATTAATGTATTTCTTTAGATAAACTCTTGTAGCGTACATTATAAGTGACATTTAATTTTATTAATTAACCTTAATACACTTCTGTGGAAATAAAAATAAAGTCAGCTCAGTAGTATATAGAATGGAATTACTAAAGAGAACTATGGCATGAATTAGAAACTATAATCGGCCTATCCATGCTAAGCTAGATAAAATACACAGTTATTTGGAAGAAAAGTGGATTTTGT
>NC_051408.1:11979418-11979649 GCF_015228065.2 Penaeus monodon
ATAGAAAGCATTGTAGCTATCAGACGTGTATCAGCTCCGAAAAGCTACGCCTCCCCCCCCCCCCCAATAAAACATCAGTCGCAAAAAGGTGGCCTGATGGTTAGGTGAGAATTTGCACGGCCTTCCCAAAGCTGCGAGTTTGAAGTAACTCCACGTGAAGGGAGCTTAACGAGGCAAAGTTTGTTTTTAGGAGCAAAGTTGTGTTTCTGCTTCTGTTGTTTAAGGGGCTCC
>NC_051408.1:11980225-11980446 GCF_015228065.2 Penaeus monodon
ATAAATAAAAAGAACACAGAAAAGGTATAAAATGTTTATGGTGGAAAGAGCAATAGAAGAAAGATAATAAACTAAAAGATCCGCAAAATAGAAAGATAAAACTTCTAGGATGAAATGAAAACTGAATCATGAGAAAAGGAAAAAAATATATAAAATAAAAGCCGAGCACATGACAAGCTACGATGAAAAGAGAAAAATAAAAACAGGAAAAAAATATTCCA
>NC_051408.1:11980764-11981167 GCF_015228065.2 Penaeus monodon
AAAGAATCGCAGAATGTGCACAGAGTAGAATAACTTCTTTTGTTGTTTGTTAATAAGTTTAGTGCATCGAAATGGAAAATAGGTACCTTAAGTATAAATCTCGGACCTAGGAATTGTGTTAAGTACTCTGTTGTCGAATTATAATTAACTTGATTTGTGTAATATATCTTTCTCTCCCCTCTAAACGGAAAGGACAGAGAACAAAATCAATTACTAAAAGGGTATCATTCCTTTGTATCGTATTATCTGATGTAGTGATTAGATTCATTCAAGTATACATAGTATATGTCTTTACATAAAAAGTTCCTCCATTACGAATATTATCTACGTTATCAAAATTAATCGTTGTTTGTGTTTGGTTGGAATATCTGTTGTACAAGCGTATCTTGAATCAGCCTCATGG
>NC_051408.1:11982718-11982819 GCF_015228065.2 Penaeus monodon
AGCTAGGGTGAGATTTTTTTTCTTTAATACTTTTTCTCCTTCGCTTGCCTATTTTCCCTATTTGCCTGTCTGTCTGTCAAGAATAAAACCCAAGCGGGAAT
>NC_051408.1:11983250-11983647 GCF_015228065.2 Penaeus monodon
GATATTCCACACAAACACACGATTAATTTTAATAACGTAGATAATATTCGTAATGGAGGAACTTTTTATGTAAAGACATATACTATGTATACTTGAATGAATCTAATCACTACATCAGATAATACGATACAAAGGAATGATACCTTTAAGTAGATTGATTTTGTTCTCTGTCTTTCCGTTTAGTGGAGATAAAGATATAATTAAATCAAAGTTAATTATATTACAACAGAGTAACTTTAACACAATTCTAGGTCCGAGATTTATACCTTAGGTACAATTATTTTCCATTTCGATGCAACTAAACTTATTAACAAACAACAAAAGAAGTTATTCTACTCTGTGCACATTCTGCGATTCTTTCTTTTACTATTGTACTTGCCCAGTTGCCGTCTGTAAA
>NC_051408.1:11984068-11984174 GCF_015228065.2 Penaeus monodon
CATCCTAGAAGTTTTAAACTTTCTATTTTGCGGATCTTTTAGTTTATTATCTTTCTTCTATTGCTCTTTCCACCATAAACATTTTATACCTTTTCTGTGTTCTTTT
>NC_051408.1:11984660-11984948 GCF_015228065.2 Penaeus monodon
GGGGCCCCCTTTAAACAACAAAAAGCAAAAAACCAACTTTGCTCCTAAAAAAAACTTTGCCTCTTAAGCTCCCTTCACGGGGGTTACTTAAAACTCGCAGTTTTGGGGAAGGCCGTAAAATTCTCACCTAACCTCACCCCCTTTTTTTTGCACTGATTTTTATTGGGGGGGGGGGGGAGGCTGCTTTTCGGAGCTGATCCTCTGATACTACAAAGCTTTCTATCTGTTTGTCGTTTGTATTCTAAACCCTAAAATATTCATAATCTACACTTTAAATTTTTAATCTAC
>NC_051408.1:11985294-11985609 GCF_015228065.2 Penaeus monodon
GTGTTCTTACTGTATATTGTTCTTCGTAGATTAAAATATTAATGTGTAGCATATATAAATATTACGGTTAGATTAAAAATCGCAACAGATAAAAGCATTGAGCTATCAGACGTGTATCACTCCGAAAAGTACGCCCCCCCCCCCCCAAAAAAACATCAGTCGAAAAAAGGTGGCCTGATGGTTAGGTGGAATTTGCAGGGCCCTTTCCCCAAAGCTGCGATTTTGAAGAAACTCCACGTAAGGGAGCTTAACGGGCAAAGTTTTTTTTTAGGAGCAAAGTTTGTTTCTGCTTCTGTGTTTAAGGGGGCTCCGAAG
>NC_051408.1:11985984-11986341 GCF_015228065.2 Penaeus monodon
CCGATACCAGATAAATGAAGAGGCATGCTGGAAGTTTGCAGGGAAGCGTGACGGGATTTGACAAATATATATTATATATAAAAAAAAAGAACACAAAAAAGGGTAAAAAAGTTTATGGTGGAAAGAGAAATAAAAAAGATAAAAAACAAAAGACCGAAAATAAAAAGATAAAACTTCAGGATGAAATGAAAACTGAATCATGAGAAAAAAAAAATATAAAAATAAAAGCCGAGCACGAAAGCTACGATGAAAGAGAAAAAAAAAAACGGGAAAAAATATTCCCGTCTGTCTTTACTGCCGGGTTATCTGTCAGCCCCATTTTCTTTTCGCATCGCAATATCGTATGTGATGTGTGGT
>NC_051408.1:11986509-11986968 GCF_015228065.2 Penaeus monodon
TTTCAAGGGAAACTGGGCAAGTACATATAAAAGAAAAAACGAGAATGCCAGAGTAGAAATAACTTCTTTTGTTTTTTTGTTAATAAGTTTATTGCATCGAAATGGAAAATATTGTACCTAAGGTATAATCTGGGACCTAATTTGTTAAAAGTTACTCTGTTGTATAATTCTTTGTTTTAAATTTTTCTTTATCTCCACAAACGGAAAGACAAAACAAAATCAATCACTTAAAGTTTTCATTCCTTTGTATCGTATTTTTCTGATGTAGTGTTAATTTATTCAGTATACATAGTAAATGTCTTTACATAAAAAGTTTTTTCCATTACAATATTTCTACGTTTTAAAAATTAAACGTGTTTTTGTGTGGAAAATCTTTGCATCATTATCTTTATCACCTCATGTCTTGTCATTAAACATTATTATTCTATTGTTCATCATTGCAATAATAAAAAAATTTTT
>NC_051408.1:11988611-11988901 GCF_015228065.2 Penaeus monodon
TTGCTACAGAACACATAAGCAACTATTTTTTTTTTCAGAAACAAGCAAAAGAAAGTATCGCAATTTTTGACTTTTCAAGATTAGAATGACCTGAAATACGGCCGGATCGCATACATCAAACTCTCAGCTGGCAGAGGAAAAGGGGAAAATTGTCACGCGAGGAAATGTGAGCAGAGCGTCAGGGAATTTCAGGAGGAAGTAGATTGTATATCATCGGATTTTGATTAATCACTTTCCCAGCTGTACTAAGTGTTAAGATCTTAATTTCTATTGTCTTTATCTATTTCGTT
>NC_051408.1:11989594-11989920 GCF_015228065.2 Penaeus monodon
TCGTTCCTGCATTATGAGGACATGGGATGGCGGCCGCTTGCAATATTATTAAAGCCATTATATTTTCCTCCAAAAGACCAGGTCTGTTGTAGAACGATCTAAGAAACTACTTGCCTCACTTTGCATTACTCAGCTTTTATCCTGGGTGAAAACTCTGCGGTGTTTACCAGCCAGTTTTCAATTACTTTTGGTCTTTTGTTCCCCTTCGCCAAATTATAGCAATGTTTTCTTTGTGAAAACTTGCCATAAAAGGTAAAGAATCTCATTGAAATATATCATGAATTATGGAAGGTTATACTGCCCTCAAGGAAGAGCAATTATCTAGA
>NC_051408.1:11989982-11990064 GCF_015228065.2 Penaeus monodon
GAAATGTAAGTGCTTACACTTACAGACCAGCACACACATACAAATTATATGTATATGTAACTCTCTCTCTCTTCTTTCTATT
>NC_051408.1:11990732-11991114 GCF_015228065.2 Penaeus monodon
GGCTGGTCTGTAAGTGTAAGCACTTACATTTCTCTGTTTCTTGTTTCCTTTCTCATTTTTGACTTTTTTTCCTCATCTTCC
This sequence comes from Penaeus monodon, assembly GCF_015228065.2. Lineage (NCBI taxonomy): Eukaryota > Metazoa > Arthropoda > Malacostraca > Decapoda > Penaeidae > Penaeus > Penaeus monodon. The sequence goes on from NC_051408.1 coordinate 11,990,814, forward strand.
TCTTTCTCTCTCTTCTAGATAATTGCTCTTCCTTGAGGGCAGTATAACCTTCCATAATTCATGATATATTTCAATGAGATTCTTTACCTTTTATGGCAAGTTTTCACAAAGAAAACATTGCTATAATTTGGCGAAGGGGAACAAAAGACCAAAAGTAATTGAAAACTGGCTGGAAAACACCGCAGAGTTTTCACCCAGGATAAAAGCTGAGAAATGCAAAGTGAGGCAAGTAGTTTCGAAGATCGTTCTACAACAGACCTGGTCTTTTGGAGGAAAATAATGGCTTTAAATAATATGCAAG
>NC_051408.1:11991936-11992280 GCF_015228065.2 Penaeus monodon
TAAGATCTTAAAAACTTATTACAGCTGGGAAAGTGATTAATCAAAATCCGATGATATACAATCTACTTCCTCCTGAAATTCCCTGACGTTCTGCTCACTTTTCCCTCGCGTGACAATTTTCCCCTTTTCCTCTGCCAGCTGAGAGTTTGATGTATGCGATCGCCGTATTTCAGGTCTTTCTAATCTTGAAAAGTCAAAATTGCGATACTTTCTTTTGCTTGTTTCTGAAAAAAAAAATAGTTGCTTATGTTTTCTGTAGCAAAATAATGTTATTATTACATATTTTATTTTTGTGACTACATAAGTAGTTGAGTTTATTCTTATCAGAAACTTAAAACAGGATG
>NC_051408.1:11993615-11993987 GCF_015228065.2 Penaeus monodon
CTGTTCAATTTTACTGATAAGAATAAACTCATACTACTTATGTAGTCAAAAAATAACTATGAAATAATACATTATTTTGCTACAGAACACAAAAGCAACTATTTTTTTTTTCAGAAACAAGCAAAAGAAAGTATCGCAATTTTTGATTTTTTAAAGATTAGAATGACCTAAAAATAGGGCCCGGATCGCATACATCAAACTCTCAGCTGGCAGGGGAAAAAGGGGAAAATTGTCACGCGAGGAAATGGGGAGCAGAACGTCAGGGAATTTCATGAGGAAGTAGATTGTATATCATCGGATTTTGATTAATCACTTTCCCAGCTGTACTAAGTGTTAAGATCTTAATTTCTATTGTCTTTATCTATTTCGTTT
>NC_051408.1:11994686-11994983 GCF_015228065.2 Penaeus monodon
AGGACATGGATGGCGGCCGCTTGCATATTATTAAAGCCATTATATTTTCCTCCAAAAGACAGGTCTGTTGTAGAACGATCTTCGAAACTACTTGCCTCACTTTGCATTACTCAGCTTTTATCCTGGGTGAAAACTCTGCGGTGTTTACCAGCCATTTTCAATTACTTTTGTTTTTGTTCCCCTTCGCCAAATTATAGCAATGTTTCTTTGTGAAACTTGCCATAAAAGGTAAAGAATCATCTTAAATATATCATGAATTATGGAAGGTTATACTGCCCTCAAGGAAGAGCAATTATC
>NC_051408.1:11996383-11996789 GCF_015228065.2 Penaeus monodon
GATGTATACTATACATATAATTTGTATGTGTGTGCTGGTCTGTAAGTGTAAGCACTTACATTTCTCTGTTTCTTTTTTCCCTTTTCTCATCTTTGACTCTTTTCCTCTATCTTCCTTTTTCTCTCTCTTCTAGATAATTGCTCTTCCTTGAGGGCAGTATAACCTTCCATAATTCATGATATATTTCAAATGAGTTTTCTTTACCTTTTATGGCAATTTTTCACAAAGAAACATTGCTATAATTTGGCGAAGGGGAACAAAAGACCAAAAGTAATTGAAAACTGGCTGGTAAACACCGCAGAGTTTTCACCCAGGATAAAAGCTGAGAAATGCAAAGTGAGGCAAGTATTCGAAGATCGTTCTACAACAGACCTGTCTTTTGGAGGAAAATATAATGGCTTTAATA
>NC_051408.1:11997387-11997757 GCF_015228065.2 Penaeus monodon
GACAATAGAAATTAAGATCTTAACACTTAGTACAGCGGGGAAAGTGATTAATCAAAATCCATGATATACAATCTACTTCCTCATGAAATTCCCTGACGTTCTGCCCCACATTTCCTCGCGTGAAAATTTTTCCCCCTTTTCCTCTGCCAGCTGAGAGTTTGATGTATGCGACCCGGGCCGTTTTTTCAGGTCATTCTAATTTTAAAAAAGTCAAAAATTGCGATACTTTCTTTTGCTTGTTTCTGAAAAAAAAAATAGTTGTTTATGTGTTCTGTAGCAAAATAAGGGTATTATTACATAGTTATTTTTTGACTACATAAGTAGTATGAGTTTATTCTTATCAGAAAACTTGAACAGGATGATAATGGGG
>NC_051408.1:11999452-11999841 GCF_015228065.2 Penaeus monodon
CCTGTTTCAAGTTACTGATAAGAATAAACTCAACTACTTATGTAGTCACAAAAAAAAACTATGTAATAATAACATTATTTTGCTACAGAAAACATAAGCAACTATTTTTTTTTTCAGAAACAAGCAAAAGAAAGTATCGCAATTTTGACTTTTCAAGATTAAAATGACCTGAAATACGGCCGGATCGCATACATCAAACTCTCAGCTGGCAGAGGAAAAGGGGAAAATTGTCACGCGGGGAAATGTGAGCAGAACGTCAGGGAATTTCATGAGGAAGTAGATTGTATATCATCGGATTTTGATTAATCACTTTCCCAGCTGTAATAATTTGTAAGATCTTAATTTCTATTTTTCTTTATCTTTTCGTTTACATAAATACTAGAAAACCC
>NC_051408.1:12000588-12000910 GCF_015228065.2 Penaeus monodon
TCGTTCCTGCATTATGAGGACATGGGATGGCGGCCGCTTGCATATTTTTAAAGCCTTTATATTTTCCTCCAAAAGACCAGGTCTGTTGTAGAACGATCTTCAAAACTACTTGCCTCACTTTGCTTTACTCAGCTTTTATCCTGGGTGAAAACTCTGCGGTTTTTACCAGCCAGTTTTCAATTACTTTTGGTCTTTTGTTCCCCTTCGCCAATTATAGCAATGTTTTCTTTGTGAAAACTTGCCATAAAAGGTAAAAATCTCATTGAAATTATCATGAATTATGGAAGGTTATACTGCCCTCAAGGAAGAGCAATTATCTAGA
>NC_051408.1:12001906-12002420 GCF_015228065.2 Penaeus monodon
CTTTATATCCATAAGTTGCAATATTTCAATTCCAGGTAATCTCCCCCGCGTTCCCGCCCACCAAATCTTTAGAGATAATATAGATCTGGACGGAAATCACAGCGAGGGCACATAATGCATATAATCCACCGGGTGATTCGTAATGTATCTGTCACTGGTCCCTCTTGTTTCCCCGTCTTAGTCTCTGATGCCTGTTCTGTTTTCCGTGTTTGAGTTGGCCATGAATTATTTCCTCTATCCTCTGTCCGGCTCTCAGGGATATGGGATTTAATCCTGCGATATTGTGTCCAAATGGAGAGACAAATTCCGACATAATTGAGGTAATATGGCCGAGGGTTCGGGATCACTGTTATCCGCGTTTCTCTATTTTTGTCTCATGCGATTGGTTTTCTCTTTATCAGTCTATTTCGGAATTCAGATTTTCCTACCAGCTTTGTCTTTCGGTCTCTGCCTTTCTCCGTCTCTTTATGCAATCGTTTGACATAATCCCCCTTTGTCTGCGATTTGCCCTCCT
>NC_051408.1:12002486-12002553 GCF_015228065.2 Penaeus monodon
GAGCACACATATACATATTTACTCACAGTAGTAAAAAAAAAGCACACATAAAAACAAATAAAGCTGG
>NC_051408.1:12002604-12003058 GCF_015228065.2 Penaeus monodon
GCGTAGGGCAGTACGTATAACCACTGCAAAACGCACACAGAAAATACGCACACCCGACGGCCTCCCTCTTTCTCTTTCCCTTGTGTTGCCGTGATGAATGCGAGACATCCATCCAAACGATAATTGAAAACGTTTAAATCATAACAAATATTTCAGAAGTGATACGCGCATTGTAAAGGCTTCCCACCGAAGTAATTTGGTGTCGACAGAGAATGATGAATTCATTCAATTTCCAAAAGGGACATTTCTCGATAACGGGAATAAATTCGTATTCATTCCACGGCGGGAAGGTGTGAGCAATTTGCAGATTAAATGCTTTATACCTCGAGTCCTTGATTACGATGCAGGCAGGCAGCCCCGTGTTTTATTGGACAAATATACATTTCGATAAAAGAATAGATCTGAATTCGAAAGCGAAACTTATTTTTGTTGCTATTGCAGAGATGGTCAAAAG
>NC_051408.1:12004740-12004901 GCF_015228065.2 Penaeus monodon
TGCAGTGTCACTGACGTTAAAATCGAGTATCCGTTAGAGGGTTGATGGGCCGGAAAAGCCGTATAGCAGATCAAGTAGCGGGTACGAACTTTAATTCCATAGCGATCGTAGATATTTCCGGTTACGTTGTATGATCTTATTTAGCATTTTAGTAATGGTAG
>NC_051408.1:12005462-12005687 GCF_015228065.2 Penaeus monodon
TAATTACGGCAATAAGAAAATACCAGAGAAATAATAAAAACGGTTAATTCAAGGAAATGTAAATGCAGAACGATTAATATAAGTGCTTTTAAATGTAGAATGTTGCATTAAGGATGAAATGAATTAGAAATGAATCTCTACCTTTGCCATTTCCTCACTGCTTATCTGGATTAAATAGATGAACAATGAGAAAATAAAAAAAACGGAGTAATAGCAAGCAAGACC
>NC_051408.1:12005742-12005885 GCF_015228065.2 Penaeus monodon
GACCAGCAAATATTAAAAGCCCAGTCATGAAAAATCATTTCAGCAAATATTCGGGTTAGCGTGTGGAGGTGACGCGTCTCCGATAAATTGTCAAAAAATGTTAAGCAAATTTCCCGTCGCTTCGAAATCCTATTGCGAGGCCT
>NC_051408.1:12006108-12006204 GCF_015228065.2 Penaeus monodon
ATCACTAAAGTTAGAGGAAATGAAAATGATGATGCAGAGAAGCGAAGCGTTGTGGTAGGATTTCAGTTTCATTTCAAAGACTAAAATGGCCTACCC
>NC_051408.1:12007861-12008016 GCF_015228065.2 Penaeus monodon
CGCGCGCGCGTTTTTGCGTGTGAAAAAGAAAGGTTATGAAGGGATTAAACTTGTTATCGTTTATAAATATGGGCATTACTGGATGCCATTTACTGGGCTTTCTGTCGCATTACATTTGCATATTGCACACCTCATTAACTTTCATAAAGTAGGGC
>NC_051408.1:12008426-12008518 GCF_015228065.2 Penaeus monodon
CTCTCTAGCTGATAATGTTTTGAAAATGGGAATAATGATAATTCTGATCGACGTGAAAAACACGCTACTTTTTCGAATGAAGTCTGTTCTTT
>NC_051408.1:12008570-12009249 GCF_015228065.2 Penaeus monodon
TCCCGTATATATATTTATTTCCTTTTAGGAACAGGGAGAGTGAGGCCAAAGATAGTGCACAGTGGTTAGTTAACTATCGTTTATATATATATCAATAAGTCCCAATAACTCCATTGAACTTCTAATATACGTTAAATTGACCATACGGGGCAAGGGGGGGGGGGGAGGTAAATGCTCAAAGGAACAGCTACAATAACAGATCAGCTAGCCAAAAATAGCCTATTTCCAGGCCTTTCTGCAACCGATTATGTAAGCTCGTTCATTAATTTGAAAATAATGATTGACAGCTGACATCCAGTTATCTGGTGGGATAAATGACATTGTAAGCCGGGGAGCAGCTGTTCTCGTGAACAATTTACCTCCCGCTGCATGTAGTTTATATACTAATTACGCAACAATCACGAATTGAACTAGTTTATGTACACTGTAGTTTTTTTTCGCCTATTGTGCTCCATATTTGCTCTCATTAGTGTCAGCGTATTTCATGTTTGCCTGAAAAAATGTGAATAAATAATGATAATAGAAACGACTAGGCTTCAGTGTTGTCTTTGACTTCGGGATAATACGATACGTGATAAAGATTATCTTAACATTATCTGCCTCTTTAAATCATTAAGAGAAAAGAAGAAAAGAAAATCAGAAGCGAAAGAATGACTTATCGTTTGTAATTTAGCCTTGC
>NC_051408.1:12009279-12009430 GCF_015228065.2 Penaeus monodon
CGAACCTGACTAAAAACTTAATGTGACTAAATTGAAAGTACCATGGAATCTATATGAACTAAATAAACTGTTAATTGTAGAAAAACAAATTAGAAATATGGTGACTATTGTCTAAATGTCACGTATAGTTTTTTCGTCACCATCTGTCCGA
>NC_051408.1:12009621-12009835 GCF_015228065.2 Penaeus monodon
ATGAGGAAGACCCGAATAAACATCGACCAGAAAGATAATCAGTGATAACAGAACAGTGAAAAGAGAAGGAGAGAAGGAACTTGAACCCATTTCTATTACAATCAGTCATTCCCATGAAGGGCAAGATTAGGCATACTTCACTTTTCCTAAGCGAAAGGCGTTATAAGAAATGCTAAACAAATTTCTTCTCGCTTCGATATGCAATTACGAGGCC
>NC_051408.1:12010520-12010670 GCF_015228065.2 Penaeus monodon
AAAAATGGAGAGGAAGTAATGACAAGGCCTATGTAAGTATTACCAACAATACCGTCAGCAACAAACAGTTAGTGAATTTGCATTTACAAGTCCGAAAGTCCAGCATGCAAATTCCTCTCTCACACCTCCAATAGTTCAATGCCCTCCCCC
>NC_051408.1:12010791-12011413 GCF_015228065.2 Penaeus monodon
TCGGTCTAATATCGCAAACATGTAAATTGTCTCATTTTGTTTCGTTAAGATATGATTCTTTATCATTTTACGTGAACTTGTGATTTTTATGATTGTTGATATAGAAAAATCATCTTAAGTACTGTTAATTTTATATATCTGTAAAATATCTCCAATTACACAGGCACAGACATACGCTAAAGAATAAGATTAAAAATATACGCCAAATACACGACCTTTCTCAGTCCTTATCACACACACGTTCACGGTACACAACCCGGCTCTATGCAACGTCTAATCCACCTAGATCCGGGTCTCGTACTGTATAAACGTGAATGAATAATCCCAAAGGGCTTTACGGAAACGAGGCATATATTCTATGAATTATATTAGCTCAGTAAAGCAAGGACGATACAACTGGAGGGCGAGAGACAGTTGCTATAGTCGACTGGATAAACTTAATAGGAAGGTTTTATAAAAAGAAGCTGAGTTCTTTATATTTGCTTGTAGGTTGTTTTTCAGTCAACTATGATATATAATGAAGATGATTTCTGGAGGTAATTTGTAAAATAAGCTCCCATATTCACTGCTATATAAGTGAATTTGGTCCATCGAAGAATAATGACAAGGATCAGAACATGAG
>NC_051408.1:12011504-12011643 GCF_015228065.2 Penaeus monodon
TGAGTGAGTGAGTGAGAGTTTCTATTCATAACAAAATCGCTTCACAGAAAATAAATTTCTCTTGCGCACCATGTGTGAGATCTTAAACAAAAAAGTTAATATTCTATGATGTATATTCCTTTATAAGAGAACTGCCGGG
>NC_051408.1:12011860-12012016 GCF_015228065.2 Penaeus monodon
GCACCGCTACCCCACACCCCATGCCATGTCGTGGCATCCACTCTGTGTCATCCACCTCGCGTCATCCACCTTGTGTCATCCACTTCGCCTCATGCACCTCGACCTCGGACATCAAAGCCAAGTTCCTCCGTCAATGTGTTTAGTTTAGTTAGCTAA
>NC_051408.1:12012054-12012332 GCF_015228065.2 Penaeus monodon
GCAACACAGGTCACTCAACCCATGTTCTGCCGTCCCCTTTGAGGACTCGATCTTCAAACTCCTGCAGAAGAAGAAGGAGACTTTGGACGTTTCCCTCCTCAAGTTATGTTCTCGTAGAAGCTTAGGAATCAAGAGACGAAGGCTGACTCGTTGATGTGGTTTGTCTTTGGGTCTTCCTTTGATTTAGTCGTGGTATTAACTGCAATTATTGGTGCGCTATTTGTCTTGTGTACTTATCAATGTATACACTCGCCCTTATTGTTAATACGTTGATACCG
>NC_051408.1:12012681-12012853 GCF_015228065.2 Penaeus monodon
GTCATTATATCCTCATTTGGCCATCTAGCATCAATCTCAGTCCCTAAACTGCACAGGCCTATGATAGGCCTATGCGACACTATCACCCAACGCATTATAATCATAAGAGTAATGCCATTACCGTTACTTGTATCTAGTTTCCAGATATAGTAAACGGATTGCATTGTTCTTC
>NC_051408.1:12014287-12014515 GCF_015228065.2 Penaeus monodon
GTGAAAACTAGGAAGAAGAACTCATGAAAAATGGATCCATTAATTAATATTATCTTGATTACAAAACTTTCTCAAAAGTTTATTAAAAAAAACTTTACATGAATATGGTTATAAAATTTTCTTTCTTTAGCTCTGTTTCCGTCCAATTTAAAAAGAATAAAAGAAAAACATTTTCCTAAAAGAATAGTTTTTTTTGAGAGAGAGAGAGAGTTGTGATTCTCTAGATTA
>NC_051408.1:12025319-12025569 GCF_015228065.2 Penaeus monodon
TAAAGCATCTTTTCGTTTTGAATAACAGGGGAAGCGGCTTCTGCTATTGCCTGGGATGTATTGATTGCAAGTAACCGATAAGTTATGGGCTGCAACGTTGCAACTTAACAGAAACAAGTTTGCAGTGCTGGAGGACGAAGGTTTCTGTGTCTTCATTAAGGAGATGTCTGCGTCTTTGTGAACATTTTTATTAATTAAGCTGCTTAGTACCGTCTTCTTTCTTTTCCTGACCCTTTCTCCTTTTTCATCT
>NC_051408.1:12025985-12027184 GCF_015228065.2 Penaeus monodon
TTTTCATACCTGCTCCGGCTCCCCGTCTTTTTCACAGGAAACATTTATATGACTTAAGCTGCTTAGTTTTACCTTTGATATTGCATTTTTCTCTCCTTGAGGAGAATAAGAATGAGGATGTATTTGATTTGTTATATGGAAAATATGATGTGTAGAAGCGATTAAAAACGTGACTGTTTGCACAACTAGATCATATTACTAGTTAGCGATTTTCTATCGGTAAATTTGGACCAGCGTTTTATATTTTTTACGTTATTTAGGGTTTCCCCCATATCATTTAATCCACAAACGGCGGGTGGTGTAATATTGCGTCCTTGAAGAGACAGGCAGTTGGAATTTTCCTCCGAATGAAAGTGTCACCTTCCTATTCCCTGTCCTGTCGCCGTTTAGTGGTTAACATGTTCCTGAACGGTCGATTCCATCATAAAACACAAGCATACTAAGGGCGAGTTCATTCCTAAGGCTTTTACAGTGGCGATTTATCTGTGGGTGAAGGTGAAGGAAACGCCATGTAATGAATCTTGTAGGTTCATTGGAGGTATAAAACTTAACAAACGAATAAAGATATTCCTGGTGCTCTGTGCCCGGGACGCTTGGCTCCTTTATGTCTGTCTGCCTCGTTGCCGAACACACGAGTTACTCAAGTATCGTGCACAAAAGGAACAGGTTTTATTTTTGATATCCTTCAAAATGGCTACGCAAATAATATGCTCTATAACATTGAAAGTACTGGATACACTAAATTGGTATCAAAATCAAAATATAATATTGGTAAATAAAATCACACAATATTGGCCTTCTCTGCTGCGGCTCTATGAATGACACTGTGGCGGTTACCACATTATGTATCACTATAATCTTCCACACATTTAGCTATAATTAGTCAGTCATTAAACGCTAGATACTGTTTGTATTGCAAGTTACAATGATTAATATGACCCCTCTTTTAATGCCCCTTTGATTCAATTTTCATCCCCATTACCTAAGGAGTGTTCATAAACCTCTTAGATCTTATGCAAACCCGTGAACCAGTCTATTCTTCAGGTCATTACTCTGCCCATATGACGCTTTATAAATTAGTGCCCGCAATTTGGACCCATTACTTGGATTTGAAACGTGTCAATTTACGCCTTTACTGTAATTTTTTATTCATGCAACATTTCAGGAACCAGAAAGTAGCTAGCCACAGTTTATTGCTC
>NC_051408.1:12027305-12027812 GCF_015228065.2 Penaeus monodon
AGGGGTCAGGATTTAAGAATTTAAAAGAATCGCTTCTTCAGTTACTGATTTAACTATATTCTTTTGTTACTTATTTGCTGATTTTTTTCTTTAATCTTAAGTATTTTCTAATCAATATATATTCTCATTTACGTATTCATTTGCTGTTAGCTCCCTTTTCTTGATTAAATATTCCCTTACTATTTCTTCCCTTACTATTTCCTCTGCGACGCATGCAATACACTAGTGTTTCTCAACCTGTGTAGCATATTACATTTTGCAGAAGGATACTTACTGCCTTTGAAGTTACTGCCTTTCTTAGTCTGAAACGCTGGAAAATATGTAGAATTTGAACATAAAATAACTAAAGATTCCTGTTATTTTTTGTAGGTTAGTTTGAACAATTTCAAGGGATATAGTATATTATTGGTGGTTGACTCACATTACTCTTCGTCTTTTTATCCCATTTTCTTCTCATGCTCTCTTCCTCCCGTAATCTCTCCTCGTTCTGTTGTGCCGCTTCTTTCA
>NC_051408.1:12028505-12030419 GCF_015228065.2 Penaeus monodon
ACGAGAAGGCGAGAATTCTCCCGTGTGATGCAATGCGGGAGAAACAGCCGTGTTGATGTTGTCGCCTGGAGTGTTTGCACAACGACAAGAACGATGCTGAGAGGGAAATGGAATTATGCTGGAAGAACGAAGGGGGGAATAAGCGTATGGGGAGAAAAGGAGGGGAGAAGGGAAGTAAATAAGGGGGTGGGGGTGATGGAGGGAAGAGGGGAGGTAAATAAAGGAGAGAGATGGAGGAAGGAAGGGATGAGGTAAAGGATGGCGAATGAGGGGAGAGTGGAAGTAAATAAAGGAGGGAGATGGAGGGAAGAAGAGAATAAGATAAAGGATGGCGAATGAGGGGAGAAGGGAATTGAATAAAGAAGAGGGAAGGAGGGGAAAAGGGGATTCCATAAAGGAGGGCGAATGAATGGAAGAAGGAAACAAGAGTGAAAAGGGGAGACGAAGGAAACTTAAATAAATTGAGAAAAGAATAGGGAAGAGGGGAGTAAACAAATGAGAGTAGAGGAGAAAAGAAAGAATAAAGAAAGAGGGAGTAAAGAAGAGGGGAAGGGGAATATGAACGAAGGAAGAGAAATGGGAGAAGAAGGGAGGAGGAAATGAATGAAAGGAGAAAGAAGGAAGTGAAGTAAGCAGAGAAAAGATGAGAAAATAGGAGATAAGAGAAAAAAAAAAACGAAGGACACAGCAAAGGAAGGTAGGGTTAGAAAAGGAGAAGAGAAAGGGAGGGAAAATTTAGTTATGAAGATAATGAAGGGAAGGGAATAGGAAAAAATTGGATGATTTAATAGAATAAAAGAAGACGAAGAAAGCAGGAGGGAAATTAAACGAAGGCGGGTGAGGAAAGGAGAAAAAAAAAACAAATGGGAGAATAGGTTATACAAGTAAAGAATAACAATGTAGGGTAGAGAGAAGCAGGCAAAGAACAGAGAAGAAATGAGAAGGCAAGTAAGCAAATAACAACAAAGGAAGGAGGAAGCAAGCAAACAGATGACAGTGAAGTAAGGAAGAGAGAGAAAACAAACAAACAAACAAACAAAAATTATACAGCGACGAGAGGAAGAGGCAAGTAAGCAAATAACAACGAAGAAAGGGAGAAACAGCGAAACAGAAAATAACGCAGAAAAGGGGAAACAAGGAATCAGACGTCGACGAAGAAAAGGAGAAACAAGGAAAAAAATAACGAAAGAAAAGAAGAAATAAGGGAAAAAAATAACGAAGAAAAGAAGGCACAAAAAAAGTAGATAACAACGAAGAAGAGGAAAACCAAACAACTAATTAAACGAAAAAAAGGAGAAACAAAAAACAGTTAACAACAAGAAACAGGAAACAATAACAAGGAAGAAAAAGAGAGATAAGGAAACAGATATCAACAAAGATAAGATAAAGCAAAGAACCAACAAAAAAACGAAAAAGGAGAACAAAGAACCAGGTAACAACGAAGAAAATGAAGATCAAAGAACCAGACAACAGCAAGAAACAAGGAAACAGATAACAACGAAAAGAAGGAAGAGCAAAGAACGAGATAACAACGAAGACAGGAAGAGCAAAGAACGAGATAACAACGAAGAGAAGGAAGAGCAAAGAACGAGATAACAACGAAGACAGGAAGAGCAAAGAACGACATAGCAGCGACGACGGGAGGAGGCGAGCCAGCACCGGAAGAGACGGGGCGTCGACCGATGAATATCGTATTAGCGACGGCGCTGTAGGGGAAGGCACTTGCTTGAGGAGCGAAGGTCTCATCAACATGCAGATGCAATCAGGGTCGGCCGAAGGGGAGGAAAAAGCGGAATGGTGATTAATCTCCCGTGAAGAAAATAAATTTTAATTAAGGCAACTTGGGGGAAAAAGGGGAAAAGAGAGAACCGGAGAGGGTGGCGGAAAATCGAGGGAAGTTGATAGAATATTGGC
>NC_051408.1:12030819-12031094 GCF_015228065.2 Penaeus monodon
ACGAGTTGATTCTCACTCTATGACTTCCTTGGCATCGAACACCATGAAGCCATCACCCCATATCGCTGAACAGCAGCTGCAACGGAAACACACGCAATGACCCACTTCTCTATAACACCACAGAATACGATGATCATGTAGATCCCTTATCGTAATTGGAATGACATGGGTGATTGACAGTTATGATGTGACAGGACTCAAGGGATCAACGTGGGATTACGTCAGAGCGTCTTCCGTAAGCCTGACGAGACCGCAGCTGTGTGGTGTTTAGTCTT
>NC_051408.1:12031225-12031293 GCF_015228065.2 Penaeus monodon
GAAATCCTAGGTATATGGTTTATATTACATCAAGCTACACAAAAAATCAGTTTTGTCGGTTAGAATCT
>NC_051408.1:12031398-12031706 GCF_015228065.2 Penaeus monodon
ATCAAGTGTCCTGCAGTTTGCTTTTTGTTCACATAATAACAGTGAAGTAGATATAAACATCCCATGGTTTTCATAATGTTTCCATTTTTCAAAGTAAAGTTAGAATGCTACGCAATCTCCTGACGAACTGTCTGTATGTATGACTGCCGATATCTCTACACATTTGTCATTAGTGATCTTTCTCCACTTATTTCTCTTAAATTCTCTATGCCTATATATCTAGATTTATCCAAATCTGTCTATCTAGACCTGTATCTCAACCTGTCAGTCCACGTCAAGATCTTGTTTTCTTTGTCCCTTTATATCTA
>NC_051408.1:12032419-12032627 GCF_015228065.2 Penaeus monodon
ATTTTATGTGGGTTTGTGTCTATTTAAATTTGTATCTTCAGTTCATGTTGCTTACATAATTTAGTTATGCTATTTAAAATGTATATAATCCTGACCACAATTCATCGGCGAATACGTTTGTTTCCTTACTCCCTAACTTCGGCACATCGTTACAAGTAAGGTCCTCTAACGCAAAAAAATACATAATATGCGAAATTAAACTAAACTG
>NC_051408.1:12032700-12033488 GCF_015228065.2 Penaeus monodon
TCCACTCATAGTATCGTTTTATTCTTTAATGCATTTATATCTAACTATCTAGATATCTCCATACCTACATGCATATACAGAAGTGACCAGGCCTGTCTATCTCTGTGTGTTTAGTTCTATCTATACGCCTGTGTTTATCTGTTTATCTTGCTGTCTATACCTGTTGCACTGATAGTATAGACTTGCATTTGTAAGTATATTTGCGTGTACTTGCATATATAAAACTTGGTAAAGAATAAAATGCGTTATTGCAACCAATGCAATTTGTCCACAGAAAACGTGTTTCCTACCGACTGCACCAAAGGCCATGGAATACTGATACTGATCTTGTAACTCTGACCAAACCGATTTCAGTTCGTTTCAGCGTCATGAATTAATTTACATTTCATCACGTATTCGAGCACTGAAGGCAGGGAGTGTTTAGTTAACGAAGACTTTGTTAGTGGAAGTTTAATAACCTATGACAGTGCCGCCTGTAAATTTTTGTTTTACAAAAAAGAAAAGAAATATACATTTAAAATTTATGGGACATGAAATTCATTAATCTGTTTGGCTTCGAAAAGAATTCAGTGGTGAACACAGAATTTAAATATTTTATGATCGTTCAGTGAAACATGTTGAAAATAGAGATACCCCTATGTTATGTCATTTTGGATAAAAAAAAAAAAAACACTGAAATTTCCAAGTGCTTAGAAGAGATGAAAAAAAATGAGTATAGTTAGTGTACCAGGATATAGTTGCAGAAATATATCTCTTGGTGAAATAATACACTGTTTGTAACTGTTGTT
>NC_051408.1:12035408-12035711 GCF_015228065.2 Penaeus monodon
TCTGACTGTCACAATCACTACTGCCATAATAATTATAATCGGCATTACATTCTAAGGAGAAAAAATTATCCTAAAGCATTATTTCAAGGCTGGTGAGCCTCGCGTTCAAATTTAAATACTTTTCCACAATTGAATTTACAGTTGCCAACTAAAACGAATTTCGCAAATTCATTTTGGAGAAGCGTAATGAAATTAAATTGCAAGAAAGACATATTCGCACTAAACTGTCTCTGTAACTCCAAAAAGGTGGGAAGATGCGAGACAAATATTGTGTCTGTGTTCTTTCATGCAGTTAATGTATTT
>NC_051408.1:12035928-12036749 GCF_015228065.2 Penaeus monodon
GTGCAATAAGAGCAAAATATAGTTTTATAACTGGAGGAGTAAGGAAAAAGGAGAGGAAGTGTGTGGGAGAGACGTGGAGGTGGGGGGGGTGGGGCAGATGACGGACGAGGTACAAGAGAAGGAAGAGGAAGAATGAAAATCGGTATAAAAAGGGAGCTAAAGACATAGACACACAGGAAGGAAAATCCATAGATCCATCGCCCTCCCTGAAAAAGGAAAAAGAAGAGAAAATAAAAGTAGAAATAGGCACGAGCGAGGTTAGGCCGTAAAAAAAATATATAACAACTGCATGGCAACAATAATGAAACTTAAAACACCAGGACTATGTTACCATTAACAAAATAAATGGCTAAAATCTCAAACCTACTGAACCACAACAAGGGGTCCCCAACACCCTTTCCCTTAGCAAAACCCCTTCCCCCCCTTTTTATCTCTCAAAACAGCACAAATACGACCAACAATTTCATAATAACTTTCTACCTACTTACACCCCACAATATTTTCAGGAAGCAAGTGGCTGTTATTAACTAAATAACTTCTGCTTGTTCTTATCTCGATACAAAACAAATACGCCAACGACATTAATCTCAAGCTAGATATGTTACCGGATGTTGTGTCACGACAAGGCACATTACACAGCATTTTGGTTACAGTCAGTTGTCACCCTACAGTGGGGCTAAATGCACTAGTCCTGGTATCGCGAGTGATTTATCACCTGCAGGGGGGGGTAGAGGGTATTTTTGTCTCTAGTTAACTGATATTTTCAAACAAAAGGTTGTCTCTGTAAAGAAAGAAAGGGGAAAATCATATGTATATGTGTG
>NC_051408.1:12036917-12036981 GCF_015228065.2 Penaeus monodon
ACCATTTTAAAACCCACCAATGACACCCAATGTAAGAGTTTTTAATGTCACCAAAGTCTGATTC
>NC_051408.1:12037130-12037197 GCF_015228065.2 Penaeus monodon
AAGTTAGACCTAATTTTAATATGAGTAGCATGACTTAACGGTCGTATAGGTCGTGGGGTGGCTTGCA
>NC_051408.1:12037415-12037541 GCF_015228065.2 Penaeus monodon
CGTATAATTTAAGACAAAACTAAGATGAGATTGAAACACTAACCACCCAAATTCCTGTATTTTACGTTATTTATTTGAACGAATAAGTCATCAATCATTCCCGTCTAACTTTCACGATTTTCCTTG
>NC_051408.1:12037621-12037776 GCF_015228065.2 Penaeus monodon
AAAATCTACAGACATTGCGCTAGCAGAATATTTCCCAATCTCTTTTTCTCTCTCTCTCTGAAAGCAGGATGAGAGCAAAGACCCGTCTGAAGAAAGACATGATGATAAAACTGCTTACTCCCTCCCCCCCCCCATTGAATTGTGAACATTTAAAC
>NC_051408.1:12039286-12039960 GCF_015228065.2 Penaeus monodon
CCTAAACTGCACCTTTAATTTTCTCATCTGTCCCATACAAACAACTTTTATTTTTATGTATTTAAATCATTTCCAGGTTAGAGAAATAATAACCAAGGATTTATGATGAATTAAGTAGTAAAAATCCCCAGTAGGCAATTTCGAGTCTTTTTTTTCACGTAAGAGCCCGCTTCCCTTACAGATACAGTATATGCCTATACATTAAAACTATTCAAAATACAAGATACGCACGAAACAACCTATATAATTCTCAGAAAGATTTCAGTTATACAAATTACCATCTTCTGTATAAGTTGCAATTGCTCTTTGCATCTATATGGGTTTCAATCATCAGTTTTACAGACTTTTCAATCAGCCTGTCGTTTAGAAGGATGTAACTATAGGTGTAACTCTAATTTTTATAATTCTTAATGGAAATCTTTAAAGTTTAAATTACTCTAATTCGTCCAAGCTGTATAACCAAGAAAGTCATTATGTTTAAAGGCCATATATAATGTATAAAGGCCTTATATGATATTCGTCTAGCAATGCACGTTCAAATAATTTCAAATCCGAATTCCAATTTCATCGTCGTAAATGGATTTAGATTCATCGTGTATTTGAAAGCTTTGAACGGAGTAAGTTATTAATATCTCTTTATAACTCATCTTACCCAACCGATGTTGCTTTTCCTC
>NC_051408.1:12040129-12040697 GCF_015228065.2 Penaeus monodon
ATTTGTGTATTTCTTCATGATTGCAAGCTTTAATGTCTGAATGTTGTAATGCGAAATATCTGAGCGAATAATGTCAAACGTATTAGTCAGAAAAGGTTAATTTTACATTGCAAAAACTAAGAGAAATAACGGACGGCTAAGCAATAATAAACGTATTTAGAATAAAGATAAATAATCTAGATAATAAACCAATGATAAAACAAAATTCAAATTAACACATTATTACAACTGGCAATGTTGATAATCAAACATAACTCTTGCATTACGACCTAAGTATACTAAATATCTGGTATACCATTCTAAAAACCGAGATATAAATAGACAAATTAATTATAAGAAAAAACAAATTCAACCAGACATTAAAAAAAAAAACTTTTCACGTCTGGAAAACCTCCCACCAATATCTTGATTTCCGTATGTCATCAGTTACAGATTCTTTTTCCTCCTTTTCCTTTCAGTTTCCCTTCAAAAGAAACCCTCCCCAACATGCAAATCAGAGTAAAACCATGTTATATACCGGCTATTATTTGATTTATAACCAACACCTTTATGTGCTTAAACTTTCCTC
>NC_051408.1:12043689-12044291 GCF_015228065.2 Penaeus monodon
TTTCCTCCTTTTTGTTCTGTCTTTCTCTATTTTCCTCCTCTTTTCCTTCTGTTTTTTTTTTTGTTTTACTCTTTTTAGAATAAAGCATCCCTCCTCCCTCTCAAACAAGCACAAATTTGCAATGAGACAAAATAGCCTTCACTCGACCATTGGTAAATGTCAATAAAACTATTCTTTCCATTTATCGTCCCTGTATAATTAAAAAAACAAAAATAAAGAAACTTCTCTATTGTAACGCGATATGCTATTCGATCCTCTGAAATCTGTTTGACAGTTGAGTATGGAAAGCGAATCAGCTACGGCAATTACAGTCCCTGATCCTTTGCACTTTTGCCTCACGTTTTAAAGGATTTCCATTCGAGCAAAAGTATAAAGGAGAGGCAAATCTGGGTGCTGTTATGCATTTCATTTTTCGTTTTATTTATATAATTTATTCATCTGCTTATATGTTTATTGATTTTCTGGCTTATACATATTTCTGTTAATAGGTGCATAAATAATAAATAGTTCATATATAATGATTAGTAATGATGATAACATCATTGTCACCTTAATTATCCTTATGCTAGTATGAACGTTGTGTTTACAACATTTATGTGAAT
>NC_051408.1:12046691-12046953 GCF_015228065.2 Penaeus monodon
GAACAAGTAATTTAAAGCCTAAATGTGTAATATATTCAATAACTACGAAAAATATATTGGTGTAATTTTGATAAAGTGCTCTGAAGTCGGCAGAGAGTCCGGGCTGGCGGCGACTACATGTACTTGCTTGTTGTGTTTCTAACTAGTTCTTCGGTAAATACGTTTTTTTGAATAGAGTTTCTGTTAACATATAGTTCCTGTAAGAATTATCTCATGTTTGGTAGCCAGCGACAGGAATTCTTGTTACCGTGTTTCGTAATTC
>NC_051408.1:12047019-12047189 GCF_015228065.2 Penaeus monodon
GTATATTTTTAGATATTCATCTCTGACTTTATTCTTAATTTAAATTCTTATAACAGAAGTAAGTTGAAGCTTGGTTTAAAAATTAATACTCTCCAGAAATTTTAAACCTTTAGACATGCAGATGATATTTGTACTTAAAAACCTAGACAAATATGCCAAGATATATTATC
>NC_051408.1:12051055-12051523 GCF_015228065.2 Penaeus monodon
CTCTATTTTTGCTACTTTCACTTTTGAAATCAGTTTAACTTTGAAGGGAGTAAAACAAGTTTGCTGATATCAAATGTCCAGTATAATGTCGACTGGATTTGTCCCTGCACACAATGGGAAAATGTTATCAGAATTCGTTTGCTGTATTCCATTCCTTTTATCTAAAATAATATCCACTCGTGCGCAGTTTGCATGCAACAAATTTCTTTTGTAATACGTTCGTCAAACTAAAAAGAAAAAAAAAATATATGTTCCTCTTTCAGCTTATCACGTTCACACTTAAATACTTTTACCCGCGATTCAACGTCGACAACTGAAATGTATTTGGCACATTCATTTCGGTGGAAACGTAATGAAGTTAAAATGCTTTAAAGACACATTTTCCAATACCAGATCTCTCTCTCTCTTTTATTTTCTTCTTCTTCACCTGTTTTATTTGTCATTATCATTAATATTATTACCATTAGG
>NC_051408.1:12051964-12052820 GCF_015228065.2 Penaeus monodon
CGATAATGACAATTATAATTAAATAATAATGTTATCTTAATTTACACATTTGCTGTGCCTACAGTGGATGTATAGTTAATTCGGAACATAGCAATACCCTGGGAAAGCATTTAAATCACGTGTCTATTTTTGCATAACAAAACCAAAAATACATTTGAAAATGCGCGCCAAGTGTAGTGTGCTTTTTCACTTTTCTAATACGATTGAAAATCAAGAAAATTATTGCTGTGACATTTAATTTGCCTCTTATAAACGTTTGTGTGTGTGCATTTTATAATCTGAAATATACTTTTTGATACGATGAATTTTACTCATTTACTTTACTCAGGGCTGTAAACTTTACTACGTAAATGATGGAACATTCGAATTAATAACTGAAATATTAATGGAAAATCTATAATAATAATTCTTCCTGTATCACGGGAGCATGAAAAAATATTATTAAATAACAAGCTGTTCGCTATCCTGCATCTCATCATAGAAAAGTTAGTGCAGTGTGCTACATTCCTAATGATCTTTGTGGCTGTCAGTAGGAGTGGATCGAAATTTTAGAGGTCTGCCAGTCTTCTAGGGATATACATGTGATGTATTACTTATTTAAACGACTGAAATATTTTAATAAATAAATAGTAAATGTTATTTTCTCCTATAGTGATAAAGCTTACCATATTTTCTTTACTTGGAAATTTAGAGTTGTGTTTACTGCTTCATCATGAATACTGTATTGTGTTCTTAAGGAAGGATATTATATGATGTTCATATAAGCTGGATACGAGTAATAGAAAAGCCTGAATGTTTCCTGTATCCAGCTCCTTGATGGACATTACTTAGGAGAATAAATCTGGAGCTTTTTCAT
>NC_051408.1:12054597-12054873 GCF_015228065.2 Penaeus monodon
TTATTTTGCTACAGAACACATAAGCAACTATTTTTTTTTTCAGAAACAAGCAAAAGAAAGTATCGCAATTTTTGACTTTTCAAGATTAGAATGACCTGAAATACGGCCGGATCGCATACATCAAACTCTCAGCTGGCAGAGGAAAAGGGGAAAATTGTCACGCGAGGAAATGTGAGCAGAGCGTCAGGGAATTTCAGGAGGAAGTAGATTGTATATCATCGGATTTTGATTAATCACTTTCCCAGCTGTACTAAGTGTTAAGATCTTAATTTTTAT
>NC_051408.1:12055506-12055812 GCF_015228065.2 Penaeus monodon
ACATGGGATGGCGGCCGCTTGCATATTATTAAAGCCATTATATTTTCCTCCAAAAGACCAGGTCTGTTGTAGAACGATCTTCGAAACTACTTGCCTCACTTTGCATTACTCAGCTTTTATCCTGGGTGAAAACTCTGCGGTGTTTACCAGCCAGTTTTCAATTACTTTTGGTCTTTTGTTCCCCTTCGCCAAATTATAGCAATGTTTTCTTTGTGAAAACTTGCCATAAAAGGTAAAGAATCTCATTGAAATATATCATGAATTATGGAAGGTTATACTGCCCTCAAGGAAGAGCAATTATCTAGA
>NC_051408.1:12056878-12057398 GCF_015228065.2 Penaeus monodon
ATCTCTTTATATCCATAAGTTGCAATATTTCAATTCCAGGTAATCTCCCCCGCGTTCCCGCCACCAAATCTTTAGAGATAATATAGATCTGGACGGAATCGCAGCGAGGGCCCCATAATGCATATAATCCACGGGTGATTCGTAATGTATCTGTCACTGGTCCCTCTTGTTTCCCCGTCTTAGTCTCTGATGCCTGTTTCTGTTTTCCGTGTTTGAGTTGGCCATGAATTATTTCCTCTATCCTCTGTCCGGCTCTCAGGGATATGGGATTTAATCCTGCGATATTGTGTCCAAATGGAGAGACAAATTCCGACATAATTGAGGTAATATGGCCGAGGGTTGGGATCACGTTATCCGCGTTTCTCTATTTTTGTCTCATGCGATTGGTTTTCTCTTTATCAGTCTATTTCGGAATTCAGATTTTCCTACCAGCTTTGTCTTTCGGTCTTCTGCCTTTCTCCGTCTCTTTATGCAATCGTTTGAACATAATCCCCTTTGTCTGCGATTTGCCTCCTTCTTT
>NC_051408.1:12057460-12057525 GCF_015228065.2 Penaeus monodon
GAGCACACATATACATATTTACTCACAGTAGTAAAAAAAGCACACATAAAAACAAATAAAGCTGG
>NC_051408.1:12057576-12058061 GCF_015228065.2 Penaeus monodon
GCGTAGGGCAGTACGTATAACCACTGCAAAACGCACACAGAAAATACGCACACCCGACGGCCTCCCTCTTTCTCTTTCCCTTGTGTTGCCGTGATGATGCGAGACATCCATCCAAACGATAATTGAAAACGTTTAAATCATAACAAATATTTCAGAAGTGATACGCGCATTGTAAAGGCTTCCCACCGAAGTAATTTGGTGTCGACAGAGAATGATGAATTCATTCAATTTCCAAAAGGGACATTTCTCGATAACGGGAATAAATTCGTATTCATTCCACGGCGGGAAGGTGTGAGCAATTTGCAGATTAAATGCTTTATACCTCGAGTCCTTGATTACGATGCAGGCAGGCAGCCCCGTGTTTTATTGGACAAATATACATTTCGATAAAAGAATAGATCTGAATTCGAAAGCGAAACTTATTTTTGTTGCTATTGCAGAGATGGTCAAAAGTACCATACATCTACATTTATTTTTATCACCCC
>NC_051408.1:12058481-12058829 GCF_015228065.2 Penaeus monodon
ACTATGCCAACAGATATATAAATATGTATGTTTGTAGGCAGAAACATATTTTCTTTTTTTATCTTCTTTGGACGGAAACACAGCCCAACAAATACTGAACTATTCTCACTCAGATACAAACAAAATAAAACAGCCTGAAACAATAATTCATAATTATAGCAAAAAGGAATGAATACACAAAGATGCTGAGCTGCTTAGCATACTGAATAGATGATGTTTCATTCGACAGAGAAATGTAGATTGCACGTTTTGTGGCTAATCCTCAAATCTTGCTATATTTGCTGTTGAATTCAACCTGTCAGAAAAAACTCGCAATTTATGTCAGAATTTGAATTCAGAGAAAGGGTG
>NC_051408.1:12060203-12060429 GCF_015228065.2 Penaeus monodon
TGCATCTACGACAATATAGCGTTGTTTACGTTCACTCCGTTTAGTATCTCCTCGAGCATAAAGCTGAATACGTTAGATATATGTAAACTTTTTATTTTAAAAGAGTTGCTGAGCTGAAAATTCTTTCATAACAATATGTGAATAAATGGTTACATGTAGAAAGAGTGTTATATGTATTGCTGAAATATGTGTAAACCAACACTAGAACTGATATATTAATACACAC
>NC_051408.1:12061014-12061273 GCF_015228065.2 Penaeus monodon
ACCCACTCATACATGTTGAATTCCAGAAGAATGGTTCACGAACAAAGGTAGACTGTGAATTTCACGAATAAAGTCAACATATACAACGATATAAGGGTGCACAATAGATACATAGCAAGAACAAGATACAACAAAATAATAAAGAATGTGAAAATGTTAACACAATTACATCTTGAAGTTTGGCCAAACCGATTTGGTTCTACTTAAAAAAAAAACTATGAGCTTCTATCCGGTACATATTATTTGAGGTTACCAAGTA
>NC_051408.1:12063363-12063637 GCF_015228065.2 Penaeus monodon
TGTACAGCATTGTAGTGAGCAGGTAAAAAAAAAATCACGAAAAGAAAAGGAAAAAGTTTCGTCACAATATCACACCACAAGCAGTCTTTGAACACACAGATTCATTCGCGCGTGGCTAATATTCAATGTTTGTTAGTTTTCAAGTATTGAATGAAAATCACGGATTGCATGTTGCATCTATGTTGTACCGCTTTTGTTGAGTTGGATATTTCCCCGTGCATAAAGTGGAACACGTTTGATTTGTGGAAAGGGTTGACGATTTTTTTTTTTTTTT
>NC_051408.1:12063656-12063778 GCF_015228065.2 Penaeus monodon
AGAATAAAAATAGTTAAACTGGAAAATTATTTATAACGATGTAGGGTGAATTTGTTTGGTGATTGTTGTACATAGTTATAGAGTTATACATTAATGACATGCATAAACCAACACCGGTCCTA
>NC_051408.1:12063825-12063937 GCF_015228065.2 Penaeus monodon
CATTGTAGACTGCTACTGGGTGCGTTTGAGGGATGTGCGGGGTTTTGGCGGACGGTCAAAGGAATTATATTATTTCACTTTGCTTAAGCAGTCACTTTGAGGAGCCTGCATT
>NC_051408.1:12064366-12064548 GCF_015228065.2 Penaeus monodon
CCATCTAAGTTCGTACAATTCTTTAATTATAGCAATAAAATGGAAGTAGGTAATGAAACCGAACAATATTTAACGGATTGCTGTATGTTATGGCACCAAAATTACCAAGAAAAAAGTATAGATTTACAAAATGGAATATACTCATCTAATCTTCTTTAACAAACATACACCTACTTATTATT
>NC_051408.1:12064585-12065070 GCF_015228065.2 Penaeus monodon
GACTCACTCGGTGAACAAACCGAATGGTAAAGAAATTAGCGAAAAATTAGCCGACTTATGAGACACTGTTCTTGCGAAACTAATCAGGAAAAGTCCATTACTTCTGCACTAAAGCAAATTTAATCTAGAAGTTAGGAGCAGTCTTGACAGTTAAATTTTACAGCTAGAAATTACAGACGCATTTCCCCCGCTGCAGGTAAACAATGTGGATCCCCCAGATGGCATGCATTCCCTTGTTCTTCCGTAATTACGTAATAGAGAAAGAAAGGAAGGCGAGGTTTGGGGTTGCCATCTGCCGTTTCTCAAGGCGCGGGCTCGGTTTTGACCACGGACAGTGTGATTGAAGCGGTATCTGTTCTCGAAAATTGATCATTAGAACCATAATGTGTATAGTATGGGTGGTGATGGTGACTGTTGTTAGCATATCTATATTATTGTCTATCTGGCCATCTACTGCGTGAACTTCAATACATATCATGCTATCC
>NC_051408.1:12065494-12065776 GCF_015228065.2 Penaeus monodon
ATGAGAACGAATTTCGTTGCTTCTACGTCCAGTACTGTTCAAAACTCTCGTCCGGAGCCGGTTTCGAGTCTGACCGATGTTTGTTGGCAACTGAGAGCAGTTATCTTGTCCGTTCTACTGTGCTCAAATACAATTCACATGATTTCGATGCATTTCAAAACGTATCATACAACTTTCAAAGGGTTGGTTTGTTTTAAGATTCAGCAGACAACGAAGCCTGTTGTTTATGTATAAGCAAATAATATGTCTTTTTTATTACAAATGAAGCCTTTAATATTACCA
>NC_051408.1:12065878-12066240 GCF_015228065.2 Penaeus monodon
AGGAGGAAGTTTTCGATAATTAGACTTCTAGCAGATGAAAAAATACGGAAAATAGAAAGACTGCTGACTATGGATTAATCAATTTCAACTTTACTTAGATATCTAATTAACTTGAATATGTAGTATAATCACTTCCATGATTGCTGAGTGAGTGAAATCAGCGAAATTAATCAAGTTTTTTCTCGTTTTATTTTCTATCTTTCTCTTTTCCTTTGGGGTGGGAGCGAGGGGGGGGGGGGGACTTGTTGAAGAGGAAATCGAGTGCAAATACTTGAGCGCCCTATTTCGATGTGGAATCTCTGCTCTGTTATTGAGCTAGTTTGTGAACCCATTCTCACGTGTCTCTCTATTTCATCTTCTTA
>NC_051408.1:12066392-12066935 GCF_015228065.2 Penaeus monodon
TCTAATCATAAGCGTAATTCTTGAGTGTGGGCCAATTTTGAGTTTGTGAAAGAAATCAGTTTAGTTTATCATTTCCTGTATTAACTAAACCCTCTTACTGGGGGAGGGGGGATCGTAGATGGAGGAAATATATCTTAAAAGAATTAGATAGACAGACAGACAAACATAGATCAACACAATGATAATGGATTAGTAGATATATGCTTACACACTTACACGCACATACTCACGTGTGCTTGCTTGCTTCTGTGAGTACACGTACGCGTGCACATGTACGTCTATAGCTTCCGAAGGGACGATGCCTTTCACAGATCCCTCAGTAATGGCTCTCACTAATCGGTGCTTTCATGCAACGTGTAGCCTTTGTCTCCTGATTGCTTCGTTCCCATACCGTGTTGAGAATGCAACTTGCAGAGTATTACAGGTGTTTGATATCACCTTCTCATTCTTTGATTTTATTTCTATTATCACGTTTTTGTCACGGGAAAGGACCGTGTTGTTCTGATTTAAATATTGTTTGAATGTAAATGTTTGTTTAACTCG
>NC_051408.1:12067353-12068148 GCF_015228065.2 Penaeus monodon
CTAGTTGGTGATAATGACTTATCACCTTCACCTTTCAGCAGTGTAGAATCTTGCTGCCATGGAGTGTGCCTTGAGTTCCGAAACAGAGAAAATGGAGTGTCTCTTGAGTTGCCTTCGTTAAATCGACCATATTTACGTGCTTAAACGAGTTAGGGGAGACAAATGAATGACAGATTTGAGTGATTACCAAAATCATTCTGTTGGAAATGGACTTGGTGCTTGAACTTTTGATATGTGAAAATAATGTATGTCGTGATTACGTATTGTGTGAGGGAAATCTTTTACGTATGAACAGGCGAATCACACGTTGATAATTAAAAAAAATTGATAAGTGTGGTAAATTCATGAACAATTAAGACGATTCGAATAGCAGTAGAAGTAACAGGCAGAAATAAAGATAGCAATATAAAAAAGAACATAAGAGGGAACAAATTTTGAAAATATAATTAGCAGTTAGCAGTACCGTAGTTGCCTACTCAATTGTCAATTAACTGTTAAGCAGACTCAGCAAGGAAATGTTGTATTTCATTCATCTATATTTTTCGAATACTCCCTGTTTCACTCCCTCCCTCTGTGTCTTTCCACTCAGGCATCAAATAAGACTGGTGTTTCCCTCTTTACTTATTTCCCTTGCTCAGTTCGTCAAGTTAAAATGGCCTTCACGCTCTGCTCTGTCCCCCTTGCCTCCTGGGAGCGAGGTAGGCTTCGGCTCGCAGAATGGGAATACTTGCTCTCGGCCCAAATGACTTCATTTAACTTTCTTATTAGTTATGTTGAATATACGTACGTGTAAAG
>NC_051408.1:12071465-12071678 GCF_015228065.2 Penaeus monodon
ATCCGCTTTATCATCGTACAAGACCACGACGTCCCGCTCTCAGCGTAGATCCTCCCGCGAGGATTCTCACGCCGCCTCCTCCTCAAGGACATCGTCTGCCACTTAAGACGAGAGGCTTCGAGTTCCTTGTCTTGGGAGAGCGGTTGGGTTGTTCTGAAAGCGAGTTTGTTTGTTTTCGGTTTCATGAACATGTCAGGGAGGGAGAGAGATTAC
>NC_051408.1:12071895-12072153 GCF_015228065.2 Penaeus monodon
CCCATTCATACTCCTATTCCTTCTGTCTATAATACCATTATCCTTCCCTCTCCCTCCTTTCAACTTTCCTTACGTTTCTCTTCTCAAAAGAAGAAAAGGAAAACGAAATATTTAAATAAAGAGATCAGTCAACCAATAAAACGACCAAGAATATTATATTACCCGTAACCTCTTGAGAAGTTCGAGTGTCTTCGAGCTGTCTCCAATATTCTTTCTTCCGCCTCCTTCCTTTCGTCTTTCCCTCTTTTGCTTATGCCC
>NC_051408.1:12072328-12072749 GCF_015228065.2 Penaeus monodon
ACCTATCCCTCCCCCCTTCTCTCCCCCATCCCACCCCCATCCTTCTACCTTACCCATCCTACTTTCCCATCTTCCCACACCCTTTCTCCCCCACCCCCCATCCTACCACCATCTCCTAGCAACAACTCCTTGTCTCCCATCCTTCCTCCTTCCTCCTACTCTACTTCCTTCCCCTTCCTCCTACTCTACTTCCTTTCCCCTTCCTCCTACTCTACTTCCTTTCCCCTTCCTCCTACTCTACTTCCTTTCCCCTTCCTCCTTCCTCCTACTCCACTTCCCTATCCTTCCTTTTACTCTACCTCCTTCTCCTCCTTCCTCCTTACTCCTACTCCACTTCCCCTCCTTCCACGCCAGTGCCCCGTACGCCCCATCCACTTAACCTTAGAGGACAGAGAAGGATAGACTCAATATTCTACGATAT
>NC_051408.1:12072827-12072926 GCF_015228065.2 Penaeus monodon
GGATTTTGTCCCCTATTTTCCTCTCTGAAGAAACGGGATTGTGATCTCTCATCTCATCTCATCTCATCCGACTTTTAAGTTTATTTGATGCGGGTAAAA
>NC_051408.1:12073381-12073855 GCF_015228065.2 Penaeus monodon
ATCGGGAAGTGGATTGATTAGTAGATAAGAAGTTCGACAAGACCATCTGTTAGGAAATTAGATTAAAAAGCAGATGAGCAAATAAGAATTAGATTATTAGGTACATTATATTCATTTATAGATAGATAGGCATATATATCAATCGACTTAACGATACTGATATCAAAACTTTCGAAGAGGGAAGGAAATTAAGAAAATAGACAAAAGATTATGCAAACTAAAGTCAAAATATGTAACGATCGTAAATGCGTAAAAAAATCTGCACTAGAGATAATCAAATCCGTGAAGAGACAGAACTACATAGATATGAACGAATGAACATGACTAGTAAAAATATGAACGAATGAATATGACCAATAAAAATATGAACGAATGAATATGACTAATGAAAATATGAACAGATAAATATAACCATAAAAAATGGATATGACGAAATAAAATCTGAACAAATATATATGACAAAAGAATGTGAAC
>NC_051408.1:12073894-12074271 GCF_015228065.2 Penaeus monodon
CTCCTATGCATCCGTCATTGCCTTCGCCTACATCACTAGATTGCAAGGGTTGATGATATTGACGGTTTTATGAGCCTTGGACGCCACTTTAGTGTGATCACTCGCTAAACTTATGCTCTCTGACAATAAACGTTGAAATACTGTGCTGTAGCTGGTAGAAGAATGGGAGAGAGGGAGAGAGAGAGAGAAAAAGGGTGAATAGAGGAGGGGGAGTAATATGGAAGATGGGGAAAGAGACAAAAAAAAAAAGAGAAAAGGGGCAGTGAGGAGGGGAAATGGAGTAAAAGGATGCTGAGCGAGAAGTGAAAAGAGAGGGAGATGGAAATGGGAGAGGAAAAGGAAGGGAAGTGGAGGTTGTAGCGAATAGGGAGGAGACC
>NC_051408.1:12074333-12074503 GCF_015228065.2 Penaeus monodon
GGGGAAGAAATTAGATGTACAGGGAGAGGCAGTAGGGAGACGGAAATGTTAAGGGAAATAGAAAGAGGAGATAGAGAGACAGATAAAAGCGAAGGTAAAGGAAGAGGGAAGAGAAAAAAAGTGTTAGGCTGAAGACACCTAAACGACACTTCAGATTTAAAACTGTTAAT
>NC_051408.1:12075120-12075203 GCF_015228065.2 Penaeus monodon
GTCCACCCGGAACTTGAGTAGTTTGAAGAGGAACCATCCAGAAAATATAAAAACGCGAAATCGTATATCTGATACTCTTTAAG
>NC_051408.1:12075716-12075885 GCF_015228065.2 Penaeus monodon
ATATATTTTTTTCAATTTGTCCATAGATTAATTTAGTTTTAATTTTGATATAGCTATGTTTATAAGTGATGGTGTCCTATACGTCATATCTAATGTTCTGATTTCTACCATTATTTACTTTTCATATGCGACAGACGAAATATCACTAAAACGGTGGGGGTGGCCACGT
>NC_051408.1:12076331-12076441 GCF_015228065.2 Penaeus monodon
CAACTATTATCGTCTTTACTTTTTACAAATAAACCGACAGTAATCCTACCAATTATTCGATTCACTGAAACCCCCGGCAACTGCATGCTATATTTAACGCGAGAAGGAGT
>NC_051408.1:12076643-12076838 GCF_015228065.2 Penaeus monodon
GCAAGTAATTTTATAAATCAAAAAAATATATATACCAAGAAAACACATGAAAACTTTGATTTTGTGACATTTCTATCTACACCTACGCATATACGGTTGTGCGTCGACAAACAGAAGGCAATAAAGATAATTGGCAAATTCATCAGAAATTGCCCATTTCATCAGAATGAACAAAATTCTTGTCAAGATATCAGG
>NC_051408.1:12077032-12077105 GCF_015228065.2 Penaeus monodon
TGCGTTTGGTTAGTCATCACTAAGTAATGACTACGTATTACCATGGACCTTACGCGCGGGGCGGGCATGCGCT
>NC_051408.1:12079799-12080793 GCF_015228065.2 Penaeus monodon
CCCTCAGAATTATTATATGGAGAGAGCTGGAGGTCTATAGTTATAACCTTTAAAATGTGTACCCAGCAAATTTCGTAAATTTCATAGTTAATCTAGTGGAATTTAATTAAAAGGCAGTTAACTGAATTTACCGTTGGTGATAAAAAACAATGGAAAAAAAATTGACAGCACTAGCAAATAAAACCTAATTCAAGTTGGAAATGAAATGACTTCCGAATTAGGTAATCGCTATGACTAAAATTGATTCATTGAAGCTACATTTTATATTAGCCAAGAATTCTGTTGATTTGTTTATAGCAATAGGAGTAAATATATACTTAAAAAAAAAAAAGCGTATTCGTTAGGCATAAATCTAAAATATGAATGAGTAATCTAACAGGTTACTATGATAAGCAGCGTCTTGGATATTCCTTCATAGTCAGATTTTCGGATTGCTTTCGATAATCATTGATTTGTGGAAGATGCAGGTGAACCAAAGCACTGTCGGATTTGCTGTCTGTGTGAAATTGTTTGTCTTTATTTTGTTATAACCGGTAGAATGGGGAGTTAGACTGTGACTGTAAACATAAGGACGCAGATACTTATGACTCACGTGTATGTATTAATGTATATAGGCCTATCCCCAAACTCTTTGATATAGCCTCAATCAAGTTTACTCTTTAGGCGTACATGTTTGAAATCTGTTGAAAAATCTCAGCTGGGAATCAACAGGTCTTATCTGCGATATCTTGCAATTAGTTTAAATTCTTTAATCCAGCATTTCAAGTAGCTCCAAGCTCTACCCATACACGCGTACCAATATAACCATAAAGTCATCAACAAGCGCGAACCCTCCCCGAAGAGCTAAAAGACCAAATACTTCTTGTAGTTTAGTTTATCTGGCCATTTAAGGGGTGTTTAAAAGATTATCTTTAATGAGACGCATTATAGAGAAAGGTGTGACGTTTATGATTAAGTCAATAAAGCGTAATACAAATGACCTTAGTATTCTTTA
>NC_051408.1:12081138-12081329 GCF_015228065.2 Penaeus monodon
TCTGTTACGCAAATACTTTGTTTCTCGTGAATTATGTTAGATTTTTTTAGGCTGATTCTTACAATAGTCGATTGTTGATTAGGATTATCTAGTGAAAATATTATAAGCTGACAGTAACGGTTCTTGGTAACCACGTCACTAAGAGCAGAGGCCTGTTATATGCAATATTCAGCTTTCAATTGGCCCTGACA
>NC_051408.1:12081559-12081795 GCF_015228065.2 Penaeus monodon
AATCAGACATCACAGTAAGAACTCGCTGCGCCAACTTTTTCCCCAAAGGCACGAAACTCAAAAAACGGAAAAATGTAGAACTTCACACCAAAAACATATTTAATCTTTTCACCCCGATGAATACATTTCAAAACATTTTCTGTGACAGGCAGCCAATATATCATACAGCCTCGACAGAGGTGGGGGTGAAAAGAAGTGATGTGCCGTTATGAAAACATGTGGGTTTCGGTGAGCCT
>NC_051408.1:12081837-12082252 GCF_015228065.2 Penaeus monodon
CGTTTCTGTGAAAGAGATGAAGTCTATCGGCGATTTCTCCGAACCTGACATCTCTATATACTGATAAAACAAAGGAAATTAATGATCTGAATTATGTGGATTTCGTAACATTCACTGATTTAGCATTTGAAACAGCTTACACACAAAATTAAATGTACCATAAGTTTATCATGATAACGATGTGAAAGTGACAGGAATAAACAAAGAACAAGAGGATTTCTATCCACCCCTTTTGGGTACAGCCGTATATATTTTATAATAATGATTATGATTACTCGCTTGACCCCTTGAATAACCACAGGTTTTGATGGCTAAAATTTCAACATTGCCGTGTATATGTTTTCGCAATTAGAGTATAAAAACTATGACATGTATACACTCCAGCTATAAAATGGAAAAAAAATCCATCCTTCTT
>NC_051408.1:12082323-12083094 GCF_015228065.2 Penaeus monodon
GTATGTATGTATGTATGTATAACCTGAGACCCATTCCACCACAATGGAACAGGCTATTAACAGAGTATTTTATGGCCTTACTGTTAGCAAGCTCTATTCATACCTAGTTTTTTTTTTTTTCTTAATTGCCATGTCATCAGTTTTCTAAGTCTATGTAATCTTAGGAATCTTAAATCGTAAGTGAGTGTGAGAAGGGAGAGTGGTAACTTCATGTAAGGAAGCTTGTTCACTCAAGGTGGAATTGTCCCAGTGGTTAAGTAAAAAGTTGCATTCGCTATAGGAAAGACAAGAATATAAGGTAATTGTAAAATTGTTTCTATTTCCGTAACTCGGGTTATTCTAACAAGAAACATGATATATTTATTCTTAATAATACACAGAAAAACGCTTAGTTTGTTACTTTTTTCCGCTAAATGTTTAACGAAGATACTGGAAACCATAATATGCGGCCATTATAGTAACAAGTTGAAAGAGTATACGTGATTCTTCTAACAAAGTGCTATAGGTACGATTCTGTCCGTGTGTCTTAGTTCTTTCCTCTCTACCGACAAAGGAACACCAATTTGGCAATTTAGCAATCCTTCAAATATTGCGTGACACAGGAGGACTGCAATTGGGTCCACGTCCTACAGGTCAACAAAAAATATTTGAAATTCGTGTGTCTCCAAAATGACTTTACCATTTTCCTTCAGATTGTAAACACAGATGATATAACTCGTGTCTTCCATGTGTCCAAGGTTCAATCTTTTTTGGATTTCTTGTTCGAACATA
>NC_051408.1:12084620-12084938 GCF_015228065.2 Penaeus monodon
GATAAAGAACTGAAAAATAAAATCGATATACTTTTTAATATTATTAGTCTTACGTCCTATTTTACCAGCGATAAGTGTAAGCCTCATAATTTAAAAAAAAAATCCCTTGCTTTTTAAGAAAATGCTACCTGAATTTATTGCAAATGCTTAGTCATGGCAGTTTGAATGTCAAAAGAGAAATGAGCAGCAGGTCTTTTGGGTGACATGATGGACGTCAAGACCTGAAGGCTTTCTCCGTACCAAGTGCATCGTTAAGCAGCAGGGGGCACTGTCGTTAGGACATTCTTAATCAACGCTTCATGCCATGTAAGATCCTCA
>NC_051408.1:12085108-12085397 GCF_015228065.2 Penaeus monodon
TGAACCTTAGCTCTAATACGAGTATTATTGCCTCATACTGACATCCTTAAGTGATATAATCATATTTACTTCACCTTTCCTTTTTATTCATAACCCTTTTTATCCCATTATTTTTGTTGCTTTTTCAATGCTGGTTTCAGCCACAAGCCTCTCCTCCGTTTTGCCCGTTTTCAACATTGCAGAATTTAACTTTTGCAATAGTTGTGTGTAATATTGCTCCGATATTCTGTAAAAAATACCTCTCATGAAGTTATTGAAGAGTGGAGGATGCGTAAAGTGGAAGTTGAGG
>NC_051408.1:12085535-12085895 GCF_015228065.2 Penaeus monodon
TCTATTCAAAACATTAGTTGGCGTAGATGAGATATTCACTTTAAATACACCATAGCGTAATAAGCCGTAAACCAAATCTAACCAAATATTCAATCTCAATTTACGTGTAAAATATCCCGCAAGAAAAAACAATCGGGATACTATGAAATACATCCATGGATACAAAAACACAGCGGGAAAAAATACAAAAGTGAATCTGGCTTCAGTGCGACCTTATGCTCCGCCAAACAAGATTACGAACCCAAGACTACGTGGACATTACTACCCATTTGCGCTTTCATTACAGGCTGTGTGTGTTTACGTTGTGTTTTTAGGGATCTTTGAAAGTAGAAGACAGGGATTACATACATACAACTTCAG
>NC_051408.1:12086897-12087044 GCF_015228065.2 Penaeus monodon
AAATTGCTTGTTTTTTTCTCGTGAGTTGCCTGTACAAAAATGAATTTTTGGAATATGTGCCTTTGATTTCCCGAGGGACACAAAGTAAATGTACGACACTGCAGTTCTAAATAAAGAGCCATTTTGAACACTGCACTGGAGCAAGGT
>NC_051408.1:12087289-12087797 GCF_015228065.2 Penaeus monodon
ATACACTGAGTCTTTTATCCTTTTCATGTCTTTCTCCCATTTTTTTCTCAGCGTTTTTCTTTCTATCTTTCCTCATTATCCTATTACTCATTCTATCCTCATTAGATTTATACACTTCTTATTTTCTACAGATCTCCTTATTTCCTTCTTTACATTCTTCTCGTGTAGGACCGGATGTCATACTTCTCTGTTATCGATATCTCTATGTTAGCTCTATTTGATTATTCCCGACTTTATCATGAAAATCCGTAATACATTAGTTCATTAATACTATTACTCATTCTCCATTCATTACGTGAACTGATAACTAGTTCGATCTGTAAAAGATACCATTAGTTTTCTTCTTTACATTTTCTGTTAGAGTGTCAACTTTTGTTTCGATCTCCGTATTACAATAAGGAGACGACATTATATAACATTATGTATAAATAATATTCAATATATGATTAACGATACAGAACAAACAGAAGATACATGTGTATATACAATAAATATTAGATCCTATAAA
>NC_051408.1:12088106-12088899 GCF_015228065.2 Penaeus monodon
GTGTGTGTGGTTCGGATCCTATACAAAACACAATACAAATGGCTACTTCTTCATGAGCACGAAAATATTGTTAGACCCCATACGAAGCAAATTACAGATAGCTACAGTTAAATAAATGCATGTATGTGATTCAAATGAGATACTAATATGTGATTCAAACTATAGTTGGCTATAGTCAAATGAATCAAACTAGAGATGACTCTAATTAAACAAACACAAAAGCCTAATTCGATCCCTATGCAAAACGAAATACAAATAAACAGCGAAACTTGACACAAGGCACCGAAATCCACACTTCCGTCCTCACAATCTCCCCTCTCTACTGTATTGCATTCGGTCTCTCCCATTTACATCCTCTCTGGTACTCTCCCCTTGTTCCAGAAATGTACTGTTTTATGGCTGTCCCCGCTATAAAAGTCCCTGGTCCAATATGCACTTTTTGTAGGACTATTCTCGGTAGATCTTTCTGGAGTACATATTACGTATTTGCACTAGCCTAGTGATCATTGTGCAGGTTTAAGTTCGCATTTTTCTCTTCTATTCCCGTTTCTCTATATTTTCCTTTATATTTGATGTTTGCCTGTCTGTTCCTCTCTCGCGCCTAATCCTTATCATGGATGTTTTATGGATTATACAACCGTCTATGCATCTATTCATCTATCTGCTCTTTCGGTCGGTTTGTTTCCAAGCCATTTCCACTCCGAATAATGTTCTCTTTTCACCCCATTCATATGCATTTGCGTGCGTATATCTCGGATATTGTTGCATTTACTTTATTATTTTTACAATTTAG
>NC_051408.1:12089362-12089728 GCF_015228065.2 Penaeus monodon
GTTCCCTATCTCTCTCTCTCATTTTCCCTTCTAGCCCAGTTTCACGAAATGCAAAATCTGTGCGTTTTAGAAGCGTTTGATGTCGAAGCGAAAGAACTTCCGTAAACGCCGACTTAAATTCATAAAATCTTTCGTCGTCTGTTATCAATTAGTATTGAATCTGTGACGAAAAGGAATTCATTAACGGCCTTCAAAGGAGCTCCAGAGTAAACTGTCGTGTCATCTAACGAAAACCTTGTCCTTTCAGACGCACAAGCGTTCAGTAATGAACTTCAGAACTCGTATCTGGAAAGTCTGTTTTGGCGTGACGCTCTATTTCTTTGGGAAGTGAAGAATTCGTTTAATATGCGAGAGAAAATTACATCT
>NC_051408.1:12090221-12090466 GCF_015228065.2 Penaeus monodon
GTCAAGAACCCCAACTATGAAATATTAAATAATTTTCATTTCTGCTTCACATCGACAGATAATCTTTTACATTGCGTGTAGTTCTTCCCGACGACCTGGCACTTTCTCTCTCAACTTCCCGGGTCATTCCAGGTCACGCGCGGGGTGATTATTGACCTGGTTCCCCATGACTGATAACATAATGATGGTATTCCAGAGGAGAGATTGCCCTTTGTTAACACAGCCAACGGGTTATTACTATGCCG
>NC_051408.1:12090708-12091013 GCF_015228065.2 Penaeus monodon
AGACCCAGTTCATGATTACAAGCCAGGGCTAATAGGTCGTTTATGAAATGCCATTGTCAGGCGAGATTGAGGGAGAGAGAGCGACGCAGGCTAAAGCCATTCCATTTCCCAATAACTGAGTCATCATCTCTTGTTGACCGCCGAAGGGACGTAAATAAGGAGAGAGATGACGGGGTCCTCGTTAACTGCTGTTGTCTGATGTTGTTTTGATCGCCCGGTCACGGTTCCTGACGATGGAACAGGGTACAGCACTGAACGCACACCGAAGAATATAATGAAAACGTACGACCGAGCATGTGGGGTGA
>NC_051408.1:12091256-12091552 GCF_015228065.2 Penaeus monodon
CAGGCACTTTCAAGGAACGTTACTACTAACAAGAAGTAAAAAGAAAATTTGAATGTGTATACAGTAAAAAAGAAATGTAAATATTTTTCAAAGGAAAGGAAAGTTGGTTGGTATTCGAACACTAACAGCAGACTATAAATATAAATCTCATTTTACATTTTGTTTACAATGTGATATGATATATATTTTATCAATAGTATTTCCGATATTGATTGAAAAGATGCCTGAGCCACTTTGATATATGACCGGCACTTAATTTTTATGAGACGGAAATGTAAATCGAGATGCTTATCTTA
>NC_051408.1:12093593-12093772 GCF_015228065.2 Penaeus monodon
TGCCGTTGGTGAGTGTGCATGACTTCCTCTTGACTAGAGTACAATAGGTGAGTGTTTTGTATTCCTGACGTGACTGGAGGACGGCCGGAACACACCCTTTCCCTCCTCCCCGCCTTCCTATTGATTTTTTTTTTCTTCTTTCTCTCCACTTCCTTTTTTTCTTGTCTTTTCTTGCCTGG
>NC_051408.1:12094137-12094270 GCF_015228065.2 Penaeus monodon
CTGCTATTATTCGTACCGGACGGAGCCCTTCCGATATGCTTCACCTGTACTCAGCGCGCACATCCATACCTGAGCTTACAAAGAACAATCCTGCTGGGAATAGAGTCGGCGAATGGTTAGTATTCCTAGCGAC
>NC_051408.1:12094350-12094723 GCF_015228065.2 Penaeus monodon
AATTCCGGAGGGGGGCTGTGTACGTGGGAATTCCAGAGGGGGGCTGTGTATGTGGGAATTCCGGAGGGGTGGGAGGGTAGGAGTCAGGAGGCCATCCTTTTTATTTGCAAAGACGGGGGTGGGACTAGTCTCAGACAGGAGTTCACTGTGGACTGTCCTACATGAAGTGATACACGGTTAGTTAAATCTTTATTAATTACGAAAAAAGAGATGTCAAGTAGGGAAGGCGTCAGTATGAGACTGCTGTTCTGTCTAAAAGATCTTCTAACAGATTTTGCTTGGGAAATGCACGACAGAAAATATTTACAATGGTAATCATCACGTGTCGCATTTCTTAAATTCTCAAACTTCAGATGTTTACGTTTTCCTTGTG
>NC_051408.1:12094757-12095300 GCF_015228065.2 Penaeus monodon
ATCTTAACCTCTTTTGATATTTTTATGGATGAATATTTCAAAATCCACTCCATTCATACACCTGTCAAGTAACAAATTATGTGTCCTTTCGAAATTGTGTTTATCTGTTTATTTATTCATTGATCTTTCTAACCTCTTTGATCTTGAGTATGGATGAATATTTCAAAATCCACTCCAGTTTCAATAATGTCAAGTTACACAGACACACGGTGAATTTGATACTTAACGAGATATTAGTCTACATTTAGGCTTATGTAACGAGGTATTTAGGCCCAGCCTTCCCAGAATTCATTGACGGTAATATCATTCATAAACGATGATTAATTCTGGAAAAAATCAAATTAGCACAGTGATTTAGCAAGGCCCTCTGATGTGACTCTGATCTCCGTTAATATGTGTTTTATATATAGTGTTACATATCATAATTAGTGAAGTAATAGCATAACTTTTAGATTGACTTCAGCTGGTTCCTATATGGAATTATCTAACCCATTACATATGTCACTTTATCGTGGTACCTCTCCCTCTCTCTTTTTCTTTTTA
>NC_051408.1:12095414-12095785 GCF_015228065.2 Penaeus monodon
GTCCCTCTTTATTTTTACCTATTCATAAATCATCTATCAATCTTCTGTATATTTATTTATTCACTTACCTATTGAAGAAGGGCTAACTAGTAACCACCCCCTCGTTGCTTTGCATGTCGTGACGGGCAGATAAATCCGGGTTTAATGGAACTATTGACATGAAGCAGAGATGAAACTGCTTTCATGACTCATTTCTGAAACGGATTCTTTGTCTCGTTTTTGATACCTTCAATCTTGTCATGGTTGATGGCATGAGGCTCGGCTGTTCCTTTGATTGCTAGTTGCATGTGAACGATATGCAGGCCACGGCGATTCCAATTGCTGCCTGTCATCGCTGATACTAATGATGGTAGCAGGAAGTGCATGACGTG
>NC_051408.1:12098276-12098444 GCF_015228065.2 Penaeus monodon
GTTACGTACTTGGACTTCGGGAGGCTTTATAACATAAGATAAAAATATCTTTCTATGTACAAGGCACAAAACAGGCATAAAAACGAAACAAAGGAAACATATTCATATTATTTAAAAAAAACAACAACAACATAAAATGCCGTTGTAACGCCCACGGAGGTTGCCACG
>NC_051408.1:12098554-12098627 GCF_015228065.2 Penaeus monodon
CACTACAATATCGTTCCGGATGCCCCTTCACCAGTGCGACCTACAGCTCCCGCTAACAAGCTGTACGGTGAAG
>NC_051408.1:12098876-12099001 GCF_015228065.2 Penaeus monodon
GTCATATCTGATATTCTGATTATTTATCGTTATTTACTTTTTAGATGTGACAGACGAAATATCTATGAAACAGCGGGGGTGGCCATGTGGCCTCTAATATGTGGAGGGATATTTTCATGCATGTT
>NC_051408.1:12099749-12099929 GCF_015228065.2 Penaeus monodon
AATGTTCTAAAATGATAACATAACATATTTCCTGTTCATTTAATCAATATATGGTTCTGACGAGAAGAAAACAAGTAATTTTATTGATTAAAAAATATATCAAGATAACATACCTAATCTTTGCTGGTAGAGCGCGAGATGACCAGGCCATTTCAGCAGAATGAACGAGACTTTTTTTTC
>NC_051408.1:12102504-12102954 GCF_015228065.2 Penaeus monodon
ACGCAATAGATGCATCAGGATGACACAATAACCTATGCTCAATTTCACCTTATTCCCTCCAGTAATGTAAATGTAATCGATTAAGTGCATATCATATAACATTGTATCTCAAACAAAGCAATGCAGAACGTGAGGCGGAAGTAAACATTTCTCATATTTACACTTTTATTGTTACGATTCAAAAGATAAATCGACATTCTTTCCTGCTTAGAGGATTTACATTATTCTTTCTCTCATTTTTAAAATTTGGAATATCCTCCTTCACATGCTTATCCCTATATCATCATAGCCTCGTGATTGTACACACTTCCGCGTTGTTCCAGTACCAGTGAACGGGGAACAAACATCATAACACCAGACAACAGCAGTTAACGAGGCCCTGGAATCTCGCTCCTTGTTTAAGTCTATTCAAGGCAATGACTTCGTTACTGAATGGCTTTGGCATGCGTT
>NC_051408.1:12103136-12103202 GCF_015228065.2 Penaeus monodon
GGTCAGGCAATGGTATACTATAAACGACCTATTAGCAGTGACTGGTAATCATGAACTGAGCTTATG
>NC_051408.1:12103359-12104075 GCF_015228065.2 Penaeus monodon
AACAGTTCTCGGCAATATCCCTCATCCTACCATAGGGGTCTTTAATGGATATGTCGCCATGAAAGTCGAATGTGAAACTGCTTCATGGCTCATTTCTGACCCGGATTCGTTGACAATAAATTCAATCTCGTCAGAGTTGATGGCGTGAGTGTCTGACGCAGTTCAAGGCTGTGTGTTTAAGGTTTCCAACTAGCGTGTTGAACAGGGGTCGCCGACAGGACCCGAGTCACGCAGATTCATCTTGAGGTTATTACTTCGTCACAATAACAAAGTGTTCCAAAAGGTAAGATTTGTAGTTTAAAATGTTTCTTTAACGGCCACTGGGCTACACACAACACAAACTTTATCCCAAAGTTTGTTTTGACAAACGTGCCTTAAAGCAAAAAAACACACTGCTGTTCCAACCAACGGCCCATGCTAATGACATGCAGTGTACTGTAAAATAATTAACAAACCAACATGGAATTCAATTTGTAGTGAAGGAAAATTAATGAAACTTTGGGTCATATACAAAATGCCGAAATTAATAAGATGATGAGATCGTTTTAGTATGAGATCGTTTTACTTTTATAAATTGTATTGAGTGAATTAATAGCTTAACTTTAGGTTTAATTCTGCTGGTTTCTACGCTGAGTTACATAGCCCATTGCATATGTCACTTTGCTGTATTTAATTACTCCATATATCGCGGTACCCCCGCCCCCCTGCCCCTCCCC
>NC_051408.1:12104485-12104698 GCF_015228065.2 Penaeus monodon
CAAACATGAATCACTTATCAACCAAGATGAGGATAAACTTCATTTTTTTTAAGAAAACAAAAATAAAAGAGGATGTTATTATTGAATTTATATATTCGTCGTCTTTTCACATCTGGCCCTAGACAAGAGATTTTATATAGGTTACCCAAAATCCATTAGGCCAGTCTACCTGTTAGACCTTTTTCTCAGCCCTAGGAACTATTAATTACAAAG
>NC_051408.1:12104755-12105074 GCF_015228065.2 Penaeus monodon
ATCCCTGTACTTGAGAAACTTACATTGAAACAATACACTAAACTGCACTTCACCTTTGTTCAAAATTTGATTGAAATTCCATGTGTTAATCTTAATGTCCGAACCAGCTTTTGATGTTATGAACCTTTTGACCAATGTACCCTTAGATGAAACTAGAAATATTATTATGAATTCGCTATTTAATCAATTATTAGGTTAATGAATTATTAGATGTATGTAAGAAACTCTTGGACATAGCGACCAAAGACATTTTATTTTGGCTATATGGTAACTTGTATAAACGAATTTAGTGAGTGGTAATGGGAAGCCCACTAGGACC
>NC_051408.1:12105531-12107107 GCF_015228065.2 Penaeus monodon
TCGGATGTGTTGATGATAATCTCTTATCTGAATCTAAAGAAGTTAAAAGGTTCTTGAAATATCTTAATAACTAACACTCTAACATGAATTCCGCAAGTGAAATTGAACATAAAGGTCAGCTTCCTTTCTTAGCTATTAATATTTCATGGGAATTCAAATTCAACTTTAACCTATAGAGCTTTTAAGATTTCCAAGGGACAATTTGATTTTTTTTCTAAAGAGGTAGACTTTATTATTACTATGTTAATAATGAACAATTTTCTCATCAGTTTCATTGAACGTAACACTAAGAAAACACTTCATAGACTCCTAGTTCCAAATGTACCCCTTTTAACTGTTCCTAAATATTTGATTTATATAGAATTACCTTACCTAGGAATTATTAGCTACAACCTGGAGAGAAAAATATCAATCTTAAATAAAGCTCATCATTCCACTTTCATCCTTAAGATTGTATACACAACACCCCTTACAATGGTAATTTAATAAACTTTAGAGATAAAATTCCTAAACCTTTTTGTTCTGTAATGTTCTATATCGCGTGGAGTAGTTATAATTCTCCTTACATTTGGAAAACATCCGGCAACCATTTCATGTACTGATGAACACAAAGATTTCTCACTCAATAACACTAATTAGAAATTAACTAGACAAATCATGCTTTTAAGGATTTGGAAAGAAAAGTTTAATGAATGTCTTCCACATACAATGAACTACTCATTGAATACCATAATTATTAATTATTTTCACCTTTAGAACAATAAATTTCATTGAATTGGTTTTCTTTTTGACTTCCCATTCCCTTCCTTGGCTTTGAGTGATACGCACCTCCTTGCAGCACAGCATTTTGTCCATTGAATTTTGTTGATTTTATGGTTAGTAATGTGCTAAATTCATTATTCCATTCTTCATATATATAGTAGTAAGAAAATTAATGTTTATGATTTTATGATACAAAATAGTCAGCTGGTTTCCCTGCTCACTATGATTCTTTGTTTATGTTCTGAAATTAAAAGAATAATGCTAAAGTTTAGTAAATATTTTACACTTTTCTGTTCATTATGGTTAAGCAATTTATGTTATTCTATTTAATATCTGTGATTTCTTATATAAGCTACAAATGTTTTTGGCGTGAAAAATTGTGACATTTTACACTGTACCTGATAAAGTCTGGTATTTTCTGTTGTGCTTAAAGTCAAATAGTTTTATTATTCTCAAGAAACAAATCATAGTTTTCTATTGTATACATCATCTATTATTCTCATATTAATGTCCTTAGCCTACAATATTTCTTGTTAATATCTTAATGTGTTTGTATCATAGTTACTGTATCGTATGTATTATCTCATAATTACTGTATCGTTTGTATTATCTCAGCTTATTTCTAAATATCTGAAGGATTTATTATCCATATTTTACAGTGTTACCATTGAAGATGCTGGAAGTACACCCGAGACGTCTGCTTTTGTGGAATTAAATGGGCCAAAGTACAACCTTTAATTTGTTGTCTACCTAGTGTTGACGATCTTCATTGAAACGCTAGTTTATAGACGATTTTATGCGCGCGCGCGCGCGC
>NC_051408.1:12108484-12108913 GCF_015228065.2 Penaeus monodon
TAAGATCACGATGTCGAATTAGCTATACATGTATGATTATATGACAATTCGCCGGTCTAGCAAGTACAAACAACGTTATTAAGGGGCTGCTCCATTCTTGAGTCTTTCTGTGCTGTTTCTTAACGCCCCCTTTTTTACTTTATTTTATTGTGACCTTTCTTCTTACATTAAAAAGTAGAATCATCTTTTTCTTTCCGCGCGACATAGTTGAAGATTTTTCCTCGAGAATTCTAACTTAAGTCACTGCAAGGTTATCTCCTCCTAAACTGCATCGGTGTAAATGTTGGTATATGTATGTGTACACATGTGCGCACTCATCCGTCTTAAATTAATCGAATTTATTTAATTTGGAACGACATTTCTCTCGTTGAGTTTTGCAACTGTAATTACTTAAATACATACCGGCGTAAACAAAGTACCGGAAAATGT
>NC_051408.1:12109280-12109544 GCF_015228065.2 Penaeus monodon
GACCCACAAAGAACCGTGGAATTCTTGAATATTCCTACAAACTGAATTACGATTTTTCCTTCTGTTACACTGCTAACAAAATAGCAACAAACGCTGAAAATAATACACCAGCCTTAAATAACAGCAGTGATCGAGGACCCAGTGCTTTTCTCCTTATTTAAGTCCATTCTAGAGGGTGACATAGGTATAGGCTCTAACCTGCGCTTTAATATCGCCTGGAGAATGACATTTCATAAACAACCTCTGATTTGTAATTTATCTCAA
>NC_051408.1:12109815-12110385 GCF_015228065.2 Penaeus monodon
GGCTATCAAGAACGAAAAGGACCCTGGGGATATCCGAGCGTTATAACAAGGATCAAAGGATGAGACGGAAGGATAAGAATAAATATGGTGACAGGAAAGCAAAGAAATCCGGTTGAGAAAGAAGAGAAAATCAAAAATAAGGAAAACAAGGAAAATGATATCGAAACGGAAGGAAAATAAAGAAAATAGACGAAAAATATAAAGAAAACGGAAGGAAAATGATACAGAAACAGAAGTAAAATAAACGAAATGGACGAAAAACAAAGAAAACGGAAGGAAAACACAAAGAAAACGGAAGGGAAACGAAGAAAACGGAAGGGAAACATACAGAAAACGAAAGAAAAGCAAGACTTAGATGAGTAGAAACGTGGTAGATTTTTTTCATTCGTAAGAAATTAAGTTTGGCTTACAGTATACGCATTTATAAATGATGATTATAAAATAATCATATCATAATGCAAGTGAAACTATAAAAAAACAGTGTCGTAAAAACATTTTCCTCTTCATACTTTTCTTATATTACTAAAGATTTAAAAAGAAATGACTAAAAGATATAGATAGATCTCGCTG
>NC_051408.1:12110593-12110760 GCF_015228065.2 Penaeus monodon
ACCTTGCTCCCTAATCGATGTTGCTGAAAATGGTCTTTTATTGAAAATTGCAACGTCTCGCCTCTATACTCTCCCCCGCGGGAAATCAGAGACACATATTCCAGAAATTCGTTTTTGTATCGAAGACTCTTTACGGTAATCAACGATGCAAATGTGTGTGTGTGTGT
>NC_051408.1:12114551-12114796 GCF_015228065.2 Penaeus monodon
TCCTTGTGATTCATTAATATCTACAGCAGTAAAAATGAAATGAGTATCAATCAGTTGCGTTTAACAGGGTATTTTATGTGACTTGATGGCTGTTGATATTGTTTTTGTTAAAGGCGAGGGAGAGAACAATAACTACCCCGGTTGCATTGCATGTGGTGATGTGCAAATAAAATCGCCTTTCATGGAAATGTCGACATGAAACAGAAGTGAAACTGCTTT
This sequence comes from Penaeus monodon, assembly GCF_015228065.2. Classification (NCBI taxonomy): domain Eukaryota; kingdom Metazoa; phylum Arthropoda; class Malacostraca; order Decapoda; family Penaeidae; genus Penaeus; species Penaeus monodon. The sequence goes on from NC_051408.1 coordinate 12,114,771, forward strand.
CATGACTCATTCCTGAACCGGATCCC
>NC_051408.1:12115157-12115371 GCF_015228065.2 Penaeus monodon
TCAATCCTGTCAGAGTTGATGGCGTGAGGCTGGCCTGTTCTTGTGATTGTCAATCGGATTTCAAGGCTTTGCAGACATCATAAACGACGATGCAGATTGCCGGCTGCTGTCGCCAACATTATTGATTACTTACAGTGAGCGTAGGATGTAAATCCTTGTTAAAAAAGACGCGATCGCTAATGCAAAGGAATGCGGGAATTAGTTCTACCACTTC
>NC_051408.1:12115846-12115963 GCF_015228065.2 Penaeus monodon
TCTGGTTAAATGGAGTATCTCTTTCATAAGAAAAAGTGGAGACTGTAAAATGGTCAAAGACAGTCATTAGCATTGTTATATTACAAAGAACTGTATAACAGATTCATTCATGATGTT
>NC_051408.1:12116175-12116796 GCF_015228065.2 Penaeus monodon
ACTTACACTAACCCTGGACACATATCTATGCAAAACGACCTTAGTTTCATACAATGAATGAAATCAACAGCTAAACTAAAGACACATAAGGTCAAACGACTTTAATTGAGACTGTTCCCAGACATCATACACACCACTGGCCTTGTCATCTTGATGTATTTTCGTATTCAATATATCTCGACAACTATCTATCTGCATTTGTGCGTGTGCGTGTGACTGTGTGCATTTACACTTCATACAATTTAAATGCATGTTATATATCAGAACAAAATAACAATAGAGTACCACATAAAAGCCAGGAAGAATGTTCTTGCATTCAATACTGCAAATGCAATCGATGAAATGCACATAGCGCACAAGTGTATTCCCAACAAAGCAATGCAGAACCTAATGCCAGAATAAACAATTTTCATGTTTACACTCTTCTGCTAATATTCGCAACACCAAGCAGTATTCTTTCCTTTTATGAAGAAGCATGTACGCTTTGTAATTTTTGATGATTATAGCATATTCATAAATTGCTTGTGTTTATCTGTATATCATCACTCACAAAAGACGGTAAACAAAAGCTAATGAGTAAGTTATTTTGATGAATTAAACTTTAAACTTGGACTGGGCCTT
>NC_051408.1:12116986-12117157 GCF_015228065.2 Penaeus monodon
GCAAGAAGAACCCGTCGATTATCATCCTACCCGCTTGCAACCTGTAATGACCAACAAAGTTGTGTAATAAGAATCATTATGTCATGAGGAAATGCAAACAATAGAAACGACCGTCTATTGACACGGGACAAACATGAAACAGGTTAAATGATTCAATTTCTTTAAAAGGGT
>NC_051408.1:12117789-12118052 GCF_015228065.2 Penaeus monodon
TTATTCTATCGGAGTCTTCTTAGTTAATTATTCATGTGGCCACTGAGAGATGCCAGTGAGGACAAGGTAACATCCCGTATTGTTTTTCCTTCGCAGTTAACTTTTCAAGTTACCCCAGCTATACGGACACAATATGATCGGACATGCAGGCAGTTCATTAGTATAAAGTATCATGGCCACGAAAAGAGATGCAGAGAAGACAGACAGGTAGAAGCGAAGTCTGTACAGTACACATACATTACAGTTCACGCGACGAAGAACAG
>NC_051408.1:12118331-12118527 GCF_015228065.2 Penaeus monodon
AATCAGCAAAAAATGAATAGCCCAAAGAGGAGATAATGCTTCCCTTTTCCTCGGCGCCACCGCAAGACACTCATGAAGAAGGAAAATGATGAAAAGGGAAAGAGAATAAAAGCAAGGATTCCGTGGAAAATCCTAATGGCGCTGACGAGGATCACGCGCTACGAAGGGAGGAAATTCATGACGATAGGGAAAAGAA
>NC_051408.1:12119503-12119591 GCF_015228065.2 Penaeus monodon
GAATATTTTTCTGCAATCCGCATGAAACGGTGACAGAAAATGTTTTCACCTTTTACTTTCCTGATATTTAGTTATGCAAGGGTACAGG
>NC_051408.1:12119840-12120044 GCF_015228065.2 Penaeus monodon
CGCATATCTGTGTGTCGATCAGCTATCCACGCACGGGTTGAGAAAACGTTTCTTAGAAAATGACACATATTTTTCTCTCTCACTTTGTGTCGCCGATAATGACAGTGAGTCTTCGGCACATAAAACGAATTTCAGTAATATGTGTCAATGATTTCCCGCGAGAGACGAGGCTTTGCAGTTCTAAATAAGATTTTGAATATTGCA
>NC_051408.1:12120360-12120552 GCF_015228065.2 Penaeus monodon
ACATTTTCTACATCAGCTTTTACTGCAAGTTCTAGACACATTTTCCCTGGTCGGAAGAGAATATTTTCTCCCCCCTCTATTTGTAAAGGTTCACATTTCTATATCAATTGATCTTGATTATTACCTGCTTCTTCCATTCTCATTTGTCTTACTTTCCTCACATGGGATTTCAGCTGAGTCATTCTTGTTCCT
>NC_051408.1:12122108-12122829 GCF_015228065.2 Penaeus monodon
TCCAATAGTGGGAAATCCGGTGAAGTTACGCAGGATGATTTCTTGGTTGCAGAGTATTTTTAGTCATCTGTGTCTAACAAAATTCAAAAAGTACATGTTAGTACATGCTAGAGGTTAATTTTGAACAATTATTCGTCACTTCAGATATAGATATAAATTACAAAGGAGGTATTAATTCTCTACAGAAAAATAAATGAGAGTAATATCAACAAAATACCTCGATAAATTTGCTGAAAGCCAGTAACTCTGCAATGCACGCTAAAGACCTCTGCTAACAAGGCCGTTATATATAAATAATTATAATAAGAAATACAAAACCGGGCATGCATCAAATATTTTCTGACTTTGTTTTTCTTTTGCATACAAAACAAAATCTGCTTCCTCTGCTTGGAAATGTTTCAAAGAACTTTTTCTTTGAGGAAATAAAGGAAAAAGGCTGTCAAAGAACGCAGCTCCATGCAAAAACAGATCTTACGGACAAGCACTTAATATTGAGCACTCGAGCCCGTGAGAGGACAGGATTTTCGGCAGTTGACACGACAATTTACTCTGGAGTTCCTTTGAGGACCGTTAATGAAGTCCTACTCCATCAAAGAATTAATACTAATTGATAACAGACGATGAAAGAACTTCTGAAGCCAGACGACGTTTACGGAAGTCCTTTCATTCATACATCAAAGTGTTTTAAAATGCACAGAGGTTGCAAATTATGAGGTCGAGT
>NC_051408.1:12124347-12124810 GCF_015228065.2 Penaeus monodon
TTTTTTTTTTTTTGGATGGCAGGAACTACTTACAGACAGGGAGCAAGCGTTTGTCAGAACATACATGCTAGTACCAAGGCAAAATATTCAGTGATAATGGATGGCTGCATTACATTATAAAAATAATGCCGTTACTAATACCGTAACTTGCATAAGAAAGTAAATTAATCACTTAATAGCTTATTCCTTTGAGGTTACAGTTACCTTTATTTTTGCGATAGTAGAATGATTTATTTGTTGTGATTATTATGATATTTTCTGCAATTTTGTTTTATAGATCTTTTTTATCGTATTTAAAGGTCTGAATGATATAAAAGTTAGTGAATAAATACCCATTTTGTTTTTTCTTTACTCGTGCATTTTGTAATGCAGTCAGGTAAAATACCACCCTTCAAAAAAATCCATTGGTAAATCAATAGATTTTGGATATGCTTCCCTTTGAACTCTTAAAAAGAAACAAAGT
>NC_051408.1:12125173-12125256 GCF_015228065.2 Penaeus monodon
TATAAGGATTAATTATTTCGCCACTTATAAGAACAAAATGAGAATTATGAATCTACTGTTAAATTCCTTTGAACAGAGCATTG
>NC_051408.1:12125303-12125927 GCF_015228065.2 Penaeus monodon
AGAACCCGAAAGCCCTTTACATGAAGGTCGTTAGGTGTCTTACCCAGGAGATAAAGTTCTTTCCACTGCTACTCTTGAAGGCATTAGGGAATCAAGCTCTAGAGAGAATTTCCCAATGCCTTCCTTGATTTTTGTGTCTGGATAAGTTACGCGTCTTGTTTGTGTAAACTCAAAGGACTCAGTAATGAGACGAACTGTACTTGTTTACTGTGAAACCAATTTATCATATGCGGGCCAATTCATAAAGTAGCCAGGAATGACTGAAAAGTAGTATTTGCGTTACCATATAAATGCTCATTACCGCCATCGTTACAAAAAACTATAGCGGTACTTTGTGATTTCTAATTAATAGCAAGTGGGGACTCGTATTTGAATGATAGTTATTTGATTATCAATGTAAGTTACCTCCATAAAGATCCTAATGTGACAGAAATTGCCCCAAAGTTAGAAGTAGTGTCTTCACGGTCATCTCTTTTATTGGTATATTTGTAGCAATAATGCTAAAAGTAAACAACAGCTCAATGAATAGAAAAAAACATTATTAGCTATCTCTTCTGTCCAGAGATATTGTCGAACTTTGTAAGCCGTTTTTGTCTTTTATTACGGCGCAGTAGGCAAGCCAGA
>NC_051408.1:12126179-12126765 GCF_015228065.2 Penaeus monodon
AACACACACAATATATATTCTATATAAAAATAACAATCATAGAAATATTTATACATGATTAATACAACACTACGTTACTTCAGCTTCTATTTCATGTGTGTAAATAACCTAACCAAAATAGCTAAACTATAATGCAACAAACACACAAACGTAAAGCTATTTTCAATCTCTTAGGGAAGTCAGTTCCAATCCTGTTACATGTCCAGTGTAGACCTATAATCACTTTAACTTTTTAAGATATCCCGCGTCTCGCCCACACATTCTCTTTTGTCTTTACACTTCACCACACACCATCTAGCTTTGTGATCACATGCTTTTATTTACTTATTTTTTACTTGTGTTAAGGAATTACTTGTGTTATTATTATTATTTTTACTTGTGTTTGTGCTTTTTTTTTTTTTTTTTTACTTGTGTTAAGGGATTATTATTTTTTTCGTGTTACATTTTCCGTTTGGTTCTCTGGGTCGTATTTGTTTTTTTAACTTTTTATTATGATGTTTATTTTATTTTTTTTTTTTTTCATTTTCTATTATTTTCTCTTGTGTTAGGATTTTTTCGTTTCATTTCCGTATGTTCTCTGGTCGTA
>NC_051408.1:12127216-12127574 GCF_015228065.2 Penaeus monodon
TCAAAGCCTAACTCAGAACTGTGAAATTATAGTAAAAGAACCATGCAATATTTCCATAAAGTGAATAAAATCCTTCATTTAGCATTTTTAATCTAAGCGGCGAGTGCACCAGCGTAAAAAGGACAGCTGACTTTATTAGTTGCTGATATAAACCGGTTACCCTTTATGAATTTATTGCTGCGATGATATTTCGCTTCTTATTAAACTGTTTTCCAATTATAATTTCGAATTAAAGTATATTCGTTTCTATGATATATATATAACTTTTATTAACAGTGTAATGTTTTGCGAAGTGTTATTTTGAAAGACTTCTATGATGAAATTCAGACAGGAATATTTCCTGTGTGCCACAGCTAAA
>NC_051408.1:12128080-12128478 GCF_015228065.2 Penaeus monodon
TTCAATATGATAAATAGTCGCAAATGATTATAATATTTAGACTCGCATAGATATAAAACATAGATTCACATGAATATCATACTTAGGACACCATATATATAATATCAATATCCACATGAGTATAATATTTAGTCTCCCAGATTTATAGTATTCAAACTGACATAGATACAGTACTTAGACTCGCACAACTATAACATTTAAACTAAGAGAAGTATGATATTGAGACTCATGAATATAACATTCCGAAAAATGGATATAATTAGATACACATAAATACACAACAACCCAATAACGCACTCACATAAACACAATCTCTATACTCAATAAAATACATTTAGAGAAACAGATATAATTAGAACACATAGATATAACCTTTAAACAAATAAATATAATGAAGC
>NC_051408.1:12128507-12128889 GCF_015228065.2 Penaeus monodon
GGCAACGAAATCTTAGCCAAAACTTTCTTGCCACGTTATCTGACCGAGTAATTATAATTTTTGCGTCCGCCCCCCCTCCCACCTCTACAGAATGCCCGACCGAGAAGCTAGGGTCATAAACCGAATATTTTTAGTAATAAAGCAACCGGTGGAGGGTAAGGAGCGTGTTGCCCCGTTAATGCACGGTGATAAAACAGCGTAATTTGTTCTTTATGTGTGATAAGACCTGACTCATATAGCGGGGAAACGTCGCGTGATAGGGGGATTTTTTTTTTTTTTTAATATATGACGGTTCGCTTGTTTTCTTTGTGTGTGTCGTTTGTAATTGGACTGATAATTTTAGGAAAATATATCATTAGTGATTTGTCTAGCATGTCAATTT
>NC_051408.1:12132162-12132384 GCF_015228065.2 Penaeus monodon
AGTGATTGGAATTTGCCCATGATCTTCATATAGCTATATGGAATTTCAATAGCATTAGAAACCCCTTATTACTTCTAATAAATTCATCAGCACTGTGGCAAAAAACATATAATTTTAGTAAATCATGAACACTCCTTAACAACCCGTCACTCTCATTTCATATGCGTTTTCTACCTAGTCTTGTTTATAAACCTTTTTAGTGCCAGTAACAAGTCTGTAATC
>NC_051408.1:12132799-12132874 GCF_015228065.2 Penaeus monodon
TATTATTCTTTGTGATTTCTGACATAATCAGATACAGTCATGAGACAGAAATTTGAAAATGGGAAAGATCCTTGG
>NC_051408.1:12133612-12133860 GCF_015228065.2 Penaeus monodon
ATAGCGAATTGGAAGCAGAAATAAACCACAGAGTATTGACTACTTTGAGTCGCTGGGTAGAAAACATATGTAGTTTTGTGAGACTAGCAATGCTTAAGGACCCTAAATATACGTTAATAAATTAATAAAAAAAAAACAGGGATGAAAATGAAAAGGAGGATATGCGGAAAACTAGCTGGAATGGAATTTCAAAGGAGAAAATAAGATGGATGACTACGGTTCAATGGCGACCGCCATTTGACATACAT
>NC_051408.1:12134182-12134459 GCF_015228065.2 Penaeus monodon
CGGGGACAAGTCTTATTAATCTGCCACCGTTAGGGATGCAAAAATGGAAGACACTGGTATGGCAATGTAATTTGGAGGGGAAAGTACATGTGTATGAGAGCTAGCAAGGAAAATGGGAGAGAATTGGGAGGATCAAAGAGAAGACGAGAATTAGATAAGGTGGGAGAGAAGCTTTGACCAGAAACGTATAAGGGAAGTTGTCGACGGATGCCTACGGAATATTGAAGGGAAGAAAGTAAGGACAGATAGCATAGGTATGGGTCATTGTAAAGATGGG
>NC_051408.1:12134677-12134963 GCF_015228065.2 Penaeus monodon
AACGGATTTATGTATGCTGTGTGTGCCTCACTGCCCACAAATCAGTCCTCCATTCTCTACACTTTTTGCTGCGATGTGTGAGTGATTTAGGTCTGACATGGTTCTTGTCAAATGATTCAAAACACTGTGTACTGTACTTATAGCAAACAGGTGAGTTGCTTTTCGTTAGGGCGACACAGTTGCCTTTCACATATATTAATTTGCATTGTAGTACATGGAGAGTTTCGTTTGTTTCAACAGCACTCTCGATCCATCAACACCAGAAGAGGTTAGGAAGCGACAGAGC
>NC_051408.1:12135001-12135204 GCF_015228065.2 Penaeus monodon
GGATCATAGGGAAAATAATACAGACACGGGAATTTGTTAAAGTCAATCTGTCGAAAGAAATCTCTATGCAGATCTTTCCATCTCTTATCTATAATCATGTTTGATATTTTCGCATTTTGTTTTCATTTTATTTACTTTCCGTTTTAATTTCTAGGAATTCCTTCCTAGCTCTAATCTCTCCTTCTCCTTCTTGGCATACGTCA
>NC_051408.1:12135275-12135482 GCF_015228065.2 Penaeus monodon
TGGCCATTTATCGTTTTATTTTTCTTTCTAATTTCCTGCACGGCTCGACGTGAGACAATTTTGGAGGGCATGTAAACACTAAAATATCTCATTATCAACAATTGCTTTAAAATTTATGTGTATGTTTATTACTATACGCTATTCCCAATATTATATTCAATGTCTTATCAAGGGAAAGTTATCTGGTCATTCTAGCTAATGATAAGA
>NC_051408.1:12135607-12136701 GCF_015228065.2 Penaeus monodon
CCATTTTCTTCCTCTCCTCCATTCCGTCTCTCTCTTTCTCTGTCTCGCTTTGATGTGCGAGCGTTTCATCTTTTGTGTAGTAGTGGATGGTTCACATTTGACCTATTTGCTGTTTGTTGAATACATTCCACATTTTAAATGCAATTTTTGTGTTTTGCAGACGGCCAGACAGACGCAAACTGCCGTACAAATAAAGGAGCGAGACGTGCACGTTGATACCAGTTATCATACGATTCACATTCTGTTAACAATCTACACGACACTTAATAACATTTAGCACCGCTGCAGTAACGGCAGGAGGCACCACTACCAGCTATGAAACGGGAAACAAATTATACTGTATCCAGGAGAGTCATATAGTATTTACCTACTCTTATTACAGTGTGGGAGGACGAGCGTTACTCTATCGTTGTTGGGTCCTCACTCTAATAAAGGCATGGAGCTATTGCAGAAATGGGTTCAGTTGGTGTTGTTGAATTAGGTATCTGTGAGTTATATGTTGTACGGGTGAGTACGAGGAATTTATTAAACGTATGCTTAGTGAATCTAAGCTTGCGTGCTGGAATACTGTGTGATATACATTTGTGCAGATTTTGAAAGCATCTTTCTTCGTTTTCGAATATGTATGCAGTAGAGCTTATATTTGAAAAGGAAGACATGTGTAAGAAAAAGAAAAAAAATATATCGTACAAATACTTGAAGGAAAAATAGAATCTTGAAGTTTTATCCTTCATGCAGATTCTGATTCCCGCTCTCTCTTTTTTCCCACGATGACCTGAAGAGCTGACACGCAGATTATTTTCTCGCAAAATCTCCTGTTTCTGTAGTTTCTGACTCAGTAAATTCTCGTAATTTCATCCCTGAGTCGGAAATGGTTCTTTCCCTCAAGACGCCCTGAGGAATAAGCACAGAAGGAGATTCTTCCCCGAGTGCCATCCAAGGAGCGTGAGGTCCTTGAGGGAGCGCCCAAACACGATTCGAGTGAAGGGCGGTGCTCGGTTGAAGCCGTAGCGCTGAGCCTGCAACTCTATAATTTACTGTAGCTGGAGAAGGTTCTCGTTTACACGTGGAAGGGAGGTCTTCTCCATCTTCGT
>NC_051408.1:12136950-12137105 GCF_015228065.2 Penaeus monodon
CGTCGTCCACTCATCCCCTCTCTCAGTGTTTACCTTAATTTAAGACTTTTACATCAGCCTTGAGTAAACCTCAAGATGAAGTGAATAAAAACACGCTCATGTAAACCTCAATTATGACTCTGAAACGATTAGGACACTCCCCCCTCCCCTCCCCT
>NC_051408.1:12137139-12138057 GCF_015228065.2 Penaeus monodon
CGCGAGTAAAAATGTTACAGTGATATCTTAATTAAATAACTTCTGTAATTTGTTAATGTGATAATTGTTTCAGCATCTTTGCCTTCTTTCAGTCTTATCTATTTTGCAGTATAAAAGTCTTCATCTGCAGTTTCTCCTTCTTCTCCGCTCCCTCTCCTCCCTTCCGTTCATTTCCCTCCCCCCTTCTTAGCTCTCCCTCCCTTCTCCCTCCTTCATTTTACCTCTCTCTCCTTTCTCCCTGATTCATTTTTAATCCCTCCCTCTCCCTTTTTTTCTTCTCCATGCACACTCTGTTATATTTCCGTCCTCTCCCTTCTCTCCCTCCTTCTTGCACTATCTCCCTCCCTTCCTCTTCCTCTCTCTCTCTCTCCCTTTTTCTTTCTTTTTTAACGCCTCCTTTTTTCCCTTCCTTTTCCTCCTTTACTCTGTTTACTTCTCTCTTTCTTCTTCCTTCTTCTTTTTCAGCCCTTCTCTCTTCCTCTCCTTCTCTCCATTCACGAACTTTTTACATTTCCCTATTCTTCCATTCCTCTTCCTCTCTTCTTCCTTCTGTCTATCTCTTTCTGTCTCCCTCCCTCCCTCTTCCTATTTCTCTCTCCCTTCTCCCTTCTTCTTTTAACCCCTTCCTTTATTCATTTCTTTCCCTACTTCCTTCTTCTTCCTTCTCTTTTTTAACCCCTTCCTTTATCCGTTCCTTTCCATCCCTCCCTCTTCTCCCCCCCTCCCCTTCTTGTTTTTTCCTTTATTAACCCCTCCCCCTCCTCCCTCCTTCTTCCTCTCCTTCCATTCCTCTCACCTCCCTTCCTCCTTCTCTCTATCTCTTTCTTCCCCGCTTCTTCCTTTTTTAACCTCTCCCTCCCTCCTTCCCTCCTCTTCTACATGCACACCCCTGTGACACTTCCTTCTTCCTTTTCTTAC
>NC_051408.1:12138369-12138557 GCF_015228065.2 Penaeus monodon
TTCTACATGCACACCCCCGTTACACTTCGTTCCCCAGATTCTGAATTGCTCGGCGTGTTCTCAAGACTTGGCGGAGTCGTGTCTAGAGCCGAGCGAGAGACCACGCCACTCGGGCACGTCGCAAAAGATCTCCAATTTGAAAAAAAAGGAGAAAAAAAGGAAAAGGAAAGATTTCTTCTCCGTTTCCT
>NC_051408.1:12138991-12139207 GCF_015228065.2 Penaeus monodon
ATATGATTACCATTTCCATTATTATTATATATATATATTTTTTTTTATGTGAATTTATTACTTCGGGACAATTTTTTCCCCGTTTCTGTTTTAAAATTCCACTAGAACACATATCACTTTTGCGAAAAATTCCTAGGGAATAAGATTCAGTACAACAATATATCGTGCACTAAATTCTTTATATACACTGACATGAATATTCACATCCGGCAACCC
>NC_051408.1:12141229-12142391 GCF_015228065.2 Penaeus monodon
CGTGCATGCGTGCATGCGTCAACAGATATCACCACAAACGACTTTCTCTCTTTTCTCAACATTCCACCCGACACCTCAGAAAAAAAAAAAATAAATAAAATCCCTCCTCTTGTAAACTGATCATAATGAAGACCAGTCAAAGGGGAGGGCAATGGCGAGAGGGAGGGGGGGAGGGGGTGATGTCATAGACGGAATTAATTACCCGGAGATAGACTCGGCCGCCCAATTACCGGAGGAGACTCTTAGGCGGAGGAGAAATTACCTCACATTACGACGAGTGGTTAAAGCTGCCCGGGACGAGTGGCGAGGTCGCTCCGGCCGCCGACGCTGCTGCCGCTCGCTCGCTCCTGCTTGATGGTGGCTGACTTCGCTGATTCCTGATTGATTGCTGACTTCGGTGGTTCCTGCCTGATGATGGCTGACCTCGGTGATTCCTGATTGATTGACTGACTTCGGTGGTTGCTGCCTGATGATGGCTGACCTCGGTGATTCCTGATTGATTGCTGACTTCGGTGGTTCCTGCCTGATGATGGCTGACCTCGGTGATTCCTGATTGATCTGACATTCGGTGGTTCCTGCCTGATGATGGCTGACCTCGGTGATTCCTGATTGATTGCTGACTTCGGTGGTTGCTGGTTGATTGCTGATCTCGTTGATTCCTGATCTTGTTGATTCCTGCTTGATGGTTGCTGATGTCGTTGATTCCTGCTTGTTGATCTTGTTGATTCCTGCTTGAGAATTGCTGATTTCGTTGATCCCTGCTTATTGATTGCTGATTTCGCTGATTGCTGCTTGATTGCTGATTTCGTAGATTTCTGCTTGTTGATTGTTGTTCTCGTTGATTCCTGCTCGCTAATTGCCGATTTCGCTGATTCCTCTTTACTGACAGTTGATCTAGATGACTCCTGATTCTTGATTGCTGATCTCGCTGATCCCTGCTTGCTGATTGTTGACCGCTGATTCCTGCTTTGCTGATTTTTTCTTGTTTCTTGCTGCCTGTTGTTCTTGCTGATTAATTTTGCTGATTTCTTTCTTTGTGATGATTTTTGCTTGTTAAATTTACCGCTTGCTGAGTTTTTCTTTTTTTTTATCTGATTGCTTGCTGTTTGGTGACATTGCAGTCTGCTTCCTACTTATCCTCGTGCTTATACCTGTTCATTCT
>NC_051408.1:12142853-12143609 GCF_015228065.2 Penaeus monodon
CTTCACCACCACAACGATATATGATGCGGAATTGTAAAACCTTTGGGTTTACTATTCCGCATCATATATATTGGGTGAGTATATCGTAAATAATCAACAAACTTTAAATGAAATATACTAGAGAAAACTAATTCAGGAATATTGGACATAAAAATATTCAGACGATGATGTAAATAATGATTATACACTGAATTATACTATTTTACTATTCTGTCATTATGAAGAGTATCATAATGATTATCCCACACCCGTTAGTGTTGATAATAATGATAACGATAAATACCCTAGTAAAATCTTTGAAACTGGTATTAGAACAAAATGAAAATAAGATTTGCATAATACCAGAGCTGCTTTGTTTTGAATTGCATTTGTGGTATCTTTTGTTACTCCCATTACAAAGCGATATAACAGAACGCTGTTTACATTATAAACAACGGAAGACTTCATTGGTGGAGTTAACATCAAAGGAATGAAATTCTTTTTATTCTTTTTTTTTTGTACTTTAGTCATGAACGAACCTGAGCAGGAAATAAATATTTTGTGGTTTCCCCGCACAAAAGGGGATGTTGTTCATTTTTTCCCAACAAATTTGATCGCAGGGAATTCAATTTTCGTCTTTCCTACGAGAGCGAGAGAACAGAACTTTTTTTTTTTTTTTGGTGACGATTTCAGTGAAAGCCCACATATGACTTCCTTTCCCTTCCCTTCCCCTCTGTGAAGTCATACTCTTCTCTATATAGTCATTTCACTCAACTC
>NC_051408.1:12143872-12143947 GCF_015228065.2 Penaeus monodon
CGGGGAGATAATCTGTTAATCTGACATTTTTTCTTTGTTTTCTTGCACCTTGGTAAATATATTGTGTTAGGGCTA
>NC_051408.1:12144889-12145138 GCF_015228065.2 Penaeus monodon
TAATTCCACATCTTCAAATTGCAAGAGAACGAGAGCGAGAGCAGCCATTAGGCAGTGTATCCCGTGTACTGAGAGTGTGACGTGTTCCCACTCCCTTCGGACGAGCGAGCGGTACGTTTGCGTGCGAGAGCTTTATCATTACCTTTAATGTTTTCTTAAGACGATGTTGAGGCGAATTTCGGGGAGAGATGCGTGGCGAGGCTGCTACTGCAATAATTTGAATATCTTCTGTGGTTCTGTGTAACTGCG
>NC_051408.1:12145486-12145763 GCF_015228065.2 Penaeus monodon
CCTACGATGCAGGCCCATGGTAAAACCGAACAAAAAAAAAATCCCTTTTATAAAACAGGAAAACAGTTTTAGCTTCCACCCTCAGTTGGGGAAGGAGAGGGAAGCGTTCATAAAGCCAATAAAAGGAAAAACAAGAAGACAAAAGGGGGAAGAGGTAGGCCGGAAGACCAAGACAGGTAGAGGCAGGCAATCATTCGTGCAGAGGAGGAAGCTTGCTTGGGAGGAAAGGATGGGGAGGCTGGCTAGCGTCGTGGGAGGAGGCGGAGCTTCAGGGAAA
>NC_051408.1:12146758-12147402 GCF_015228065.2 Penaeus monodon
TTCCAGCGTATGAGTTTGTTTTGAAAATTTGATGGGTAATCGCTCGCTGACTTTTATGCGAAGAAATTATTAATTGCATCTCCCTCGCCTCCTTCGTCATTAATGGTTTTTAATACGTCGCTGAGTGATTAATGTTTCATTAGCGCTAATGGTGATCGCCTCCATCTATCATGCAGGAATTGAGGAATACATTTTGATGATGAAAAACAATGGAGATTCATCTCGCTCGCATTTCGCTCTTAAAAGCATTTACAGAAATATTTGTGAATCCTTTCGAGAAAAAAATTAAAATAAAATAAAATATACCGTCCTTCATTGCCTTAAAAATCTTTTAGGGAAAACATAACCCTAATGATCTTGTTTAACTGATCAGAATGTCTATAAAGTTCAGTCAAGATTTCACTTTTCAGTGATTCATTTCTCTAGCTTATTTGTATAGCCCTGCAGGTAACTTGAAAAAATAAAGGAGTTTCTTACATAAGAAAATTGAATAATATTGCACAAATGTATATATTTTTCTACGAGTTCGAGACTTTGATCTAGAATATGTTTCTACTTCAAACAATTTTTTTTTCTAAAAGAGTATAAAGTACAGTATATAAAAAATGAATTCAAGCTCTCTTCCTTTTTGAATTTAGGGTTGT
>NC_051408.1:12147948-12148253 GCF_015228065.2 Penaeus monodon
AGCACTAAGAAAAAAATAAATTGCTACTCTTTTGTATCCGTAACTACACTCGTAAAATGCAGTCACGTGTTCATAATCTTTTGATTATGGATGTAACAACTGTTACATTCTCATTGTAAAGTTTCATTGCAGTGAGATCCCTAGACGCTCTTAGTTTCTAAATAAATTATGTAAAAACGTACAAAAAATCACACATTTACAACCTCACTCCTACAGACACTTCCTACACGCACACGTACACACAAATACATACCTCCCTCCATAAAGTCCCCAATACGCAGTCAAATACACATACGTACACTCCT
>NC_051408.1:12148408-12148551 GCF_015228065.2 Penaeus monodon
TTCCGTCCAAGATCCCTTTGAACTTCACGAACTCGAAGTCAGTCAAACAGAAGTTCAAAGGATGCAAACGCCGGCTTTATAATGTCAACTGTAATATATCCATCTTAGCGTCTTGAATAAAGGTTTGTTTGTCAACAGTTTAC
>NC_051408.1:12148947-12149134 GCF_015228065.2 Penaeus monodon
TAATGACCGTAATTGGTAATACAAAAATTTAACAAATGCACCCTTGTTTTGATATTAGTTGGTTTTAATTTATATACCTAACGTTGGCAAGCTTTGATATATTTGACATGATCAGAATATTAAATAATTTTACATTACAAGATGAAAATACTCGCGCACCACCGGGCGTTCTTCACTAGAGTGAACA
>NC_051408.1:12149401-12150511 GCF_015228065.2 Penaeus monodon
GAAATAATTCTTAGCTTTCACGAACCTAATAAGATTACGTTTTCCGAAGAAAAACATAATCCTATAAATTACAGCTCTCTAACTTTTGATTCTGTCAGCTTCATGAAGTCCTTATTGGAAGCTTCATATAATTTAATGAAACAAGTTTTTTTTTTTCATTTTTGGGTCTCCATCATATATTAATTGATCGAATGTTTTTGTTTTTTTCTTTCGCTTTCTTTTTCAGAGTGAAGGGACAAGCAGTGATGCAATTCCAAAGACAAAATTTCATATTTTAGAGTTTAGATTTTCATTTGAAAATATGAAAATATGGGGTCTACCCCAGTCCTGGAATACATTGAAATCTCATTTTAAAAATTCAAATAATGATACAGTTAACAATTTAATTATGAAGGAATTTTCTTCCTCAGCAAATTCTTGTGGATAGTAAATATATTTGACTGTGATTCATGTCCGTCAGTTATTGAGAGAGAAAGAGGCTATTTGATCACTTATGATAATTACGTTTATTGCAAAACATCTTTTCGCAACCATTAGCTAATTAAATATTTCATAATATAACAAAAAATAATAATTTATTAACTGTCCATCAGTATCATATTCTCTGGTCTGCGATATTCTAAAAAATAATAATAATGATAAGTTGAAGTCTCCTTGTTAGTAAAACATGCTTACAGAAAATGCAAGCAATCGTTCTACTGGACTACACAAAGTTATAATTATCACTTTGTTACTGCTCTTGATAGCTGCAAACACTTACTCTATTAGCCAAAATTTACGCATTTTGCGAAATGAAATAATTCTCATACTCGTGGCATTAAGTCACTATATTACTAAAAGACGTTCCTTTTTGTTAGAAGAAACGTAATTACATTTCAAACAATTCTCTTTTTAGCAAATACTTTCAAACTTTTTTTGTTAGCTAAAGGCTACTTCCTTCGATTGCAGCAAAAATCTGCTTCCGCATTTACTAGTCTGTATCACAATTAACCCTAATTTTTAAGGTAATAACATTTCAGGATTAGAAATAAAAGGATAATAAAGGAAAAAATAAACAGATGACGAGTGGGAAATATAAAACTGGAATCTTGCATCGAGATGGTGATTTAA
>NC_051408.1:12150545-12152234 GCF_015228065.2 Penaeus monodon
TTGAAAACTACCAGGAACAACTTTATTTTGCCTTTTTACTTTTTGTGTACTATTTATATTTGTATATTGCCGTATTAGTACAAGACAATATTGCCCTTCCCTGGCCAAATGCCCTTCTTGTCATAATCTGTTTTCTCGTGATTGAGATGGAAAATAAACTAGATTACTGCGCACACTGAGACACCCATGTACACAGCAACATACCTTCATCCGTTCATCACTCTTCATAATATCATTCCTTCCACTCTGACGCAATACCTTTCCTCGCACCTCTACCCCTAGGCACATTCTCCCCTCCCTTTCCAGTTCTTCCTCTCGACCCCCCCCCCTAACCCCATCCCACCCACAACGGACTGCATTCTTCCACTTTTTACCTCCCACTCTGTGCTACAGTTCATCCAATCTATCCAGTGCTACTCATTCAGTTCCCCTTGTCCCTCCACATCATTCCAAACCCCACCTCTCTGTACCACCCCAGCTGCCTCCTTCATCCACTCCACCTTGTTCCCACTGATCTAATTTTACCCCATCTCCCAATCCTTTCTACCCCGGCCATCCCATACCCTTCACACCCTCGACATCTACCTCCCATCCCACCGCTGCCACACAAAGTCACACAGAGTTATGTCCGCAGTTTGTTAGTGTCGGCGCTTCTCGGTGGCCAGCCTGTGTGCCGGCGGCTTAATCACGCGGAAGTAATTCTCTCGCCACTTTTATATTCTTGTGATTTACGGAACTCTGACTCGACAGGCGGACTCATCACGATCTCACTCTCTTTCTTTCTGTTTTTCACTTTTTCCTCTTTCTTCTGCGTCGTGATCCTTTTCTTTTATTCACTTCATTTCTGGGAGATTCCTTTTTTATATATGAAATGTCATGAATTCCAGGGAAAGATAATTAAATGCATATAAGGTGATATGATAGATAAGAATACAGAAAGGAAAATCAGATATTTAAGATGATTTAGTCTTGCAAAAGATCGGATATAATACATGATAAGTTTCCATTTTCATATTCATTACAATCACAATGGTAATGAAGACAGTACGAGTAACAACAATAGAAATAATAATATAAACAGATATATAGATACATATTTATATACAGATAAATTGATTTATTCATTAGATGAATATCAATATTATTACTTATATTATTATTGTCATTACCTGTATTATTTAAAAAAATAATAATGTAGATTGTTTTTTGTCAATACATCTTTCCATGTATCAGTAAGTCATTATGTTTGTACGTTTGTCTACCAATCCGTATATCTATTTGAATATCAAATTCATACTCAGTCTACTTATTCTGCTGACTTGCAAAAACGTCTGACCCCGTCTCCTCGGCGCAACAATGCATAAGACACAAGAGAATCACTGCTTTGGTCAGAGATCAAAAACCTGTTTCTTGTGTTTTTCTTTCCCGAACACAACACAAGATCTACTATTGAAGTATCCAGTCATTCGGAATGTTTTGTTACTTTTTCTTTGCGTGTGTTTACTTGGGATATGAGAAGGAGAACGTGGATTGTCTTGAACAGGAGGCTCTTAGATTAGCAACATAAAATGCTGTATTGCAACTAAGGTGATTCATGTTGTTATCAGCATGACACTATGTGAGAGGCGCACGCATTCCACTGCGGCGTTTAGTACTTTTGTTCGAAGAGAATGGCGCGGAAGTTAATTC
>NC_051408.1:12154578-12155424 GCF_015228065.2 Penaeus monodon
CACTAATGGCCAAAATTAACCGGCCACTCTTGGAAATTCAGTTCAAATCGATTTTTTTAATCTGTAATTTCGTATATCCAGATGGAAAGAAGATGAATGAAATATAACCAGAAATTTGTTAAGAAAGTTATTCTTAGTATTTGGAGTTTTTACCATCGGATTCACTATTTCTATGATTTTTTTTTCTTGAATGACACATAAAATGCAATAAGAATCATGGAAAGTTTCATGTCGATTAGCGAGGAAAAGGATTTGTTAAAAAGATCCTCTTTAGTCTAGCCTCCCTTTGATTGTGGTTCCTGTTGCTTCGTTACTTCAATCATTACTTGACCAATTTATCGCAATTTTCTTCACATTTTTACTGTTTTACAAGTTCTTGAAAAATGGTGAGTAAAAAATATATCAAGTAAATTCATTTTCAAACGTAACTTGAACTCCCACTTACCACTGAAAAAAACAGTTTTCGATTACTTAGGCCCAATTAAAACTGACTCGTTGTTACAGAGTATGGCCCCTGTTCCTAGACTGAGCATGGAAGACAAAGTAAGTGTTGTTGTCCTCTACGGAGAAGACTACAACTGCAGCAAAATTTACGAAAGGATGAAAGTAGCAAGGTCTACTGTACAGGAGATAGTTAAGAAGCCCAAAGAATCAGGAACAGCGAAAGACAGGGAAGGTAGATTCGGGAAAAAGAAGACAACAAAAAGAGAGGACAGAGTCATCGTAAAGGATGCTCAAGAAAAAAAAATTGACATAAACTTGAGCGGTAGGACAGTAGGGAGAAGACTTCTGAAGAGTCTTTGTAGGGCCAATAAGAAACCATTATTAACTGAACAGCTAAGGGAG
>NC_051408.1:12155638-12156006 GCF_015228065.2 Penaeus monodon
CCCGACTGTACAAAATCAATGGAACTGTTAATGGATAGAAATACATTAAAATCTTAAAATACGGTGCAGTTCAATTTCTAATCCACTGTTTTGAGGATAGTAAGCAGTATTCCAGCAGGACAGTGCTCCCTACCACATTGCAAAGATTGGTAAGACCTGGATAGCCAAAAATAAGCTGACAGTTTTGGAATGACCTGGTAATAATCCTGATTTGAAGCCAGTCGAGCATATGTGGGACTATATTGCAAAGAAAATTGAGTCTTTTGTGTCTAAAAATAATGATGATCTATGAGAGAGGGTAAACAAGGAGAGGAACAACATTCCTGTTGACTATAAATTCATCAAAGATTCTAAATTATTTTCTTAAA
>NC_051408.1:12158247-12158580 GCF_015228065.2 Penaeus monodon
CCGAATGTGTATTAAATCTTTTGTACTATTATTTCGTACTATCTTCGCCTGTCCTTTAGTGTATAATTTTTCATACAGATGGTCGTATGCTTCTGATTTTGCGATGGCAACTGCTTTCTTAGCTTCCTTGCAACATTGTTAATATGCTGCTCTGTCTTCATCTAGTTTACTTTCTTCCCATTTTTTCTTGGCTTTCTTCTTATTACTCACTTTTTCTTGTAGTTCTTCATCAAAACACCAAATTTCCTTATTTATCCCATACCTTTCCACTACTCTCGTCCAGGATTTCCTTTCCAGCTCTTAATATAATACTGTTTGCAACATTCCACCAGG
>NC_051408.1:12159753-12160051 GCF_015228065.2 Penaeus monodon
TCTTTAATTTCATTATAAAGACATCTGTTGAATCAGTGCATTCATGTTAGTAATATTAAACATAAGGTAAAGGGCAAATAGCTTGCTGAGTATTTTATGAACGTAAATAAACCGATTTCGATTTCTAATTACGAATAAATAGAAGTGAACGAGTCTAAATGTGTGCAGGTACTCTAATCCATCTATAAGCCGAACATCTTTTTTCTTTATAGTGTGAAAAATGTGAATTACTGAGGTAGTTATTTTTATTTAATGACTTTGTCGCTCCATTCGTCCTGTAAAGCCAAGTACTTCAAAC
>NC_051408.1:12160159-12160514 GCF_015228065.2 Penaeus monodon
TTTCATATTATCTGCCACGTCAAAAGCGAAGGGGATTAGGAGAGAGAGAAAGGCGTGATGGCAAGCCCCACCTTCCTCCTTTGCATTCGGAGGTCAACTCCATACTGATACAAACAGCTTCCCGGACCCACGGACGCCTATAAAACATACGTCTGGCATCGCGGCTTGCTTGCTGCCATTGTTCGCAGTATGAAACTTATTCGCAGTCAGGTCAGGTGAGAGTAGATGAGCGCTGCCGGGATCAATGTTCCACCAGAGACGAGAGGCGGAGGATGCTGGCAGGACTGTAAATATACTATATCTTTCCTAAAAGGTTCATTGTGTTACCCAAAAGAGTAATGTACAATAAGAAACG
>NC_051408.1:12160704-12160958 GCF_015228065.2 Penaeus monodon
GTTATTTGAATAATATAGGATCAGATATTGTTTTAGTTAAGCAAAAAGAGAATATAAGATTTTAAATAGCTTTGTCTTCTTTTTCGTAGGTTTTACTATATACATTTTTTTCGTTTAGCTAACGATTAAACCCATATTCTCTATTGGCCTCGTACGTTTAACTTTTATGTTTTTATTTATATTTTGCATGAGTATTGGCGACTTAATTCTAATTTCCCAGCATGGAAAAATACACAATAGAGAAATAATCACTG
>NC_051408.1:12160995-12161508 GCF_015228065.2 Penaeus monodon
ATTTTTTTTTACTCCAGAAGAAATATAACGAAGGATCCTTCCTCCCAGTACCAATATAAAAAGGAAACACACGCTCTTCCACAAACTGCGCCATTATCAACCCCGCCAGCTAGGGAGAGAGAGTGCGGTATTCTATCCTCAAATAAATTAAAGTACACCGCATCGGAAACAATTACACAGAGACACAGGCAATCTCCACCTTACAATTCCGGACGCTTTTCTACTCTTCAAAAATCATAGCGAACCAATTAGGGAGCCTGGATGATATCATGCAATTATCATCCAATCGTGAGGTATCATAATTACAATGGTATAATTCCGTTTCGTAATGGAATTCGACAACTGTGTATTTACCGTTGTGGAGAGCGAGTGGTATTGATTGAGATTACTGAAGTGGATGGAAGTGGAGGTTAAAGTGATTGCAGCGCAAATGACGTGGAGGGAGCTGGTGGATCCCAGTATTGGCTCCACAATTACTCCCGTAGTTGTGCATCTTTGGGGTTGTAGGTTCTG
>NC_051408.1:12163147-12164202 GCF_015228065.2 Penaeus monodon
TATGGATTCGTTTACTTGGTTAGTAAAAGCGTCGTTAGTAAGCCATTATGACTCTGTGATCCTTAATGTAAACAATGATATAAGAGACAAAGAAATATATATTCCATATATCATATGGCAAAGCTTACTGCCTACTTTCTCCTACTAATTATAAAAAGACAAGAATCAAGAGAAACAGATAAAGAAATAAAGAGAGCGAGACATTAAGTTATTGATATCATTCCGTTTTCTGCAGGCCAGTTGCGGTAATTTTCTTATATCTCTATTATTTAACATTTTCAAGAGTTTCATAACATTACATAAGAATGATTAAAGTAATTTTTAACTTCAATGGCAGAAATCCGTTCCTTGCTGAATATACCATTAATTTTCCATTTTTCATATCATTACTTTTCTCGTTGGCACATTCCTTTTGTTTCTAAGGTCACATGTCCAGTTCATTCTTCGACACACGCGGAGCTGTTTTCTTCGACCAGTCCCGGTACCATCTCCAGGCAAATATCAAAAAAGGAAAACATATCTACGAATAAGATAGCTGGTTGAAACATGATATGTTGGTTTCGCCAGAAAACCGCGTGGGAGGAAAGTCGTCAACCATCTCTATTATTCAGTGACATTAAACACCTAATCCCTCTGTTTTTAATAACAATGTGAATGCAATTATCCACCCACATAATCTCTACTTCTGAGTAAAATCAAGATGTTTCTAATACACAGCCTGCATTGCTACTGACGCGCGTGGGAGAAGAGTCGTCAAATTGCGCAATCCCTTAACTTCATGATGGAACTAATTAAGCAAGCTGCTATCTATAGAGATTTCAGATGAATGTTTTGATATATGATTTCCTACGATAAATTTTCCTAAATTCCTATAACATCAAAAGAAATTAACATATATAAACATTTTGCTGGAATTCACTTAATCGCCTAGCTTCTATATAGTCTACACATATGAATAATTGTAACCGATATATCTTAAATAAACGTTGAATCATAATTGATCTCGGTTACATATAGACTCACTATAAATACTACACTAGTATTTATAGTGAGTC
>NC_051408.1:12164340-12164617 GCF_015228065.2 Penaeus monodon
TCTCTCTCGGTTCTTACTTCGGACAATAAATGTAAAGTAATTGATTTCGTCCCAAATGGTATGAAAAATTAATAATCCATTTTTTTCAGCTTCACTTAAACACAGAAAAAATGATTCAATGCTGATTATGAACACAAAAGCCTTTGAATAAAACGAAAAAAGGTCGCAAGGAATTAAAAGAAAAATGAATGACAAAAGGCGACGAAAGGTACACACACATGTTTGATAACCTGTTTTTGTTTTGTAGTTTTTATTCTTCCTCCCAACATAAACGTAT
>NC_051408.1:12164918-12165558 GCF_015228065.2 Penaeus monodon
TCATGTCTTTTCCACAAAAGGAAAAGACATGATCCCAAAATAAGCGAGACGCTTTATCCTCGCACCGACGCCGTTCCAGCCCGTGAACTACAGCTTATTTCGCTCTCCCTCCCTCGAGACAACCGAAGAGAAATCCAACCTTGGCGAGAACCTCCGCAGCGAACAAGATAGTGTCGCGAAGCTTATAAAATTATGAAGACTCGAATCCACATCGAACTCTCCTGACTGACTCTGCTGACGTTGGCGACACTCGGCTGCAGGTTCGAGTCCATTTCTTTTTCGTTGTATGTTCGGAGTGTCAGTCGCAATCACTGAGGGTGCCAAGTCGTAAGTAAGGATAGGAGGGGAGAGAAGGGAGGAATAAGAAGAGGAAGGGAGGGAGGGAAGAGAATGGGAAAAGGGGCAAAGGAAAGAGTAAACGGGGGGATGAAAAGGGAGTAGAGAGGGAGGAAAGAAAGAGAAAAGGTGATTAGAGGGGTGGAAAAGGGAGAGGAAAGGGAGAAAGGGAGAAAAAAGGAGGAATGCATGGAAAGACGGTTCAGACGGAGGGAAGTGAGGACGATAGAAAAGGTAAGAAAGAAAGATAAAGAAAAGGAAGAGGCTGATATGTGGTTTGAATTGTCTCCTTTTACCTCATCAT
>NC_051408.1:12165635-12166392 GCF_015228065.2 Penaeus monodon
CAGCATCATCACGAGTATCATTATCTCTGTACTCCTTTTTACCCAATGATTCAATTTCTGTCTATATCCCTGTATATGTGGGGGTATAAAAATTGATAAAGAGGGAGAAGGAGACTCAAAAAAAGACAAAAAAAAATCATAAGTCGTTTTTAGTACAAAATTTTTAGAATCTAAATCCGACAGAAGTAATCTTTCTTTTCTTCGTGTAAATCCTTCTCTTCCATTCTCCCACTCTTCCATCCTCTGTCTGCTTCTTCGCACCTTCTCCTTCTTCTGCTCTTTCCATTTTCCTCTGTCTACTCCCTGTCTTTCCTCTCTCTCCTCTACCCTCTACCGCCTTTCTTTTCCTCCTCACCCTTTTCTCCTCTCCGCCTCCGCCCCTCACACTTTTCCCCTCTCCACCCCTCTCTAACCCTTTTCCCCTCTCCGCCCCCTCACTCGTTTCCCCTTTCTGCCCCCTCTCCCTTTTTCCCTCTCCGCCCCCCTCACCCTTTTCCCCTCTCCGCCCCCCTCACCCTTTTTCCTTCTTCGCCCTCCCCCCCTCTCCCTTATCCCTCTCCGCCCCCATCTCTTGTTCCCTCCTTCCACAGCGAGAGGGGATGACCCATCTCGATCTCAGTACGCGTCGCCATGGCAACGGCTGCAGCAACGAATAAATCTGAGAAGCTGTCAAGAGAGCATCAGAAAGCGTCGGGATAATTGTTTCCCCGGGGACTATTTGCGTGTGCACGTGTGGCCCGTATATGCTTGAGCTTGC
>NC_051408.1:12166691-12166920 GCF_015228065.2 Penaeus monodon
TGTATTGTAGTCTACAGTTAATGCGTTCAAGTGTTACGTTAATATCATCGCAATTTGAGCGCAAAATATTAAAAGAATATGTATCAAAAGTTGATATGCTTAATACGTTAACTTTAATGTTAAAAGATAATTAAACTCTAATGAGACACAGTGCAGTATGAAATATTCTGTGGCTTGTCAGAGAATGAAATAACGTTACCCTGAATATGTTCATCCAAGCAAAGAAAAT
>NC_051408.1:12168433-12168942 GCF_015228065.2 Penaeus monodon
TAACCGTTTTCTTTCATCAATATTTGTCAAGAAAAAATATTTCAAACTTTTCAAAACATTGTACATATATATCTCCCTTTCTTGCTATGGATGCATTTCATTTTCTGATAGTTTTTTTTTCGGAATGGATAGTCATTTGCCTTCATATTTCCTTTTTGATTTCGTCTTTCGTCCCATTTTGTTTCATTTTTTTACCCGATTTCGAACAAACCAAAACTCACCGGGGTTCATTTTGAGCTAACGATGCATTCACATATTTTGACCCCTCCTTTTTTCCCCTCCTTTTAAAGTGTTAGCATTTCATTCGCTAAACAATTTAATTAAGTGAGTCTAATGTCTATATCAAGAGTTAGTGTATGAACAGCAGAGAGGCGAAGTAATATCAAAATGGATCGCACGTATTGTAATATGCAGTATTTCAACGCGACTGAATTTCCATTTCCTCTGTGAAATGCCATGCAGTAGAAAGCACTGTGATGGGAAAGTAGTATGAGGCTGTGGACAACGCT
>NC_051408.1:12169617-12169928 GCF_015228065.2 Penaeus monodon
CAAGATGCACAACTTGAGCTTTCAAATACAAGAAATATTTTACAACTTTAGTCATCTGGCCATTGACATTCAATGACGTCATCGATGTCACTGGTCTGACGTCAAATAAGAAACATTTTTTTAAAGACTTTCTGTCTGTGGTGATTTTTTTTTTTTATTCCTCCTATCACTGTCTTCATAGAGCGGTGAATACATTAACCTACTGGACGTGGGTACATAAATGTTTAGTGTAGTTCTTTTGTGATTGGTCCACAGGCAAAACTGGAAGGAAATCGGTTTTTAAGGCTATTAATATCGATACCGTTATTAGC
>NC_051408.1:12171040-12171551 GCF_015228065.2 Penaeus monodon
TTCCAAACCACAATTTTTTCTGCTTGCTTCACAAATTTCATTGCGTCAATGTCTAATCTCAAAGGTTAATGAATGCAGACAAGTTGAGTCCGATTTCGTAATAAGGTTTTCACATTTCTTAAAAAAAAACTAATGAAGTATCATCGCCTAATATAATTATCTAAATGAAACATTTAATAGTATTACTTACTGTAATCAAGTATTAATTTCGTTCCTAATAATACAGAATGAAAAAAATTAACATGTGTATGTAGATATCTATTGTTTTGTATTATTTAGTACTTTGCGTTTTAATATTTTGCTATATTTTTTATATCATTATGTTTATCAAATTCATATTTACCGTATTTTTGTATTACGCTAGATCATAGACCATAAACCAAATCGTTATATACTGTAGATAAAATAGAAGAGAAATCTCACAAGGGTTTTGACTCAAGGAAAGCTGTGTAATAGAATATTTTATTTCATGTCTTATGTAAAGACAAGTATTGACCAAATAATTATTTTA
>NC_051408.1:12171917-12172238 GCF_015228065.2 Penaeus monodon
TCTTTTTCTTTATCGAAACATTAGACTCTTTATATAATATCCAATCGCTTTCCGTGAGCATCTGTGCAACTGCATGTTAAGTATCCTAACGAAAACACTTTTCATAAACACTTAAGAGATAAACAAAGTTACATGTTGCTTACCCTCCTGCCGTGTAATTTACCCGTGTAGTCTTGTTAAGTTGTTTGTTGTTTCACTGTACAGGTTTACAGGATCCTAAACCCTTTTACCATGGTGACGTAGACTATGGTCGACTTCTCGTTTACGCTAACAAGGTTGGCTTCCCTGTGATATGAACAGATTCGGGGGTGGGGGGTAGAG
>NC_051408.1:12172664-12173000 GCF_015228065.2 Penaeus monodon
CGTGTGCCGTCACCCATTCTCCCAATCCCCAATCGTACTTCTTCCCCCTCCTCTTCCCTTTTTTTTATCTATCACCTAATCGCATAAAGTTCTCATCCTTTGTATATTCTGACAGCGGATTGGGTCGCGTTCCTCTCAGGACTCACGTGTTTTTCTCCCACGCTGAATGTAGTCTCGCTCGACCCAATTGTTTTCTGCTTCTCTTGCCTTTCGTTAACTCTCTGTCGTTTTTCGGGTCTTGTCCTGCGTTTATTGTTGTCTGTTCGTCTCTGCCTTCTCTGTCTGTCTTTTTCTGACTGTCTTCCCTGTTGTCGCTGTTTCTCCTTCCTCTGTTCT
>NC_051408.1:12173234-12173329 GCF_015228065.2 Penaeus monodon
TTCCTGAAAAAAAAAAATAATAGATTTAAAAAACTGTCCATCAATAAACCAAGAGGAAATCAGAAAAAAAACGGGCTTTGGACATTAGTCAATTT
>NC_051408.1:12173467-12173801 GCF_015228065.2 Penaeus monodon
TTCCGTCTGACTGTCGCTCGCTCCTTTCCCTTTCATCCCCTAATAGAATAAACCTTCCTTCCCTTGTGTGCTCTGACAACCACGAGTGTTATGGTTTCCTGTGACATCACATGGCCGTGCAGTGAGTCTCCCTGACAGCATGTGATTGTGCTGCTTAGGAACACGGTAATATAGTGAAAACATCCCACGGTTTTGTGAGGTTGACAAACACGGAGTTATAATTCCCTTTTCTGTTGTTGTTTTAGGCCAGTGATTTTAGAGTTGATTTTGCTCACTTGTTCTCTCTGCGTTTCCCACCTTACCTATATTTCCTCCTCCTTTCTCTCACTGTTTC
>NC_051408.1:12174934-12175167 GCF_015228065.2 Penaeus monodon
GAAAAACTATCTGGAATTGCAGCTGTTATAACCAAATATACTTTTCCAGCAAATGAATCACAAAGAATGGCCCTTTTTTTTTGTCCTGTGGCACTATCTCACCGGTGATAGTGAGATACAATCGCTGGAATATTGAAAATTGATGATACGAAGTTAATAAATAAAAGTTTGTAATGGATGGCCGTCCAACTGTGGGGCACTGGAGTTGTATATGCAGTTGCAGTAATGGTAAT
>NC_051408.1:12176344-12176652 GCF_015228065.2 Penaeus monodon
AAAATAACACTAGAGTAGAAAAATAATTATATTCATGAACGAATGGAAAATAGAGACAGCCAAGCTAAATAAAAAAGTTTATTTACATCACAAAAATAATATTCTTTTTACGTTGTTTTATCCACTGTGTGGAAGTGATAGTGTTACTTTTCCTTTATGTGATTATGTACAGTACGTGTACTTAGGATAGCATCTGTTTATGCTCTTGTTTATGTTTATGTTTGAGGGGAATAAAGAGTGACGGAGGTTATGTACTTGATTGTATGAGTGCTTGTGGGGGGGGGGGGGGTTAGTGGGTAGTTTGTTGT
>NC_051408.1:12177220-12177321 GCF_015228065.2 Penaeus monodon
CTGGCGTGTGTGTAAAGAACTGGAAATGAATGCATTTAAGGGAAAGGCTAACAAACTTCCACTTGCCACTTCCATTTTTTATCCCTCCCCCTCCTGCCTCC
>NC_051408.1:12177357-12177770 GCF_015228065.2 Penaeus monodon
TCTTTTGTTCTATTCAGTTTTTTGTCATCCCTTCTTCTACTCTTCCTCTCCTCCCCTGTCTTTTCTTTCTCGCCACTCCTCCGCATTTTACCTCCCTTTCTCACTTCTTTTTTCTTCTCCACACTCCCTCTCTCACTCACTTTCTCATTTTCTTCCTCTTCATCATTCTCACTCCCTGTCCTACTGTCTCACTTTCCTCATCATCATCCTCATTCCCTCCTTTCCTCCCTTTCTATTCTTCCCCTCCCTTTCTCTCCCTTTTATCACATTTTTCCTCCCTCCCCTTCCCAGCACACTCCTCCGGCTGCCAGCAAAAGAAAATACTTAAATACTTCAGTCCCGGTTTGTTATAGGTCAGAGTTTTTTATTGTTTGTAAATCTAGTCGTACGTGTGTGTTTGCGTTTTTGTATGT
>NC_051408.1:12178071-12178158 GCF_015228065.2 Penaeus monodon
ATGGGAGTGTCAAGTTACATATAAAATAAAACGACAAAAAACACATATCTGCAACAAAATAAAGTAAAACGACAAAAAACATATTTG
>NC_051408.1:12178196-12178571 GCF_015228065.2 Penaeus monodon
GCGACAGCACAGGCGGTAATTAGCAACAGAGTCAACATCAGGACCAACGCCATCATCTCCAGCTAAGCTTGAATTCTAAAGCACATTTGTTGTTGCATTGGAATATTTATTGTGAAATTCGGAAGGGAAATCAATTGAGGGAAAGCTGGTGGGCCTTCGGGGTGATTAAGGGATTAGGGACAGACAGACAAATTAGGTCAAAACAGTAAGTGTTTGCGGGGTAGCCTTTTACTAATGAAATCTTTGTTATTAAGTTTGATTTATTCGGTGGCTTTGGCGAGATGTGCTGATGACTTTATAGTTGAGAAAAGGGGGATTAATGTCAATATGATTATCGTGTGTGTGGAACGTACGGGTTATTTGGTAAATTGAATT
>NC_051408.1:12178987-12179195 GCF_015228065.2 Penaeus monodon
GTTCTGCACCGCAACAGACGGACAGTGGACAATAGATTCTCTTTCCCTCTCATTATCTGTCACTTTTGAGTACTTTGTCTTCATAATTCCTTCCGAGCTAATTTGTTCATTACATTTTTCTTTGTTAACTTTTTTCTCTCTCTCTTTGGATGCTCTTATTTCGCCAGTATAACGTCAGAACTGCTCGAAAGAAAAGTGTCCATTTACG
>NC_051408.1:12180423-12180691 GCF_015228065.2 Penaeus monodon
GGCAAAGCAAATGTAATGAAAGTATAAAAAGAAAGAAAATTTTCTTTACTTGAACATTAAATCTACATCTGAACTAACACAATTTCGTCAAAGTGCGCGGTCGTTTTTCTCTCACATTTTTTTGCGTCGTTCGTTCATGCAAAACTTAATTATAATTTTCGCGTTTCAAACTTTGCTTGGTGAATTTCTGCTTATATTTCCTCCTCGGGAAGCAGGTGCTGGGAACGATGCCGCACAGTGCCTAGAGGAAGCAAATGGTGCCAGGCTA
>NC_051408.1:12181340-12181562 GCF_015228065.2 Penaeus monodon
GATAATACCAAACCAAACGAAATCAAACCCCAAAAAATGCCCTTAGGAAAACTGGGCCAATATCTTATACTTTCAATCATCCTCTCATATCAAATTCAAGCAAATTGTCTGACAAACAAGGTGAAGTGATCTTGACTATTTCATTCCTCTTTCCTTTTTTATTTTCTTGTTTTCTTTGGGTCATTCTTACCTTTTCTTTTTTTAAAAATCTGAATAAGAGAG
>NC_051408.1:12183202-12183416 GCF_015228065.2 Penaeus monodon
CCTCTTTCCATGTCCTAAAGCGAGTGGTTTACGGCATCATAAAATTTCATGTTGAGGATATGAAGTAGGTCTGTTCAGTGCGTTAAAACCTCCATGGACAGTTTGAGTTCCAAAGTGTCTATATAGCGTGAGAATAATACTTAACGGCAAATGAATTTCACAGACTGGTATATTTTGCTTGAGTGTGTCGACGATAAATCCTCTTTAAATTTTC
>NC_051408.1:12183440-12183549 GCF_015228065.2 Penaeus monodon
CTATTAACGATAACCACATAGAATGCCCAGAAAAAATGTATCCTTGATTGAAATGCATTTTATTATGTCCGTGAGCTGGAGGTTTTCACATTACAGGCTGTTAAAGCGA
>NC_051408.1:12183844-12184020 GCF_015228065.2 Penaeus monodon
TGTGATTTTCTGCTTTCTATAATTTAAGTTGAATTATTTTCCTCGAACAATATTTGCACGATGTAGGTCATATATATCAGAAAATCCTATCAGATATTAAATATTTCTGTTTCTAAAAGTTATCACTACATTAGTCGTCCAAGTCCGATGGGTACATATGTAAAACATAACTACAT
>NC_051408.1:12184731-12184869 GCF_015228065.2 Penaeus monodon
CCACCCTCGTGGATCGACGGTAGCTCGCGAACGGACACCTCCCGCTTAGTCAATTTGCGTCCAAAATGCGTCGTTTACTTAGGACGAGATGTTCCATGACCTTCGCCTCGACCCGGATTCAATGGGCTATTCCCATGC
>NC_051408.1:12185291-12185829 GCF_015228065.2 Penaeus monodon
ATTCTTCTCAATTACCGAGAAAATAAAACACTACGACCATGATTATCTAATGCTCTCCTCCGGAAGTCGTGAAGCGAAAGTACAGTACCAAAAAGACATTTGGAAATTCTCTTATTGCTTCTCCAAAAGAAAAAAAATCCTTAACATTCATCTTATGGTTTGCTGGCAACGGATTCGAGACCATTCAGAGGTAAGGTGGGGGGGGGGGGGACCGGAAAACTTTAGCAAAAATCTCATTCACAGGTTACAAAAGGATTTTTTTTTTCAAACCATCATCGTCGACAAGACTCAAACCAGACCCACAAAAAAAAGTTCCTATCACATTTTGATTCGAGTAGAGTAGCGTCCTTAATTTTGTACGTTTTATAAGGAAGACCCGCTGTCCATTTCATCCAAAAAGAAAAAAAGAGAAAGTCAAACTGCCGCGGCCTTTTCACTGCACTCTGGGAATGACATTTCATTCTTCGGATGATGATAATGGTAATGAACAGAGAGTCTTTTAATTCATGTTATGGCTTTTACATTCTGAGTAAGTATA
>NC_051408.1:12186471-12186743 GCF_015228065.2 Penaeus monodon
CAACCCATTAGCAAAAACAATAATAACATCAGAGCAGCAACAGTTCCTGAGAGGAAAGCAATGCAGCGCAAAGTTCACACACCGCCAGTTAACAGTTAACAAGGCCATTTAAGTGCCCGCATAAAGCTCACGTAACGGTTTCAGGGCCTGAGTTTAACTGTTACCTCGTATTACGCAGCGCAGATGTACTGTACTCGTTTTATGGGACTGTCTGACCAGCAGGCGGATGGAACTGGTCGCATTTGTGTATATCCAAGGGAAGGAGAGAGTGA
>NC_051408.1:12186885-12187389 GCF_015228065.2 Penaeus monodon
GGAGGGGTGAGCGTGTAGTAGTGTGTGTGTGATGGATAGTGTGTTGTTTGATATATGTGTTGTGATGTCTTTATGTATATGCCTGATATTATGTATAAAGTGGTATATGATAAGCACTACATCGTTTGTGATATACAGCCTGAATAAATGTAATGTAAAAGTGGATATAGATAGACAATAAACATAATTACGGTTCATATATACAGACAAATTACGAAACGAAATGAATTAATGTCAAAAAAAGGAAATATTTCGCCGATTCACCCTAAATGAAAATTATATTGTGAGATATTGAAAAAATTTGGAAATTAATAAATGATGTTTAATGTCAAAAAAAGCTTATTTTCGCTCGCATTTCGTACGGATATCAGAGGCAATAATCATGTTGGTGAGGAATTGCTGAAAATAATTTGCAAATGAATCATAAAAATTATTAATTATATATAAAAAAACGAGTGATATATTTTCTTTTCAACCTGACAAATACGGAAGACTGTGGTGGTG
>NC_051408.1:12188234-12188438 GCF_015228065.2 Penaeus monodon
CCACCTGAAATCTTGAGAAATCTGTTCCCCGACACCCCGCACTTGCCGAGAGCCGCGCGACCCACACTTCGCTGCGGAGGAATATCCAAATGCGAGGCGGAGACGCAGGCAATCAGGCAGGAAGGTGCTGGTCCGGCCCTGACTGCGGGTGCGAGATGTGACACCTGATTGCGAGAGGTTTGCTTTTATATTTTTTTCCTAAAA
>NC_051408.1:12188554-12188726 GCF_015228065.2 Penaeus monodon
GTAAAGTGATGGTATCATTCTGAAAGGAAGATACCGTTTTTATTCGTATGGTCGTAGAAAAAGGAGGACGCCAAAAGGGGGAGAAAATCCCTCGATTTCAATGAGGAAGATTTTTTTTTTCACTTCGTAGCAGAAAAAAAAGGGAGAAAGATAACACTTGATTGCAAGAAGA
>NC_051408.1:12188955-12189103 GCF_015228065.2 Penaeus monodon
AAAAGGGGAAGATAACGCATAGATACAAGGAAGGAATGTGCCCCCCCCCTCCCTCGTGTCTTGCAAGAGTTAAGAAGGAAGGGAAAAAAAAAATCCAAAAAAACGCCTTACTGCAAGAAATGAATGTTCTTTCCGTCTTTTCTGATTG
>NC_051408.1:12189145-12189364 GCF_015228065.2 Penaeus monodon
CAAATGACTGCCAGTGAGGATTTTCTTCATCTTTTTAGCGCCTGCAAAAAAGTCTTTAAAGAGATGCTGAAAAAGGGAGAGAAGGAGGAGAATAGAAAGTGACAGAAGGAAGAATTATATTTATTTATGCATCTCATTATTTCCTGACTCGTCTTGATAAAAAAGACGTAAAGGAGATCTGTACAGATAGAAAATTTTCTCCCCAAGGAAGAAGCAACA
>NC_051408.1:12189420-12189806 GCF_015228065.2 Penaeus monodon
AAGAAAAAAACGGTAAAGAAAGTAACAAAACTAATAATAATGTCAATAAGTAAAAAGGAAAATCCGGCAGATGTGATAAACAGAGTAAAACAATATATAAAATAACAAACCCAATAATGATGTAAACGCTCATTACAATAAAAAAGGTAAAAAAAAAACGAAAAGGTAAGAAGCAAATAAATTAAATACATCTAACAAGGCAAAAAAAAAAAAAAAAAAAAAAAAAAAAAATCACTTTTTGCAGAGTTGCTTGTCCCGCTCACCCGTGATAGACGAGCGATGGCCCAATTAGACTAATCACGCCGCGAATTCACAGGTGATTCCAGCGCTAATTAACGAGCATCATAACGGTAATCACCGCGTGGCCATTCCTCCGGGCGGAAGAT
>NC_051408.1:12189916-12189999 GCF_015228065.2 Penaeus monodon
ACCTGTTTGTTTGCCTGTCTGACTCTTTTTTCTCTCGTTCTCTTTTGTTTCTTGCTCTTATGTCTTTTTTGTATATCTGCTCA
>NC_051408.1:12190159-12190406 GCF_015228065.2 Penaeus monodon
ATTCATTCATGGAAAAGAGTGTCATGCTTATGTAACAGTGTAGGACTTTTCTCTTCTTTTTCTTTTGCCATTACAGGGATAACTTAATAATTTGTTTCAATTTGAACAAAGTTTGTGGATAAGTTGGGTGTCAGGCGACAATCGGTCAAAGTTGATAAGTTCAATCCAGTTTTAATCAAACTTGGTGGACAGTTTTCGCTATCTTTTTTCTTCTTTTCTTGTTGCATGACGAGGCACACACGCGCGC
>NC_051408.1:12190660-12190928 GCF_015228065.2 Penaeus monodon
GGGACAGAGAGGGCAAACAGTACCTAGTTGAGAGAAAGAGAGTCTGTTTGTTAAAAGGATGTATTTCCCTTGAGAACTAAGATCATGCGATGATATACGAGAATTGGTTCACTTCGACCCTCTGGAAGCCCTTGGCACCAGACGAACTTTACGAAGCTCCTATTCTATCATTTCAGTGTAAACTGTAAGCTCTTTCTCCATGGATATGTAAATCAAAGAGCTGTGTATTATTTGACTGAACCTGCATTACATTGGAATACATTTTATT
>NC_051408.1:12191025-12191265 GCF_015228065.2 Penaeus monodon
CTCTCTTTTGAGGAAATGAAGGTTATTGAATAACTCGGTTACGCTTCTTCAGTGTCCAAACCATCATCTTAATATTACCGTCAGTATTTCATAGTCTTAACAGAACTACATATAACAAGCATGTTGAAATAAACCATTATAAATATCAGCAGAGCATTATTTGAGCATCCCTCCCTTCAGATCGAACCATCGTCACCGTCACCGTTAATTTCAGCTTGAAACTGAATATATGTGCGCGCG
>NC_051408.1:12191291-12192347 GCF_015228065.2 Penaeus monodon
AATGTTTCCCAAAGTCTAATCTTTATATTTCCAAAGAGTACCGCTAAACTGCTTCAGCACTACCGGTGGTGTCTGAAAAAGGCCCGTTTCCGACGCATCAATTTTCTACCGCCAGCCATAGACGATACGCTATCAGGCAGCCGTGCTTTCCTTCCAAGATGCCAGTGATAAGTGCTTATAATTGCGTAAAAGTGTTTACGGCAGCCATGGACACTATGTCGCCTTTTTCAGCAACAAAGCTGAACAGTTCTTACAAAAGTTATTACTGGGACCTCTAAAATCGTTTCGAGCGCATTGATTGTTAACCCAGGATCATACGACGATCATTTTTAGATGCAGTTTTTTCGCCACCGTGAATAAGGTATTGCCATGGTTAAATCTGTGGAGGCACTTATTTTACAACATGATTATATTCGGAAGCAGGATGCATCCGAAACAGGTTACAGAGAACTATTAATATACTTTTCGCTCTGTGGAAGGTAAACTGTCGTGTCGTTCTGAAGAGGACGCTGTGGTGAGCATGGCGGTCGTGAACTGCGATTTGCCGTGTTCGATAAAAGTAATATTGTTCATTAATGCTAGTAGTATTTTTAAAGCAAGGTCGTCCTATCAACAGCTAATGATGAAAAATCTTTGCGTTTGAAATGGGTGTTATTCGAGATCATAATGGCATTGCTGTTAACGGTACTAAAAATATGAGCGGTGTTGCCAAAGTCCCTTTCTCTAGAGACACAGATGCAACCATACGGAGTGTTACCATAAATTAGACGCAAACACGATTTTCTCTCCGTATCGTTTCAACAGTAAAACTGTATTGAAACCGTGATGCCGAGTTTTCACCCACACATCCGAGTTGCAATTGCTTGCCAGGTGACTTAACACAGCCCACTGACATTTAAACCTGCCTGGGTTCAGCTAACCTTTGACTCACGGTAGAACTCGCCAGACCTTTTCACAATAGCTATTTCCTGTCCCTGTATCTTCTGATGCTATATTTCACTTGCTAATGTTGATCAGTCAAATTAAATGTAACTCCATGAAGAATTTTTTCTCGAG
>NC_051408.1:12192552-12192744 GCF_015228065.2 Penaeus monodon
CATCCCTTTAGACGAAAAACTGCATTTTCCCTGGAGTCAGTCCAGGGGAAATTAATGTCTCGGATAATTCTATGGCATCTCCCGGGCGTCGCTGGAGGCGAGCGAGGAAGGAACAGGCGGCCGGAGGAAGCGGAGGCGCGTGAGGTGAGCGCTGAGGAGAGAAGGTTAAGGGCAGCATCTACGGCTCTTGCC
>NC_051408.1:12193296-12193442 GCF_015228065.2 Penaeus monodon
TAACAACACCAGCTTAAGCTTATAAAACACTCCCAAACACTTGGTATCAAACTCAACCGCTTAATTAAATCTTCTCGTGCTTCGGGTCGCCACATTGAACAGTATATCATACGTAAACCTACAGAAACTACGAGGTATGTCTTCAT
>NC_051408.1:12193563-12193844 GCF_015228065.2 Penaeus monodon
ATCCAAAGTGGGCGCCACTTTTTTTTAAGTCTCTCACAAAGAGGGATAAAGAACCTGCCAATTCTTTCATCACTTTCTTTTGATGGCGAAAATAGCTAAGAAAAAGGACTTCCACTCTTATTCTTTTTTTTTCCCATTCTCTCCTGCCTTTCTCTGTTCATTTCTTTCGTGTTTTTTTTTAACGAGCTTTTCTTCTCAGGTCCGGAAACAGACGCTGAGATATTGAAGTAAAATAGGGTATTACGATCAGAAATGAGGCAAGGGGAAAGTGAGAGTGAAAT
>NC_051408.1:12194861-12195032 GCF_015228065.2 Penaeus monodon
TTTATTTATTCGAGGCTGGACAACAAAACTCCTCGGAGGGTCATGCCTAGTTTCACTACATCAAAGCGCACTTACAACCGGCTGCGTTATGCATCATAAAACTGCTGTATGAGAAATAAAATTCCTTTCAAGGAGTGGGAATGTGCAAAAGATGCTGATGAGGGCAGCAAA
>NC_051408.1:12196716-12197009 GCF_015228065.2 Penaeus monodon
TGATAATGACAATAATTACATAAATAAGAAAAACACCAAAAAAAAGGAAAAAATCAGTTACAAAAAAAGGAAAATATTGATGAACGAACGACCTAGAAGTCACTATAAGCCCGACTTGCCCGACGCACACCAAGCAGTGTAATTGAACCCAGAGATCATTACCAACCTCCTCCTTTGATCGGTTTTATATGTCTTCAGAGATTGGCTCCGTTTTAGAACATCAAGTCAACAGACGTAAGAAAAGAAATCTCGGTGGATTTGAGTCGAACACAATGCCGTTGGTTATGGGTGTG
>NC_051408.1:12197425-12197747 GCF_015228065.2 Penaeus monodon
CTTTAGTGTTAACGATAATTCTATGATACTGACGGTCACATTTTCGATTGGAATACTGAAAACAGAAAAAAACAGATACCTATTGCATCGAGAGACAGCGAAAATAATTTGATATGCAATTCGAAATCACAAAGCGATTTAGTGTAACGCGTATTTCATTATTTTCATTATAATCCTAATTTCAAATCTATTTGCAAATATAATCTAATTGTGAATGCCCGTTTCAAGAAAAAGTGGCATTCCAGCAATGTCCTCATTATATATATATATATTCTTTTTCTTATCAAGTTTGAAATTTGCTTCCTTAGATTTTTTTTTTTTG
>NC_051408.1:12198074-12198211 GCF_015228065.2 Penaeus monodon
TTCATGATTAATTAAACGTGTCCCCTCTGATCTCTAGTTGATAACCTGTTCATTGTCATCATTGCATAAGAGCTGCTATCAGTTGCATGAACTAATCAACTTTTTTGAATAAAAAATAAAAAGCACAACCTCTTCCT
>NC_051408.1:12199147-12199662 GCF_015228065.2 Penaeus monodon
TTGTTTGTTGATATGTGAACTCCCAACGTCCCTTGTAAGTTTCTGTTTAAGCTCACTGCATGTCATGGAAACAATATTCACTTTACACGTTATTCTCTTCCAAAGAAATTGAACTCTCAGTAAATTGAGGATGAAAAAGGAGAGAAAGGGACTAGTAATTAATCGAAACAAACGTAATAAACAAGAAACAAGACAGAAACAAAGAGAGAAAATGGTAATAGATCTAAATAAATGTATTTCCGTGAGAGATAGGGACTAGTAATTAATCAAAACAAAGATAATAAAAAGAAACAAGAAAAAAAACTAAGATAGAAAATGCTAATAATTTTTAATAAATGTATTTCCGTGACTTCCCCTCCCTTCGCCCTCCCAACAAAGCATTTTGTGGAAAATATATTCAATTATTTTTGCACAGGAACTCGAAATATTTACCTGCGGCATCAACACAGGAAATCACATGTACCGTGATTTTGTGTAAAGGAAAAAATTATTCAGAATGTAAATGGGCAGTGGAC
>NC_051408.1:12200008-12200222 GCF_015228065.2 Penaeus monodon
GCAGGCACCGAGAGAAGAAATACATACAAGGTTTATATCAACAGCTTCAGATATGAACTTATTCCTTGAAATGATATATTACAGTAAGAGCAACAGGAAGGGAACTCGCCTAGAAAGAGAACAACCATTTATTGTTGTCAAAAGGAGATGGGATAAGCATAATCCACTTCGAGAAAGAAAAAGAAATATGTGTTAAAGTCAGCTAGTACTTCCC
>NC_051408.1:12200248-12200944 GCF_015228065.2 Penaeus monodon
ATGGCCATGTCTCTTACCAATTCGATTCACCACAAAGCAATCAGCCACAAAGTAACATCTTCAGAGTCGTCACACACCTGGCAGCGACGGGCACGAAATTGGTAGAAGTTGTCGCACCTCCGCCACTCCCTAACCATGCTCGTGACAGCGAATCCGTCATCGGGTTTATGCAATATCAAATTCATGCTTCCATTCGCCTAAGCAATTTTTGCATCGCGCGTTATTTTTGACAGCAAATGGTACTCATTTTGAGGCAAGTAGATGTACGTGTGTGTGTAAAAAGATTTTTTTTTTATCTGTTTACGCGCATAAGTTCACACACTCGAGTGCACTCAAATAAGTAGCTATATACTTTACGAACACACACACGAACGAACGCACACCTCTCCATCCCCCTCTAAGCACACAGACGTAAAACTCACGTGTATCTGTCTGTGTGTCCAAATATATATTAACAGAGAACATCAAATACCCAGGTGGTTAAATAGTACCGCTACTGACAAATACAAATGCAATGCAACAGTTTGTATCAAAAAGCTAAATAAAAGTCTGGACGTGGTTGTCCTGGATATTCTGTTAATAATAATGTTCAGCAACAAAAGCTATAATTGTACCTTAGATTGTTATCAGTCTAAAAATATTCAGTGCGTAAATTTGCATATACATCTTGTGGTTTCGAAGCTAGTGCAAATATCA
>NC_051408.1:12201481-12201998 GCF_015228065.2 Penaeus monodon
TTGTTGTTGATATGTGAACTTCCCAACGTCCCTTGTAAGTTTTCTGTTTAAAGCTCACTGCATGTCATGGAAACAATATTCACTTTACACGTTATTCTCTTCCAAAGAAATTGAACTCACAGTAAACTGAGGATGAAAAAGGAGAGAAAGGGACTAGTAATTAATCGAAACAAACGTAATAAACAAGAAACAAGACAGAAACAAAGAGAGAAAATGGTAATAGATCTAAATAAATGTATTTCCGTGAGAGATAGGGACTAGTAATTAATCAAAACAAAGATAATAAAAAGAAACAAGAAAAAAAACTAAGATAGAAAATGCTAATAATTTTTAATAAATGTATTTCCGTGACTTCCCCTCCCTTCGCCCTCCCAACAAAGCATTTTGTGGAAAATATATTCAATTATTTTTGCACAGGAACTCGAAATATTTACCTGCGGCATCAACACAGGAAATCACATGTACCGTGATTTTGTGTAAAGGAAAAAATTATTCAGAATGTAAATGGGCAGTGGAC
>NC_051408.1:12202358-12202543 GCF_015228065.2 Penaeus monodon
AGGTTTATATCAACAGCTTCAGATATGAACTTATTCCTTGAAATGATATATTACAGTAAGAGCAACAGGAAGGGAACTGCCTAGAAAGAGAACAACCATTTATTGTTGTCAAAAGGAGATGGGATAAGCATAATCCACTTCGAGAAAGAAAAAGAAATATGTGTTAAAGTCAGCTAGTACTTCCC
>NC_051408.1:12202569-12204068 GCF_015228065.2 Penaeus monodon
ATGGCCATGTCTCTTACCAATTCGATTCACCACAAAGCAATCAGCCACAAAGTAACATCTTCAGAGTCGTCACACACCTGGCAGCGACGGGCACGAAATTGGTAGTTGTCGTACCTCCGCCACTCCCTAACCATGCTCGTGACAGCGAATCCGTCATCGGGTTTATGCAATATCAAATTCATGCTTC
This sequence comes from Penaeus monodon, assembly GCF_015228065.2. NCBI lineage: Eukaryota > Metazoa > Arthropoda > Malacostraca > Decapoda > Penaeidae > Penaeus > Penaeus monodon. The sequence goes on from NC_051408.1 coordinate 12,202,757, forward strand.
CATTCGCCTAAGCAATTTTTGCATCGCGCGTTATTTTTGACAGCAAATGGTACTCATTTTGAGGCAAGTACATGTACGTGTGTGTGTAAAAACATTTTTTTTTATCTGTTTACGCGCATAAGTTCACACACTCGAGTGCACTCATATAAGTAGCTATATACTTTACGAACACACACACGAACGAACGCACACCTCTCCATCCCCCTCTAAGCACACAGACGTAAAACACGTGTATCTGTCTGTGTGTCCAAATATATATGTAATCAGAGAACATTCAAATACCCAGGTGGTTAAATAGTAACCGCTTTACTGACAAATACAAATGCAATGCAACAGTTCTTGTATCAAAAAGCTAAATAAAAAGTCTGGACGTGGTTGTCCCTGGATATTCTGCTTAATAATAATGTTCAGCAACAAAAGCTATAATTCGTACCTTAGATTCGTTTATCAGTCTAAATTATTCAGTGCGTAAATTTGCATATACATCTTGTGGTTTCGAAGCTAGTGCACAATATATCGTTCAGAATACCAGAACTTCAAGATTTCCAAAATGGAAATCTCATTTAATAATATGTAGTCTCGTAGTTTGCATCCATGTCTAGAAGAGTGTAATTGAGACGGAATAATTTCACAGAGCAATTTTCACTTATTCATCATCTCGATTACAGGATCTTCCGCAAACACGATGGAGATTTTGAATAATTCTACTTCACAAATGGAAATTATTTGTCTATGTGTTATTTTTCCTCCTTAGCAGTGTCTATATTGATTTGATTCGCTCACCGAACTGCAACTTCTATCTTCTAATGCTTGTGATACATCAACCTTTCTCTACAATCCTCATCTTCCTTTGCGCCAAATATGGGAAGCAGGAAGAAATTGGCCAAATAGTAACCATTTAAGATAAAGCATACTCAATCTCTAATATTCTTAAAGTTCTATCACTGTATAGGTTGAAATTTATCATTTTACCAGTTTCAAAATTGGACGTTTTAAAAGGTGGTATTCCCAGTTTGGTCTATTCCTTTGAATAGTGATAGTGATATGAATAGTGATATTTGCTATCATATACCCCACCCAAGGAAACTTTGTGTCTAATACTGATAAGTGAACGATAGAGTAAGTATTCATTCCTAAGCAAAATATCAAACTTTTATTATTTCAGAGAATGACCCTGTATTAAAGCTTCAAGAAGTGTAGACTGCGACATCCCATCCGGCCCGAGCAAGAGGAAAAAACGAAAGACAGAGAGGGTGAAAGGTGTCAAGAATGCGAAGGGTTGGGGTAATGTTCTGAAGACAAGAGAATGGAA
>NC_051408.1:12204842-12204999 GCF_015228065.2 Penaeus monodon
TTGGGTGTGGGAGTGGAGTGGGTGTTCGTATATTAAATTAAATATTATATTAGTATGATATATATATTATGATATATATCATTATATTATGTATTTATGATTGATATAGTATATTATGATTATGTGATATATATACAGTTTGGTTATAAGCAATAAT
>NC_051408.1:12206309-12206644 GCF_015228065.2 Penaeus monodon
AATCATGATTATTATATATAATATCTAATTTATTATTAGTTTTAAGAAATTTGATAATTTACTACTTTTATAATGATTGCTATTTTGTTTATAATATTTGATTCATGGAAATTTTTGCATATTGTTGATTTTGCTTTCATCTAGTTTCATGACTGATAATTACATCTGTTTATTTTTTCACATAAACTTTGGTATTGTAAATTCATTATATTCATTGATATTATTCAGTTAATAAATGTATTAATTTTTTGCAGATTTAATTGAAATCTTGAATTGCACTAATTAAAAGTATCAATATTTTCACTTTGAAATCACTGATTAATTATTTCAAGTTA
>NC_051408.1:12208310-12208435 GCF_015228065.2 Penaeus monodon
ATAAGAAAAGATATGAAGCACTGTCTTTCTCTCTTTCAGCCTCTTCCCTTTACCCTTCGCCCCCTCTCACTCCCCCTCCCTTTCTCCTTACCCATTCACTTGCGCCTCATTTTCCCCGCTGTTTC
>NC_051408.1:12208491-12208558 GCF_015228065.2 Penaeus monodon
AACCTCTCCCCTCCGATGGACGTGTAAAATAATACATATTCATGAGATGTATTTGCCTCGAAGAAAA
>NC_051408.1:12209316-12209452 GCF_015228065.2 Penaeus monodon
TGATCACAAACGCCATGCATTTAAAATGAGTTAATTGTTATAAATGTTGCAGGATCCGTAATCAAACAGCAATTTTCCTAGAAACAATAAATTGGGGTGATTATCAGTGACAATCTTTAGGCTTAATAAGTCCAGC
>NC_051408.1:12209501-12209646 GCF_015228065.2 Penaeus monodon
ACAGAAGGACATTTCCATTTCTTATTCAGCTGATGATAGGTGTGACAACCCTAGCAATATGCGGAGACCTTTTCTTGTTACAGTGAAGACTTGTATGTCCTGTGATGATGGATTGGTAGGTACAGAAATATTTCTGTGGCTTCGG
>NC_051408.1:12210067-12210267 GCF_015228065.2 Penaeus monodon
TGTTCCGCAACGATTTTTCATTTCCTCTGGAGACCAAGGCTAGCAATTATCCCCATTTCGTGTCACAGAACCTTTATTTCCGTTACTTATATATCAAATGTTAATTGCTCTCCTTAGCACCCGTATTGCCAGCCTTGTCTATGTTCTGCTGCTATGGAATGTCGTTGTGTGCTTATTTATGTGTTTGCCTTGGGATTCTC
>NC_051408.1:12210554-12210633 GCF_015228065.2 Penaeus monodon
CGTAAATAATACCTACCACGTTATGGTGTGCATCACCATATATACTACAATTAGTATCATGCTGTGGTGTGTAGTTAAA
>NC_051408.1:12210806-12211568 GCF_015228065.2 Penaeus monodon
AGACAACGCAGTACAAAAAAAAAATAATACAATGTGAAACAACCCCCCCCCCCTAAATTATCAACAGGAAATTTAAAATAAATAAATTGAATTAATTGAAAATAGGGAATTAAAAATAGATTTATGAATAAACTAGGAACATGGAGTTAAAAAAAAAACATAAATCAGAAGACAGAGAATTTAAGAAATAAATAAACAATTAAACTAGAAACAGGGAATAAAAAAAAGATAAATTAGAAACTAGGAATTAAAAAATAAATAGATGAATAAATTAAAAACAGAGAATTGGATAATGAATAAATGGATAAACTAAAAACAGGAAAAAAAAGATTTAACAGGGAGTTAAAAATAATCAAAGAAACAAACAAGAAACAGGGAATTAAAAATTAAATAAATAAACAAAAAAACTAACAGAAAAAAAAAAACTAGAAACAGCGAGTTAAAATATCGAATAAATATAATAGACACAAGGAATAAAAAAAAAAATATATATAAATAAACTCGAAACAGGAAATAAAAAAAAAAAAAAAATCAGGGAATAAAAAACTAGAAACAGGGAACCGAAACACAAATAAATAAATAAACTAGAAAGAAGGAATTAGAAGAGATAAATAAACAAAAAAAAAAAACTCCAACCCTCCGTCCTCACCTCACGGAACTCCTCGGTTTGATTTCCATTTCTATGCAAATGCATTTTGGTCGACTCTTTGGCCACAATGGCAATTACGAGATTCTTTGTCGGTCCGAACCGCAGGCCGACGG
>NC_051408.1:12211978-12212088 GCF_015228065.2 Penaeus monodon
AGGAAGAGTGAGAGAGAAAACGTACATCTTTGGTTGGCACCTCATCTCTTTTTGTCTTACCTGTCATATTTACTATTTTATCAATGAAATGGTGTCCATACCTTTGCGGA
>NC_051408.1:12212357-12212717 GCF_015228065.2 Penaeus monodon
AATGTGGGAAGCTTCTCGTACTTCAATCATTGTACATTGTACATTCATTGATTTGTATTGATTTAGATTTGATGTTACATAATGTGTTAATTCATGTAAATAATGCTGCAATGCTATATAATTATGTCTTTTTATTGCCTTATATAATCAAACATAATTTTTTCTACTGCATGAGATCGAGTACTTTCTTATTCATAATATAATTCTATAAATAGTGTATTTCTGTTTAGCATTCCCTGTCTCTCATTCCTTCTTTCGCTCTCCGTGTTCTTTTTGTCAATAAGAGTGATTATCAGTGGAGGCTGTGCTGTGCAGAACATTCTATTTACAGGCCTCACATCTGGGCCCTTGTGAAGAGCC
>NC_051408.1:12212954-12213892 GCF_015228065.2 Penaeus monodon
CAAGAATAAGCCACCCAGGGAGCCCACTTGCCCTATCCAATATAACATTCCTTACTTCTCTAATAACAAATGCATCGCTTCAACCGTTTTAACAAGGACGTGTCGTGTTTAGAGACATTTTCCTACAGTCGTTTGTCAAGGGAGTGAACCCACAATATCTCAGTTCAGGAATGTATTGCAAGCTTCTTTTTCCCTTTTCCATTTGATATATTCATTTGTGAGCAACGTTTTCTACCTTATTTACAGTAATTTCATTTTTCTTGAGGGTATAGTAATAAAAGGGAATTGTTCATATAGTAACATATGAGCTGATATATACCTGCCTAAGAATAATGAAAACATGGTATATGTGTGTTAATGTCGTGAGATCCTGTTCCAGTTACTAACGGTGCTTGGGAGAAAAGAATGGCTGTAGAAGTCTGTGTTACTGTTGCATCTCTGTGTGTGAGTTGCAAGGTTTCTCGTGCTGGAATTCCATAAACGTTCTTGTTTGTGGTTGGTTTCTGATTTTGTACATTGTGTATTGTCGTGTGCTTGTCGGTGGGGTAGCAGGCAGTAAGTTAGGTTTTCTGTAATGTGATGCCAGGTGTTTGTGCAATTGTTAACATTAAAATATGCAGCCTTGGGGTTTGTTGAAAGTTTATTAACGTTGCTGTTGTGCTTAGGTTTCCGATTGCAGTGCAACAGTAAGGGCAACGGATTTGAGGCCGCTTTATAACGGTTCAGTGTCTACAGTGTTTAATTTAAGGACCTGCTGTCATGTCAAGTGAAAGGATAACAATGTAATCTGGGAAAGTAACCATATTTCAAGCGTGAAGACTGATAATTTTGGTATTTAATCTCCGTGTTCTGAAGATGGTTGTAAATTGTTATTGTGGTCTTTTTAGAGAGGTTCTAGTCGTGGTGTCTTTCTGCGCGAATATAACGATTTAATATGT
>NC_051408.1:12214097-12214370 GCF_015228065.2 Penaeus monodon
CGCGGCTGTGTGTGCTGCGTGTTAGACACAGGGCTCTGTTTGCGTTTTTTATTTACCTTTTTTGTGGGGATTTGTAAAAGATCAATTTTCAGTTTTCTGGGATGTTCTGTATCCGCATACGTCTGTAAATTTTCTTGTTTTCAGCGCAGTTCTCTGTTAAACCTGGGAAAGGTGTGCCTACTTCGGCTGTTCATAATGATGAGGAGAGTCCTTTTCGATTTTCCCCATTTTTGATAGAGACGTCTTTTGTGTAGTTTTGCAGTCAAAACCTTC
>NC_051408.1:12215329-12215744 GCF_015228065.2 Penaeus monodon
ACTGATTGCATGAATAAAAGTGGATATTATCAAGAACCTTAAATTATCTCAAGTAAAAAAGCATAACATCTGTAATAGATACGAAGATTATTTTTCGTATGAGACTGGATGCAAAGAGAGGTTGGAAAGGAGAAAAAGAAGGAAAAGATTTCTTTTCTCTCGTTATCTCTGCTAACGTTAAAAGATGGAAAAATATACTGGAAGTGTTCCGACAGCTTAAACATGTAAACAGGAAGAAACTGTGTAAACTTTACGGTGGTAATAGTGTTCTTTTGATGATTTCCAAAGCATTAATGTCGGTTTTGATTTTTTTTCTTTGTCTAAGAGGCAAGTAAAAGTATAGAGATAGAATTACCATAAATTAATGTGTTTATTTGCAGGAATATCTTTTACACATATATCATTGCGCGCGCGC
>NC_051408.1:12215779-12215979 GCF_015228065.2 Penaeus monodon
CATATATTAGTATGCATAAATATAGATGTATATGATAACATGCAAGCACGACTGATATCCTATTCCGAAAACACGAATGACTGATATTGCCTCCACCTCCGAACTTCCCAAGCCAAGATATTGCAGCTCACTGAATCCCGAATAAATAAAACCCAAAGGTTGATTGACCCAACGAGAATAACCCTCACAAGGGAATATAA
>NC_051408.1:12216010-12216343 GCF_015228065.2 Penaeus monodon
ACATGCGAGTTCTCCTTATAGCAAGCTCTCTCTGATCAATGCTGCTGGCGTTCTTGCCTTTGATGTGCGTGCGAGGCAAAGTCAAAGGCAGTTCTGGAGACGTAGGCTTTTAGAGCGAGCAGAGGCTGGTCGTTTATCATAGGTTGAGTGATTGAGATTGACAGGTTGACAGGTAGAGTGAAGCGAAGAAGAATACAGTGTGTTATGCGAGTCAGTGTATGTATCCGATTTTCACTTAATGGTTTTGTTATATATTTATACATTTTTTAAAATATATATTACACTATGTTATGTGAAGCTGGATTTCTTGTAGCCGACGTGTTTCCGTATGTG
>NC_051408.1:12216375-12216534 GCF_015228065.2 Penaeus monodon
CCCCCTAGAGCATAAACAATGCCTTAAAGAATAAAACGGCAAATACAGTATATTATTTGATCAGAAAGTATATTTCTGGAACTATATCATTGTGAATAAACTGTATAATCTGCTTTTCATCTCACCCACTGACCCAACAGAATTTTAACTTATAATGCC
>NC_051408.1:12217112-12217191 GCF_015228065.2 Penaeus monodon
AGGCTTTGTGAGTTAGGGATTTGCTCCACAGACACAGTCTCTGCCAAGGCATCAGAGGAGGGGGTCCTCTGATGCCTAT
>NC_051408.1:12219349-12220899 GCF_015228065.2 Penaeus monodon
GTAAAATGTTCCCTTTATATAATCACAATTTGGAAATGAACCAGGTTTGCATATTTGTATCGTAATCAAATATTATATGTGACGCTTGAAATCACATTCCAAAACTATATTCCCCGTGACTCTGCAGTTCAAGGGTGACACACACACAGACTTTGTTCCACCCACTGTTTGCCACGCACCCTACACAACTGTCACCCTGCCTGTGTTATTCCTCATGTCAAGTGACCCCTTTGGTGCATGTTTTAGCTCCCTAGGGTCACAGGGGACTGAATGCATAAGGCATTAACAGACAGACAACGAGATTTATTTATATGATTCGAGTATATTCTGTGGATCCGGATTTGTGTGCATATTTCTGTAATTTTTGTTGCAATTTGTAACAGGAATTTGGAAATCTGTACATATTCCTATATAATTTACTGCATATAATATTTTCCATGAGTGTGGATTTGTATACATAATTTTATATATTATTATCTACATCTATTAGACTGTAGTCTGCGAACCTGGACTTGGGTACACCATTCTACATAGTTTTGCTGTTTGTATTATATGATACTGAAGTATGGATTTTGACATTATAAATTTGGCAGTATATTTGTGCTAAATATTTCGTTCCTCAAGAAATTAATCAAGAAAGCTGTTATGCATACTCTAAAAATGTGACATGACACACTGGAGGTGTGGTTTTGTCGGTCTTCCATAAAAACAAATTGCTGGGCTTGCAATTGAATAACAATGCCGTGTGAACATAACCTATAAGTTCTCTAGGTCACCACCTGTCCCTCTGTGCTAAGAATAGGGGTCCTCATTACTCGCGGTACCAGCAAAGCTCGAACTCCAATGAGCCGTTTCGTGATGTACAAACGTCGTGAGTACAACAGAAAACTGACATTGGAAGCTCTAAATTCTTAGAAGGAATGTAGTCTTTTTAGAAGATAGAGATGCTCATATAGGAAAAAAAAACGTATCGTGGAATCATCTTGTCATTCTCACTGATATGGAAAATTAGTTCCAAGTAGATATTTCCATTCTCAGCGCAAACTGTAATAAATTGGTAAGGAAAGTAACTTGCCGATACGGTGAAAGTGTTCACTACACACACAAACTTTCTCATGCTAAGACAAGATTTTCCTTATAAGTCTACAGAGAAATGATAGATATACCTACATTATTACAAAATGTAGCAACAGTAGTAACGGGAAAAAATGAGGACAACAAACAGTACAAAGAAATTATATATACCAATTTCAGTAAAAGTTGTAGTAAATATAGTAACAACAAAACAACAATGATATTTAAAATAACAAGAAACTGGAACAAAATTGATGATTCTTAGCAAAATACTACTGAAAGAAGGAATAATGATATTGAAAATAATGATAAAAGCACGCATCTGACCAGAAGAGTCGTCTCATTCCAAAGCAATCCTGAAGGTCAATTTTTTCTTCTTTCTTTTTTTACACAACAGTGCATTGCCAATTTCTCAGACATCCCAGTTTCCTCCGAAGTGATTTGAAGAACGTGTGTTTCTCATGATCACGCAAACT
>NC_051408.1:12220938-12221029 GCF_015228065.2 Penaeus monodon
CTCTCTTTTTTCCTTCTCTCCCCTTCCCTTTTAAGACCGATATCATTGTTTAATATCTTGGAGGCATTAGTGTGCCTTCAAAACACGCGAG
>NC_051408.1:12221077-12221256 GCF_015228065.2 Penaeus monodon
GATATTGCAACATGCAATGCTGTTCTTTGACGTTCTCGCATGAAACGTTTGTGTGTGCAATCAGCCAATCAGGGGATGGAATATTGTTTGCTTGTTCAACTGAGGACAGAAAGAAAGAGAGGGAGAGATACAGAAGGAGAGGGTGAGAGAGGGAAGAATTTATCAGAATGGGGAGCTGC
>NC_051408.1:12221488-12221771 GCF_015228065.2 Penaeus monodon
GGCTGAAAGACCTTCCGAGACCGCGTTCTCTTCCTTCCGCTCCATCCACAGCTTTTGTCAGCGCCGGAGACTCTAAAATAAGTGTTTACAGGTCCTTTCTACCTCTCCTCCTTCACCCTCTTCTCTCTCGCTTGCTTTTAATTAGGAGCAGCTCACACGACAGGGACGAGATCAACGAGGCAGGAAGGGCGATTTTCCTTATCGTTTCTGCCGGGATATTCACCCCTATCGTCCCACCGGAATGGCTTCCCCCTCCGGAGATAACGTTGGGTTATTTTCTCGA
>NC_051408.1:12221840-12221915 GCF_015228065.2 Penaeus monodon
CAGTTGTAATATTTAACGTGTGATTTCATCAGCGTTTATGATATAAACAAAAATTTAATCTTTACAGGAATGAAA
>NC_051408.1:12223813-12223950 GCF_015228065.2 Penaeus monodon
CTTGTATTTCTCTATATTATAGACATTATGTATCCATCTATCAACCCATGTCTAAAACCATCAATCCACCAATACTCTGACCACCAAATAGTCAACTATTCATCTATCAGTTTATCTAAATAAGAAGTTACGTACAA
>NC_051408.1:12224038-12224230 GCF_015228065.2 Penaeus monodon
TCTGCATATAAGCCTCTTCCCTTTAACAATAGCTTGGAAGGCCTGGTGTTGTTGCGAGACCACCTGTCCCCGAAGGTTCATTATCGTACATCTGGCAGAGGAAGGAAAATATGTGTTAAGGAACCTAAAAGTATCGTACTCGAGTTCAATGCAAAATATTTTTCCTCTCCGGGTTTCCAGTAATATAAATAT
>NC_051408.1:12224252-12224383 GCF_015228065.2 Penaeus monodon
CATAGTGTTTTCTTTACTTTTATTTCTTTCCTTTTTTCGTGTTTCTTCACATTTTCGCCATCCTTGCTTCTCTTACTCATCTTTTTACGTTTAGTGATTCCACACTCCCCACTTCTCTCTGTTTAACTGTC
>NC_051408.1:12225712-12225988 GCF_015228065.2 Penaeus monodon
TACAAATTACTTTTTTCTTCCATTCCCTCAGCCTTACATTTCTTGCTCAGTTCCCGTCTTCCAGGTGTGATTTGGCCGCGAGTCCGAATCAGCGGAGATTGGACGAGAGGAAAATGGCTAATGCAAAGAACAAGAGAGGCCGAGAGGCGAACGAACAAGGAGATGAGATAACCATGGATGAGAGGGATTAGGAAATCCGAGATTAGGGAGCTGCAATACAGGATTTAGTTAGAATTTCTGATGAGATTAGAAATGAGTTCATTAGAATAGGGATTA
>NC_051408.1:12226015-12226233 GCF_015228065.2 Penaeus monodon
GATAGGCTGAAGAAGGTTAGGGGTTCTAATAGATATTTATTTAGAGCATTGATTCTTAATTAAGATTATTTTAGATTATGAGAACTGATTGGAGATTGTAGTGTCATAGAGAAAAAATAGGGGCATATGTGAATATTATAATTTACGATTAATTAAGATTACATAATCAGATAGACAATTCGGGAGGATTCTAATTACATTTGAGGCTGTGATGGGAC
>NC_051408.1:12227503-12228121 GCF_015228065.2 Penaeus monodon
CCATAAAATATATCCCATTAAAGAAAGGGTCAAAGCTACAACGCCGCCCTGGTGGCCTGTCGCTGTAACACAAAACATCACCTTCAAAAAGACGAATTTCAGATCCTGTAGAGCAATTCTCTTGCCCACTCTATAAATGACTATACAGCTGACCCGGGAGAGTCAAATTTAATTTATTTTCCCTTAAATTTGAAAGTAAAGTTTCACATGATTTCATACTTTATTTCAGTATGCACTCATAATATTGTTTTTTATTATCTCTATGTGAATTAGATATCTCTGCGTCAATTAATGACGAAGCATAAAAAAATCAACAAAGCAAAATAGGGGTGTGTCTTATATGGAAAATAAGTGCATGTGTGTGGGGGGGTGCTTGTATAAACAAGCATATATATATACACGGCCGGTATTCAAGCAGAAATATCCCCGTTGTAGGAGAAATTTTGAAAAATTCTCGCTTTGGCATCTCGTAAAATGGCAAAATTCCTTCGTTTCCGCATCTTGCAGCTTCCCTTAGGAGTAGCTATATTTACACAACTGATTGGCTGCTGCAAAGTCTACACCTCATCCCAACACTGTGAGTGACGTTATTCTTAACCGAGAGTGGGAGTCTGTAAA
>NC_051408.1:12228306-12228507 GCF_015228065.2 Penaeus monodon
ACATACAGTCATTTTTTCCTTTTTTTTTCTTATTCCTATTTTCAAAGAAGCTTTTGTTCACACACGAAACGAAAAACCAAAAATAGTAAACCAAGTTCATATCATTACGCAACAATGATTGTTACCTTTGAATAATTTTGCCTTTGTGTGTAACTGACATACCTGTAAAATCGGACAGTTACCATGTAGAAAAAAAAAAAA
>NC_051408.1:12228531-12228651 GCF_015228065.2 Penaeus monodon
AAATAATGTAAGTTGGTGAAGAATCGTGCATATTTTTAAGATGTTCTTTATGAAGCGAAAAGTAGTGACATTATATACGATGCAGTGCAAAAAGTCATTACTTCAGATGCATGTGTGTTT
>NC_051408.1:12228772-12228921 GCF_015228065.2 Penaeus monodon
GATACTCACCATTTAGTCCGTAAACTGTGAGTTCTGCATTTATTTGTGTTATGAACTGTAAATACCCAAAATTAACATAATTATAATAATCATAAAAAAGAATCGACGTTTCTCTTTTTAACAAAACATGCATCAAACTTTATTCTCCT
>NC_051408.1:12228951-12229328 GCF_015228065.2 Penaeus monodon
GAGTAAACAGAGCAACATAGAGTGCTATGGAAAAAAGGATGGGGACAATTGGTATTCTTTTCAAAATGCCCTTCCCGTTATATTGGCCGCGGTTGCAAAAAGCGGCAAGCCAAAACAATAAAAGCTATAATTGCATGTTTCCAGATTGGCATTTTGCTGATCATTAGCATAATGAAATACCCGCGATGTGGATTTTCCATTTCTATGCAAATTTAGACTGGCTTTTCTTCCCGACCAAAGCCACAATATGTTTATATTTTCCGATACTTACCATGCAATTGCATGACTGCACCCGTTACCGGTCTACCGTTAATTAATATGCGCCGTTGCATGACGTTCTGTAATGTTATGAGTGTGTGGAAGGCGTTCTGAGTGCG
>NC_051408.1:12229960-12230148 GCF_015228065.2 Penaeus monodon
ACATTCCAGTATAATTGCCTTTATTTCACTAGAATAAGTACAAAAACAGAAACTACAAGGTTCAAGACAAAAACTCCAATGGGACTATTTGACCGTAAAGGAATATAAGTCTTTTCTCCTAGGAAAAGCAATGAAGAAAGCTAGATTCAACAAAGACATTTTGCAAACTGAGAAAACATAAGTTGGAA
>NC_051408.1:12230305-12230637 GCF_015228065.2 Penaeus monodon
CAGAGGAGGTGAACAACTGTAGATTCGACAAACGATGTACTGAAGAGAGACTGTAGTTCTCTCTCACAATAAACAAGACGTTCCTGGTTCAGTGAGGTCTTTTTAGTTAATGTTTGGTGTGAGTGAAGATTTCACGAGTGTCTCTATGATAATTCCTGTGTACAAATACTTTTCGGACAAGTTGAGTTCAGCGTAAGGTTCTTCAATTACACTATCTTTCCGCAATTCGTGTTATGAGAGAATGTGATAGATTTGTACCTCCTGTTGCCTTTGTCTACTTCTGTTATTATTATTTGTCTTCACGTCGCCTTTACCCCTATTATCTCAACAAG
>NC_051408.1:12230806-12230943 GCF_015228065.2 Penaeus monodon
AATATGGGACGCCGCCATCCCTCGCTCCCACACGCAAGAATTAACAAGTAACTTATACCCAAACCGTACAACGGCAATAATAATTCTGCAGTTGGAGATAACAGGACACCGAGAGGCCACGGTGCCTCACACAATCA
>NC_051408.1:12231577-12231821 GCF_015228065.2 Penaeus monodon
TGGAGGGAATCGAAAAAAAACGTCAAGAAAAATATTAATAGAAAGAAAAATGCAATTAATATACCAACCTCTAACACTAAGGAAAATATAATCGAATTTCTATCCACACCAACCCACAAACAAACAACAACACAACAGTGCAATCCTAAGGAGAATAATTAACGCGTTGTCTATAAACCATAAAAATATCTACAAAGAGTAATTGCCGATTTTGGTGTTCAGCGGGAATGATAAACTGTAGAAG
>NC_051408.1:12231846-12232273 GCF_015228065.2 Penaeus monodon
TAGACGAAGCATAAGAACGGTTGACACATAGAGTGTAGCTTTGCCTTATTCGTGGGTTAATATACGTGTATTTTTGTATCGTTATTCATGTTTCATTTGTTTTTTTCATATTCTTGTTGTTTTACTTGTCGTAGGTATAATTACCAACTTGTATTCTAAGCATCGTCAATTATGTGGTGTGTGAATTTATTTGTCTTACTGTGTGTACGTAGGCTTATAAAAGGAAGTTCATTCTGGTTATATAAGAGACCTGTGGTGTAATCACATGATATTTGACTCTATTTTGAGTAATAGTAGTTTTTTTTTCTCTCAAGTTTACAGTCTTCATCAATTCGTAATTACGGTTCTCATGCGCTACTGATTACATTAATACGGGCTAGTCGGATTTGCTATTTTCATGCACCGGCAGCGAACTAGCTAGGAGGGC
>NC_051408.1:12232810-12232999 GCF_015228065.2 Penaeus monodon
GTTCAGCCAAACGACTCAAGGAGAGAGACAGCAAACAACATCCATTGAAGAGCTGTTTACACCCGAGGTCGTTTTCTCAATGCCAATAGACACTCCCCCAGTGTGCCCTAAATATAAGACTTAGTTTTATAAAGAAGTGTGCCGAAAATATATCAGTCCGTTGGGTAAATATTTGTTCTGGAGTTCGCT
>NC_051408.1:12233211-12233393 GCF_015228065.2 Penaeus monodon
TGTATGCGTGTGTGTGTTTGTTTCTGTTTTGCCCATGTCAAACTTTCCTATAATAAGGGCATAGTAATATCAGTAATATCTAAAATGATAATGTTCTTTCCTCCAGGTTATATGTGCTACACATAATTCGAAAGTAAATGGAAAGAAGAGGTGTTAACGGCTAGTACATAAAGCAAACTTGC
>NC_051408.1:12233637-12233721 GCF_015228065.2 Penaeus monodon
ACAATGGAAAAACACGTAACATTGCTGTTTTAAATGTTACACTAAAGGGTTTATTCACTCGTAAACAACCACGACATTGGTTAT
>NC_051408.1:12233754-12233928 GCF_015228065.2 Penaeus monodon
TTGAATTCTCTTTTACACCCTACTTACAGCGCAGACTCCAGATTTAAGAATCTGTTTCACCTCGATCCAGAATGATGACGCCGTAACACTCATCTCGTTTTAACCAGACCGCAACAACATCATCCCGTACAGCTGCAACACTGGAGTCCATCCAATGCCTCCCAGCTTAGGATT
>NC_051408.1:12233955-12234401 GCF_015228065.2 Penaeus monodon
GGCCAGGAACAGAGGGCCTGGGGAGCATAAGTTCGCCTACACTGCTCCTCCCAAGGCCATGGTCGCTTAGAGGTGAAAGTGTAGGCCTGGATGCCAACTTGATCCCTTTTGGGTGTCGTTCGTAAGCTCCTCTTTATATTTTTTTTCACTTATTTTACTCTGAGTCCTCATATAACGAAAATTACATATACAAATACAGCTTCGATAAAAGCAGTACAGAACTTCCTGTAATCAAAACGATGAAAGAAGTAAAATTTGCTTTGAAAATTGATCATTTCTAGTCTTACATTTGTAATCTTGAGTTTAATCGCTACTAATACAGTTATATGCTGGAAGGAAGAAACTGTGATTTGGTCTGACCTTTCTAAGTATATTTGCCAATGCACTACCTTTGTTTCGCAAGTGAAATATTTCTGGAGTGAAAATGACTGCATGTATCCAAACAG
>NC_051408.1:12234671-12235165 GCF_015228065.2 Penaeus monodon
TTTAAAATAATAATAATCACTTCCCTTAACGCACACATAAAACCTTCCCTCTAAAGCACATATCCCCTTCTATCAAAAATAACTTACGAGAAAAGATGATGTCCAGTCGAATGGAAGCATGACTTTAGCATTGCATAAACCCGGTGACGGATTCGCTGTCACCCGCATGTTTAGGAGGGTGGCTGTGGTACGATAACTTCCGCTGATGCCCTATTTGCGGCTGCCTGATGTACGACGTGTCCTGAGACGTTATCTCTACGGGTGATTGCACTATGATGAATCGGAATTGATTTGAGATATGGCGGTAAAAGAAGTAATAAATGAAAATAAGAACTGCTGCCATGTACGCTGTATACTTTTCCCTCTATTTTGAGTGAATATGATTTTAATGATTTAATCCTTCCCCTTTTAAAGGTAACAAACTGCTTTTATTTTCTTGCTTGTAATTTTATCTGCTCCTTGCAATTCCTTCAGATTAGTTTATTGATATGGAC
>NC_051408.1:12235506-12235953 GCF_015228065.2 Penaeus monodon
AATTATTTTTCATTCGCAGAAAATCACGGTGTATGCGACATGTGAATGCAGCAGTTTCATTTTTACTCACACACAAACTGGTTCGATATATTTTTTTTCAGAACTATAGTTTCTATGTGAGATTTCCCACACAAAAGCACCAGATAAATGAAAAATTGGAATATTTTAAGACATTACTCCTTGCGCCATTGGAGAGAGTCCCATGACGAGGCAGAAAAATCCTTTGTCTATCCACAACGCCAAAAAAAGAAAAGAAAAAAGAGAAAACGTATATCGGCTAAAAACAAACCCAATATTTCTCCTACGCTGATATGAGGACAAAAGCCATTTTGACAAAGTATTATTTCAATATAGTTCCGGGCGACGGGTCAAAAACTGATACCCAGTCGACGATGCTCGGGAATTTCGTACTGGGGTGAACTTTCTCTTCTGTTTGTCTCTTCTTCC
>NC_051408.1:12236129-12236194 GCF_015228065.2 Penaeus monodon
ATGAACGATTTATCAATCTGCGTGAAAAGAGTTTTTTTTTATTCCTTTCTATATTTATTCTAATT
>NC_051408.1:12236873-12236937 GCF_015228065.2 Penaeus monodon
AGTAGTAGTAGACAAACACTCGTTCGCTCCGTCCTGTCAGTTATATATGTAAGCCTCTATGATT
>NC_051408.1:12236975-12237053 GCF_015228065.2 Penaeus monodon
ATTCTGTCTACTTCTCTGTCTCTATAGCTGTCTTGCTTTCTGTCTCTTGAAATCTCGTTATCTCCATGTCTCACCATC
>NC_051408.1:12237726-12237995 GCF_015228065.2 Penaeus monodon
AAATGCAATCATACCCATCCCCGGTTGCATTACACAGAATACACACTGGAAGATCCAGGCATTATAGACATTTCCCCGTTTGTTGTTAGCTGCAACTGCAAACTCACCTCCCTGCAAATCACAAAAACCTTCATTGACAAATTTAGCAAGCAAGGGAAGAATGAACTCTGCTCCTGAAATAATTACTGTAGTTTGTTGCAATCACTGTTGGGAAAGGGGCATGATAACCGGTGACAAACAAAATAGTTTTAAAAATATATTTTCAACAT
>NC_051408.1:12238237-12238606 GCF_015228065.2 Penaeus monodon
TACAAAAACATCATTACACCAGCAACAACAACTTAAAAGTGAACATCTACACAAACGGACTCTCCCCATAGGAAACCAAAATAAACGCGCAACAGTTCTTCCAACACGAGCAGCAGGGAAATTAAATTTAGAATATCCGAACACAAAAGGTCAGTTGAGAGTGACGCATCGTTCCAAAGAGACGCGGGCTTCACGCTTGCTACACAGGACGAGAGTGAAACGTGACACTGGGAAAGAGTGATAGTGAAAAAGCGAAGAGGTTTAATGACCGCGCCGGAATGCCAGAGTCTGCAACGGTGACCATCTAACAGGCGGGGAAGCACTGTGGGAAGGGAGGGTGAAGGGGAGTCGAGCTGGTTATACTTTTAG
>NC_051408.1:12240404-12240756 GCF_015228065.2 Penaeus monodon
AATCACAACAGAATCCTGAATCATGCTATAAGAAATAAATAACTGAAAAATACATTTGAATACATTTATCTCTTTACATCAACGAGGAATTACAATGCCCACCAAATGAACCTTGGCGATGAATACATTAAGCAATCTCGCTCTTGCATTGTCAGGAAGGCGTTGCTCCCATTCAAGACTTTAATGCTTTAAAAGCCTCAAAGGAATTCTTTTAGAACGATTCGCCTCCGCCGTCAACGGAACGCAAACCTGGCTCACGCTCCTTCATGGCAGAATGAAGGGCGGTCGACTCCTGACGAAGGCGCTGCGGAGGAACGGAAGGAAGGGAATCGCGTGGGCCTTTTCTGCTGAA
>NC_051408.1:12241136-12241232 GCF_015228065.2 Penaeus monodon
CAAACGCCTTAAAAGCCTCGGCTGAATTCCTTGGCGATAAATCCCCTGAGGGAGGCGCGAGCAAGGCCGGGAGGAGGACACACACCTTGATATCGG
>NC_051408.1:12241518-12241654 GCF_015228065.2 Penaeus monodon
CAAGACAATAAAATTACCTGACATCCCCAAGCGAATTATTAAACCAATTCTTAATGATAAAAAATAACCGACGATCCTGTAGGTGATTTTATTAACCAACACAAACACCTGAAATTAATCTTTCCCACAGTCCCAA
>NC_051408.1:12241709-12241997 GCF_015228065.2 Penaeus monodon
ATATTAATCACGAGGTTAATTAGTTCAAACAGCAAATTAACTGTTTTGTAAAGTGTGTAATTAACAGGTTAGAAATGGGTGTCGAAGATAAAAAGCCGAGTAATATCCTAAAATTATTTTGTAAAACAAGAAGTACATATATTTATTAAATGAAAATATCCTTCGGCACATTTGTTTACTTGATTTTGGCAAATTCTGGGAAGCTAAAAATATTATAGACTTATGTCAGGAAAACAAAAGTTATGCAAGCCGTTTCATTCCAGATTCATTGTTTGATGAATTAAAGCA
>NC_051408.1:12244723-12244937 GCF_015228065.2 Penaeus monodon
ATTAGGTTCTTTCTCAATAGTTTCAAAGTGATGACATTTGTGATTAAATCGAAATTGTAAATGAATCCAAAATTAGGATAATGATAATGAAAATAATCACATACACGTTAGCTAAATAGTTGTATTTCATTGATATGTGATTATTTTTCGCGTTCTTTGATACATATGTTTCAGTGATCAAGAGTTTAATCTATCTTTAGCGTTATTTAATATG
>NC_051408.1:12244975-12245073 GCF_015228065.2 Penaeus monodon
TTTCACTACTAGCACCATGACGCGGCGTAGCGGCTACATAACACTTGATAAGACTATAAAAACGCAACAACTACCAAGTCAAAGCGACGACATTGCAG
>NC_051408.1:12245156-12245349 GCF_015228065.2 Penaeus monodon
ATATGTGATATATTTATAGCTCTTTGATATACAAATAAATTCAGACTCAATCAAGAGGATTATAATCACTTTCATGAAATTAGCGCTAATTATAATACAAATCCATGAAGAATATCAGTGATTTTTTCCTTCAGTAACTAATTGTATTATTTTTATACATAACTACTACATATCACAGCATGACATAACAAAT
>NC_051408.1:12245535-12245748 GCF_015228065.2 Penaeus monodon
TATCCATTTGTGTAAGATCACTGAATATTATTAAATCCAGGTCAGACTACTTCTCACATTAATCCCAGATTTGTTGTAAAAGCCAAAACTTCAAATAAAGATAATGGTTTATTACAAACTCTGTCGTTTAATGGCAACAACTGATCAAAGTACAGTCGTTAAACGTTTTATGCACTTTTTATAGCTTTTTACTTTTTGTTAAGTTCCCAAGTA
>NC_051408.1:12246765-12247044 GCF_015228065.2 Penaeus monodon
GTGAAAATGCCACTGAAAAGAAATGACTTGTTTGAGAAAAAAGGGGAAAAAAGGAGGGGGTAAAACATATGGTATCCTAAGCTCTGTCGAACTGCCGTGAACACCTATCCTACAATCTACCACTACTGCTACTGTTACCATTATTGACATTACTACTTTATCTTGTCATCCCTTCCTTTTTTAGCTAGGACAAAACCACCATTTGTTTACCTCATGTAGTATGTGCATATGCGTACTAGTGGTATTTCTGTGTTCATTACATTATCACAAAAATAACTA
>NC_051408.1:12247352-12247990 GCF_015228065.2 Penaeus monodon
TAAAATCAACTACAACCATTTCAGAACCGCTGCGTCGGGGCAAGACAATCCCAAGACCACAATCAAATCTGGCCCTTCCCATCCTCACATAAAAGGACTGCCTCGGACGCCATTATCGTAAATAACACCAATCGGTACTACCAATACACCCAATCAAAGCCCAACCCATAACACAAGGTCTACGGCCACCCTTACGCCCACTTTCCCCCATTCAGCCGCTCATACAGCCTGCGCCCACCTAGACGCTAGCCAGTACACTCTACGCCCGCGCTCCTCCGTCAAAGCACTCACACTAAAGTTTTCTCGCCATCGTCTATTTCCTTCTATACCATCGCATATAACCCTCCTCACCGACGCCCATGCCATCCCCTCACCACCGCCCACACTACCATTCAGCTATCGCCTTCCCCCTCACCGACCCCCCCCCCCTGCCGCCCACGTACTCCCTCCACCACATCCAACGCCCCACGCATCACCGCCCACACCCTCCAAACACCGACGCCCGTGACTCCAGCTGGCGCCCGCGACCACGCCTTAAGAATCTACTCGACGAGGCCTAAGATGGATACAGTGGATGTTCGTCCTTCGTTAAAGCTCCCGTGGGTTTACATATACATATATATGGGATGCGCCAACGT
>NC_051408.1:12248198-12248451 GCF_015228065.2 Penaeus monodon
AAAGTTGGGGAAAAACAGGATGGGTTCATGAAGGGGATGGTGGGGTGTTAGCTGGAACAATGTATGAGAAGGAGGAGGCGGTGAGGAAGAAGAGTAATAAAGAAAACAGAGAAGGGAGGAAGATATGGAGGAGTGAGGAGGTCATGACTAGCAAAGTGGGTGATGGTGTGAAGAGGAAGTTGAGGGAAAGGGGCGGAGGAGGACAAGGAAAAACAGCTGGTAGTAAATCTTTTCACTTTCTTGTTTTTCTTGT
>NC_051408.1:12248668-12248946 GCF_015228065.2 Penaeus monodon
GTCTGTTGATATTTTTCCTGGACACCTTTGATTAGATTATTCTCCCAAATATTCAAATGAGGCTGCATGGATGTGTGTTTTTTTCAAGCTGTGTGATTAAGTTAATTAATTATGGCAATAAAATGAACAACAAGTACTTAATGAACGCAGCTCCCATAAAGTCAAAATTTTGGCGATTCGTTGAGTTAAGTACAAATACACAAATATATTTTTCTCGCAATGTATATTTAATCATGGAATGAAATGCTCTTTAATTCAAAAAGTAGCTATTATGAATC
>NC_051408.1:12249047-12249365 GCF_015228065.2 Penaeus monodon
AAGTGTGCTTATATGAAAGACATAATATATGCAAAGATGGTATTTAAAGTATTTGGAAATGATGCTAATGTATTAGTATTGCTTTTTAGTCCCGAAGACAAATAATAAAATAAAATCCTTAGAATTTCATTGATATCATGACCTCTCTTGACTTTTCCAATAGTCAATTAAAGCTCCAGGATCGGTCATTCCCTGCTGACCTGATATAAACTTTCACATTTCTCACTCGGGCGCTGCTCCTCAGACTTACTTGAAATGAAAGCTCGGCTCTTCGTGGTCCTTCCTTCTGGCCGGGGCCGTCCAAACCAGGTTACAGTC
>NC_051408.1:12249964-12250134 GCF_015228065.2 Penaeus monodon
GACACGATTAGTTAACCATATATTTTGTGTATTTCACACAATTATGAAAGACGTAATGCAGGTGCATCTGGTCGCTTCAGAAAACGACTACATGTGTCAAAATGAAAAGGCTGCTCTGAGTAAAGTAGGTAATCAGGAAAATAGCCAAGAGTGACAGGAAAAAAAAAAAA
>NC_051408.1:12250486-12250598 GCF_015228065.2 Penaeus monodon
TTAATGACCTGAAATTCAACGGTCGATAATTATATAAAGAATTTGTACAAGACTACAAAATTTAAAAGTTTTTTTTTCTCAGACGAGGAGTGGTTCCTCAAACTACTAATTT
>NC_051408.1:12250746-12251302 GCF_015228065.2 Penaeus monodon
TTTTTTCATTCTTTTCATAAAACAAAGGCAAAATTCGTTTTCAACATTTACCAAGAGAAAGCCACATGTTAAATGAAGCATTTATTCATGGTCTTTCTCCCGTCTTGTCGATGCTTTAAATCCAAAACCGTCAATTCGAAATGATAATTTAGATAGTTTTCTC
This sequence comes from Penaeus monodon, assembly GCF_015228065.2. NCBI lineage: Eukaryota > Metazoa > Arthropoda > Malacostraca > Decapoda > Penaeidae > Penaeus > Penaeus monodon. The sequence goes on from NC_051408.1 coordinate 12,250,910, forward strand.
ACTATTCGCCCTACGTCTGGCAGCGACTTCAGCAACCAATCAGCGTTTTTAAAAAGCAATGACGTCATACCTAAACTTCAATACAGTGAGTGCTTTGACTCGAGAAAGAAAGGATTATTTTCTATATGTAGATACACGTGTACATCTATATTTAGCTATATAACTCACGTACATGTAGAACTGAAAGATCTTTCGTTTTATTCTATAAAATGGATTATGAGCGAAACAGGGAAGTGAAAGGAAAAGAATCATAGGAAAACAAATGTCTTTTACATTTTATTTTCTTGAAAATGTCTAATAAAAACCGGTTGTTTTTAGACTTCCTGTGCTAATTAACTCGGAACTTTTGAGCATTTAAAAATAACCTGTTTCACCCTTTCCATTTGCTTGTAC
>NC_051408.1:12251490-12251604 GCF_015228065.2 Penaeus monodon
TTCTCGTCCTTTTATCGTGAGTACTTTATTATTTGGCCATGGATTTTCCCATTCGTTTGAAAAATGAATTCCATTTTCGAAAAAGAATTTTCCTTACAGCAGTAAAATATTACC
>NC_051408.1:12251710-12251970 GCF_015228065.2 Penaeus monodon
ACAGCAAACGCTTCCAAACATATACCTTCACAAATGCACAATTTTACATTTTATTAACGAATCACGGCTCTTCCATCATGTTCGTAATAAGTTTCAACAACAATTACTGCAAGTAAAATTTTTTTTACATTATGTTCTCTAACAATTATCGTCTTTATCTGATGTGAATTAAATGCTTGTGTCAGTTATTTCAGCGCTAAAAAAATCATATACCAAGCATGAAATGACATAAAGCTTACTTGTGTATTTGTCTCTTCACG
>NC_051408.1:12252045-12252259 GCF_015228065.2 Penaeus monodon
TTTTTTTCTGTTTTGTTTTTGTTTTTAGGTGTTTTCATTCTCCACTTTTATCACACACACACATATACGCTTTTTAGTATAACTATGTTTGTTTCTTTTTAATTTTCTATATTTTGTGGGCGTGTATTTGTCAATTGGGTTTAGACAATTCTCTTCACTGAATATTGAAAATACGTGAAAGTCTAGGGTACAAAACACATAATTTTATTTTCTT
>NC_051408.1:12253790-12253958 GCF_015228065.2 Penaeus monodon
AAGTGCTACAGAAGTGTGTACTTATAATACATCTCTGAAAGAGCAGTGTTATGTAATATAACCTTTCAACTATCACAGTAAAGGTAGTAACAATATTTCATATCTTTTGATGCACTATAAGGAATTGTGTCACATTCCGGAGTTGGCTTGTAATATCGTCACACAGGT
>NC_051408.1:12254019-12254091 GCF_015228065.2 Penaeus monodon
AAATTAACAACATAAATATCAAAGAATAACGCGCACATGCACATCAAATCTATTCCAACTCTTCTATCATCA
>NC_051408.1:12254282-12254491 GCF_015228065.2 Penaeus monodon
ATAGGGGGAGAGGGAGAAAGGGAGGGGAAGGGAGTTTAAAGAGAAAAAAGAGGGATGGGAGAGGGAGGGAAGGGGATAAGAGAGGGCGAGATAAAGGAGGAAGAAGAGGGAAGTGAATGGGGCGGAGGTGAAAGGTAGAAGAAGGGTGGAAGAGGGAGACAGGACTGCGTAATTGTTTTTTTGTTCCGTGGAATTTGCTTAAAAAAAAT
>NC_051408.1:12255511-12255841 GCF_015228065.2 Penaeus monodon
AACACTTAGCTTAACAGATATTAGCCCGAAGTCAAGGCTTCCTCCTCCAGCCGTATTCGTAATCTCGTAGATTGCCTCCCGATGCCACCCCGACGCGCGTGCCACTCACAATTGAGCTCAGCGTCTGCCGGCTGCGGAGGCTGACACGTCGCTCGGGAGATATGCGGCCTCGGAAGTGGGAAGGCGGGGCGGGTGTACTTAGGTGTGCGTGAGTTGCTTAAAACTGAAGAAAAAGGTTTGGTGGGATCTAACGATTTCGGAAGACTGTTTGCGAATTTTATCTCTCTAAAGCTATGTATATTTATGCGTTTGTGTACATATGTCAACGTT
>NC_051408.1:12255949-12256196 GCF_015228065.2 Penaeus monodon
TGTATGTACGTATATATTTATGCAGTGCATATCTGCAAATACATGACCATTCTCTGTCGCGACTTTCCTCACAGGAACAAAAGGGAGGCACGAGAGACGACGTCCTCAGAAGGCACAGAGACCGAGAACTTTATTCGCAGTCATGAATATTTGACTCTAATGCGAAAACTTGAGGAATTATAAAGAATCCCCACGACTCTCGCTGTCGCTCTCTCCATCGCGTGTACTGGAAGTTTAGTTATTACAT
>NC_051408.1:12256237-12256385 GCF_015228065.2 Penaeus monodon
CTCGTTGTCTTGACAGGAAGTGAATCGCCGATTGGGAAGGACTTGCGAAAGGGAAGTAGAGGGGGGGGGGGGTTGGCTGTGGTTTCAGGGACTCTGTTTGGGAGTCAGGGATACATCTGCCGGTTAGACTGGTAAATAGAGTAAATGT
>NC_051408.1:12257044-12257199 GCF_015228065.2 Penaeus monodon
GGCGTCAATTTTCAATACCCAGAAAAATAAAAATAAGCAGCTTTCCTTTATGAATAGTTCACCGAAAAATAGTATAATCGCGGATATTAGTTGAATGATATTTTGCCGTTTCGTTTAGATTTTGTTGTGAAATAAAATGTGAAAAGATTTAGTTG
>NC_051408.1:12257246-12258140 GCF_015228065.2 Penaeus monodon
TCTTGTGATATCTTATAAAATTCGAATTTCCATTAATTTGACCTTTCTTTCCTCTTTGGAAGAATGAGTCTCCTAATTCATCAGAAACACACAACTGACATGCTTTTCGATTTAATAAAGGTGATCACAACAGCCGAGAAACAGATCTCCTCTCCTCTCAGCTTCTCTTGGCAAAAATCCCCAAACAACCTAATTTTGTTAATCAAGTGAACTAATTTGATCGGACAGAATCCCACGCTAAGCTAGGCCTGTCGCTCCCCTACCTTTCTGCTACATGTCAACGTCTGTAAAGTAAGTTCCGTTCGAAAAATTAAGAATATGTTATGGAATATCAACCAATGCCGCGTCAGACGCAAAAACAACCATGGACCAATCACCTAGTAGAATGTCATCAAAACTACTTAATTTTTTCTATCCTTTATCTCTATTGTTGAGGGAAGAAAAGGGGGTCGGGTCTGAGGCAGGGCAATTATGGGGAAAAACTCTTAATGGAAATTTGTTAAACTGTATCGAAGACTAGGTTTTGTGAATAAAAATAAGACTAGCTACTACCTGTACATGAAAGACATCATGTTTCCATTTTCAAAAAACATACTCTGGATAAACTAAACAAAAGAGAAATGCCTTCTTAGGAGTATTCATTTTGTAAGAAATATATAAACATACTAGTGCACTAACATTGGACACTATCATATGCAATATATACACTATTATAGCATACACCAACATATCAATTTCCCTCACACATTTAGCGGGAGAATAAGCTTGAAGTAAAATTTTCCAAACAGATATTTCCCAAAAAATCGTGGAATCTTTGCTCCAGCTTCCGGGTGAAACTTAATTAAGGAAGAACGAAAGGATGGCAGGGTTTATGATTTGATGTTTATATCTGAA
>NC_051408.1:12258347-12258577 GCF_015228065.2 Penaeus monodon
TCCTCACTTTGTACTTACGTATATTATACACTACCCTACTCGTATATATGATATCGCAAAAACACCCAGTAAAAAGTGAGACATATGGGTGAGAAAAACGGACAGTTAACAATTTCAGCACGAAATATGATTAGCAAAATATCTGGAGGGATAATTATAGTTTGGCGTTCAAGGCTTTCATGTAATAGTATATCAAACAAACACTGAAACAATAATAACAAAAAATTTTG
>NC_051408.1:12258692-12259014 GCF_015228065.2 Penaeus monodon
TCCATACATAAGAATAAGAAATGAAAATTATTGTTGTTGAAATGATAACATAAAACAAATGAAGCGATGTTCATGACCATCATATTTAATCAACTTTACACTTGAAGAATTTTTCGCAATGGACAACAGTAAGCATTCTTCAGTGTTTTCAGTGTTTTTTTTTTCTGAGCAATTCATTTTCAAAAGTGACGAATAAAATGGAATGTCTACGAGAAAAAAGGAAATAATTGACATTTTCTCTCCATAAAGGTCATAGAGGTGAAGCAAACTTTCATGAAATAGGAGTTTGTTTTTATGAGGTGAATGGTAGCTGAAGTAAGCA
>NC_051408.1:12259223-12259517 GCF_015228065.2 Penaeus monodon
GCAGGACGTCCAAAAATATCCGAATCACGCCGCGGCATAAAAATGCATTTTTTTCTCTCGCTCCACAGACATGCGATGCACATTCTTTTCGCAAACCTCCCTTACCCCTCCCCCCCTCCAACTTCCCCATGTCTCTTTCTAAATTCTCCCCCCCCCTCTCCCCCGGTCCTTCCTCTCTACCCAACCTCTCCACCACTTATCCTCCCCCACTTTTCGCCAACCTAATTCCCCGACCTTTCCCCCCCCCCAATGTCCTCCATCGCCTCTCCACCTCCATCCCCTTTTCCTTAACCT
>NC_051408.1:12259665-12260301 GCF_015228065.2 Penaeus monodon
TCCCCACGTCTCGTATCCAAATTCTTATCTCGCCGTCAGCAAATTACCGGCTTTTCCTGATCCGACTGTATCGTGTTGTATTCTGTGTTATTGCATTGGCTGAAGTCAGCAATGCGGAGGCGAGAGAATTCGTTTCTTGCGCCTCACTCAGGCCGGCGACAAAGGGAGGAAGAGACGAGGATGGAAGGAGAGGGAGGGAAAGAAGGGGGAGAGAGGAGGATGGAAGGAGAGGGAGGGAAAGAAGGGGGAGAGAGGAGGATGGAAGGAGAGGGAGGGAAAGAAGGGGGAGAGAGGAGGATGGAAGGAGAGGAAGAGAGGAGGGTGAAGGGAGTGGGAGAGAGGAGGGAGAGATTATGATGGAAGGAGGGGGAGAGGGCGATGGAGGGAGAGAGGAAGATGAAGGAGTGGGAGAGAAGAGGGAGAGAGAAGGATGGAGAGAGAGAGAGAGGAGGAGAGAGAGAGGAGAAGAGAGAGAGACGGGATTGAGTAGGAAAGACGAGGAGGGAGAGAAAGGAGAAGAAGGGAACGGTTCGCAGGAACGGGAAAACGAGAAGGAAAGGAAGATGAAAGAAATGGTTGCAGGAACAAGGGGTATTGAAAAGAAGGATTAGGAGATGAAGCAAGATGGGTATGCAG
>NC_051408.1:12260346-12261436 GCF_015228065.2 Penaeus monodon
AAAAAGAAAAAGTAATGCGGCAACAGTAAAAGCACATAATAAGAGAACTGCCATCTACCATCTACTCCATCCCTAATTAGTCTTCAGTAGTTTTGACACGGCATCTGAGCTCCTACTCACAACTCCTCTGACAAGAAATCCACTTCGACATTACACCGGACATCGTCAGTGCATTTAATAGTGTGGTAAAAAGGAATCACCGGAGACGTGAAATGTCTTGGCATCGGGAGAGATGTGGTAATGCTACTACACGACTACCTGCAGGGAAGAACACTCCAAGGAAAAGGCCACACTTCAAGCGACCGTTCCACTGAAGCATATATTCTACATGGAACATCGAACCTTTGCTGTGAAGTGTTTATTTTGGTGAAATGTTGCTTATCTTCCACGCCCAGACTATAGATGACTGCACACAACCACTCACCTGTGAAAATCAAATGCAACAGGACACTTCACACGTCAGCATCCTTCTGGGACATGGAACAAAATATGGCAAATTGGTGGCTGCCGGGGAGACTCAGCTCTTGTTTATTCCACGGCGGTCGGAAGCCAACATGCATAACCCGGCAAACAAGTGAACATCTGGGGTGAAGATTGTCAGTCTTAACTTGTCTTAAGTTCACCGACCTGTCAACGAAAGTACCAAAAGCAAGGCCAATTATCGAAACTGGGCCTCTTCGTTAACGGCAAATCGAACTCTTAACGTTAAAGAGCAGAGCTCAGAGCCTGACCGGAGAGATGATGACGTCACTGTTTATCTAGATTCTGTTTGGCTGAATTTACCACTGCCAGCCGTTTGAAGTAATTGTGGAATATTGTCATACCTCGTCATTTCGACTACCTAGTGGATAGTGTAAACAAATCCCTGGGTATAAATAAAACATCGAAAAGGGAACAACTTTACGAGTACATATGGATGCAGACATCTTGAAGAATTTGCAATACCAGCTGCTGGATGATTGGACATGATTACTTGGGCCAGCGAGTAGAAGTAAGTATTTACACCATTTTTATATGGTCATTATGTATTTTATGTATAAAACACTCTCTCATTAACTCAAAACAAATATTTAAGTAAACTACTCAGTAG
>NC_051408.1:12263859-12263968 GCF_015228065.2 Penaeus monodon
ATATTATTATTATTTTTTCTTTTTATTGATAAAATAAGTTGTTTTCTTTTCGTCATATGCAAACACTGATTCAATAAACAGAAAATACGCTTTGTTATCATCTTAGAAC
>NC_051408.1:12264269-12264431 GCF_015228065.2 Penaeus monodon
ACCGGGGATTCAGTAAATCGAATAATTAGTAGGAGGTTTCTTAATTTTGAAGATATTATTACGATAGGTTTATTTGTAAAAAGAAAAATGATAATAATTGTACAAAAGAAAGGCCAATACTGGGGGCAGTCATACTTATAATAAGAACAATCTATCGTTATT
>NC_051408.1:12266234-12267378 GCF_015228065.2 Penaeus monodon
TAAAATCTTAAATCTAATGTAAAAATAAGAATTTCATATCTTTGTAGCCGAAGTTGAGCTGCATCATTCAATTCCCATTCAAGGACGGTGATCTCCTCTTGACGTTAGTTAATATACCTGTCTGGCTGCTCTGTTAAAAACATTTTTCTTCCGGGAGGAACACTATTTTCAGAAAGGCTTTGCCAAGGTACTTGATGAAAAAAACGAGTATGACGAGTAACTACAGCTTCGTTTAGGTGTATCATAAGGGAGATTGAAACTGTATATGGCAAAACAAATTCACGGAGCTTTCTCAGTCATGGACAAAATGTTTTGTTTATGACCCTCTGATGTTTATGAAGCACTTTATCATACGGAGAAGTGTCAGAACTAAAAACAATAAATGGCAAATGCGGGGGGGGGGGGTGACAGAGAACGAGAATTCTATAATTTGTCAGGTTTTCCAGGAGTGATTGGGGCAGTTGAGGGGAGCCATAATAATATTAAAGCACCAGAAAATGTACAGGCTTTCTTAATGGCTGTCGTATATTCAGGCAGGACTTCCTGGTTCAGCAGGGTCATTAAATCAACAGCGCTGTGTCATTAAATGGAAACCGACACTCGCTCGTGGTTTCCTTCAGAAAACCTTAACATTTTTGGCTACTCGGACTTTGCATCAAATACATTCATTGGTCCCCTTCAGATACAGCTAATCTCTCAGGGCAAGGGCTGTGAATGAGAAGTCATATACTTTGTTGAAAAATCGGTTTATCATACTGAAATATATAGATGCTGATCTTCCTCGCAAGATTATTAAAGTTTGCTGTGTACTTCATAATATCACTTTAAATTATGCATATGAAGAAGCAATGTTACGGCAGGAAATTTCATACCAGTTATAGAAGCAGCCGACTACACTCTCTTCCCCAACATCGACCAGAATATTAGTACGAAAGAAATATGATGCAGTTGGCAACATCACTTGAAAAATTACAGGTCCAATGCCTCCTAAATAGTGTCGGTAAGGCATATATTGCCATCAGTTTTACTGATCTGGTTACTGGTAGATGGCTTCAGAACTTCACCAAGATGTCAGTAAGTTTATCTGACAATACCTGTTTACCTCATTCCTCTAAGTTTATATAGATATTTTTAACTTTTACAT
>NC_051408.1:12267568-12268178 GCF_015228065.2 Penaeus monodon
GTTAATAATGTTCAAATAATCGATGGTCCACTCATTCCTGTGCATCAAAACACCTCACTTCACTGATGTCCAAGATCATGTTATTTCATTTGCCGACACTTGGAGGGAGTTGGCAAATGAAATTAGTCAGTCATGGCAGCTTTAAGTTTCGTACACTTGTAAACCAAGGTTTGTAGACTCCTACACCCAGGGTAGAGCCAACTGTGGATTATATGAAAATCTTGTCATGGACTTTTCTCTAAAAATAAGACCAATGGTAATGTTTATAACAATAAAAGTACTAGTACTTTCTCCACAAAAAATCAAAGATATTGGGTAAATAGAATAGAGCAACTGGGCCTAATGACTCCATATTGACTCTAGTAACGTGTAAACGAATAAATATTGTGCTCATAGCATCAACATTTGGGTATATCTTTAATGTTTTCTGTTTCTGTCTTCAAGGATTTTTTCCAAATGGCAATAAATATTTTAATGATAGCATTGTGTATCATATGCGTTTTTGGGGTACATTTAGAAATATATGTATTCATAAAAAAGGCTATTTTCATCTTATAAGTTCAAGATGAACAGCATTTTTAAATTGAAAATATATCATACAACTTTATGA
>NC_051408.1:12268207-12268900 GCF_015228065.2 Penaeus monodon
ACAGAAAATACAGTTTTATAAAACTATTGGGTGAAAAATAAACTGAAAAATACTTTTCTTTATAACCACTGGGTAGAAAAAACAGCATTATTAGGAGTAGGAAAACATAGTAAGGTATCTTAAAACATAGCAATTAATCATCATCAGCATTACCTGTTTAATGTTCTCAGTAATTTAAGTTGTTCGTCATAAATTTTGTTACATAACTCATGTTCCTTTTCTTAATCTCCATTTCTCGTACCCTATTATTCCTAAAACAAAATTACACGTAGGCAAGTAATTCCTCGCGCATTTCTTGAATTTCCACAAACATCTGCTCTCTTCCTGCTGGTGGCCTTAATCTTTGGTGAGTCCTAGTAAGTGCTGGGGAGGAGGCTGTGGTGTCTCCATACCAGCTGTGACAAGTTCTGAAATCTCTTTTGTTACATGTGGCTCAGTTAGCACAGTCACTGCAACTATTACAGCAGGGAATGTCTGAGAAGGCGAACCAGCTGGAACGCTAACAAATGGATTGTTTATGGTTGGTCGCTCACGTAAGAAAAAAGCCAAAAGGTCATGATGTTGCCGTCTTATCCTTGATCTGCTAGTCTGCTAGGCATGCTTTAGATGTAGCCACTTTGCTCCAGTCCAGTTTATTGTAATATTATGCATCTGAAAACATTTTTTTTTAAATTCACGTAAAGATTCGTGTAA
>NC_051408.1:12268923-12269758 GCF_015228065.2 Penaeus monodon
AATGAACAGGCCTTTCCATATAAATAACTCTAAACTTATGTACCTCGAATAAGGAATTAGTAAGGTTAATATATCTTACAGACTAATGGATATAAATATGACTTTCATTTATTGTTAAAATAGAGTAATATTAACATCAAAGCAGAGCCTGAAACAAACAAACAAAATGCAATTCCCCATTGGCAAAACAACAAGCAAAATAACATATTCTTTATCTCGACCTGGCTCACCTTACTCATCCTGCTCCTTGCATTTATATAATAAACTTATGTCTCTCTTTTCATATCTGTTAATTTATTTCATGTCCACATATCTATTACAGAAAAAAATAGATGTTTGCCATAAAAAAAAATAAAATAAAAAGTCAGAAGTGCATATCCCAAGAAAATAAATAGTTAACTGAAAGCAGACGGTACTCTAAACGACATTAAAAGTCTAGTAGTTGGGATTCACGAAATAAAAAACACTGGCAAAGTACAAACAGGTGAAGAATCACGTATCCTGCGGCTACTTATTTTCAGGTAAAGCCTGTACATCATCCAACAAACAAAATAATACAAGCTTAAAAAAAAAAAAAACACGTTATATGCAGAAAAGCCACTAATTAGCAACAAACCACACCCTTTAACCAGTGGGCCTGTGGAGCATTCTATAACAAACCCATAACAACATGTTTCTACAGTAATGCCATCATCCAGCAAAGATAAGTGAAAAAAAGATGTTTCATCCATCAACACAAACCTCTTCATATACCATAGAAAGCAAAGCAAAACCCATTAACCACATGAATGAAAGATTACTAAATAACAAAATTGTGAGAGATGTATTGCCACCT
>NC_051408.1:12270266-12270438 GCF_015228065.2 Penaeus monodon
CTTAATACTTTAGGTTCTGAACTGAGAATCCATAATCTTGAGCCTCGTACGAAAGGAAGATGATTCATTTGGGAGTCCTCTGCTTCTTGAGAGGTTTTGTACAACATATCTTAACTTTCATGCACATGATACCTCTGAAGTGAGAAACACATAATGAGTACATGACAGTTTA
>NC_051408.1:12270864-12271288 GCF_015228065.2 Penaeus monodon
TGAAACTACAGTGAATATTACAGTTCCGGCGGGTAAAGAAGTGCTAAGCTGATAAAAGATGCAAAAGAATAGAATTATCCAAGAATTGAAAAAAAAAAATAAATAAAGATGATGTTATAAGTATAAGGTTGGAAACGGGTTGTTCGGTTTACAAGAATCAAAGGAACGTCTGTTTACAAAGAAATCATTACAAACATTCAAAACAGGAGAAAAAGGCTATTGACAGATAAAATAAGACAAAAAAACAGCAACGTATTTTCAAATTATCAAAAACATCAACGATAAAAAAAAACAATGACGCAAGTACGGGTGAGTAACAAGACCCTTCTCTTAATAACACGGGGAGAGCGAAGGGGATGGAAGATGAGAATCTTTCGCCTAATTGTGCATGCAATTATGATAATGATGACAACGCAAGAACCAG
>NC_051408.1:12271316-12271837 GCF_015228065.2 Penaeus monodon
TTTAGAAGAAGCCTCAGACGCGCATGAACTCATAAGAGGCATTATGAAGGTAACAAAAGCCTGTCTCTTCTATTGTTGAACGTATCAGCGAGAAACAATGAATAGAGATAACATGGCCACATTTAATTTCTTGATTTTTACGTGTTCTTCGCCGTCTTTTTTCTTTTTTCTCTCTTTTTGTTTTCTTTTTAAATGCCTGATTTTTTCCTTCTTATTTTTACTGCTTCATTTCCCTTTTTTTCTTTCTTTCTTCTTCAACGTTTAGTTGTTTTTTGTTTTGATTCCGTTTTGATTCCGTTTTTTTTTTTGTACCATATTCAAGTTGCTTTTAATATTTATGCTTTAATGTTATTTGCTCCTCAGTTATGGGAAAAATGAACAATGGAAAGGAAATAAAAGAACTGAAGAGAACAAATGAAAACTGAATGTTTTTTAATTCCTGGAATTCTAATATATACAAGCAACGGTCGAGGAAAAGGCCAATATAGCAAAATATTTCAGGAAAAAAGTAATTTGTTGAT
>NC_051408.1:12271958-12272825 GCF_015228065.2 Penaeus monodon
TTCCTTTTTCTCGTCTTTTCTTCATTTTTTTTATCTTAATATCACATCCCAACATCTATTTTCCTTTCTCCTCGCGTCTTCACTCTCTTCCCCTCCAACTATGATGTTTTTTGGGTTTTTTTCTTAGTTCCTCACATATTTTTTTACATCATTCCAAGGCTATAATATCATATTTCTAGATCGTATTTGTGGGTTGAATCATTCTAAATTGATGTTAAATTTCACATATCTATTTTGTTATAAATGAACCTCTAATAAAAGTAAGGTTCTATTTTCGTATATATTTGTAGGTTAACGTAACTTCAGTCCATATCAAAAGATGATTTTATGGACACTTTGAGATATTATCCTCACAATCAAATTTCTGCGAAGAATTTTAGGGTTGATATCCATGTACTAGAGAGAATATGATAATCGCCCTTTTACGTATTTGGCTAAATGTTTCTATTCTTACTATTCTGTTACGTATGATATTCGCTACATTTTCTAACAGTCACTTCATTATCTTTGTGAAACATGTAAAAAATAAGTACTATTTATGTTTTCAATATATCTTAGTTTGTCGCTATACAATGTATGCAGTCATGATCTTCACCATAATTCTGTCTCTCTCAGTCACTTATAGTTCAGTGACTTCACAATATTTTTTGAACTTCTCTGCATACACCATTTCTTCACTTTCGCTTCACTTCTTTACTGTCGTTTTACCCTCAAAATCCTTCGCTTTTAGGAGTCCTTGCGGTGCCTTGAAGTCCTTGGTTTTCTTCTACCATGTATTCTTCTTTTTGCTTTCATGTACGTGCTGTTGCTTCCATTTTCTGATCTTTCCTCTATCTGTATCTCGGTCTTTCTCATTCTCTTATTCTG
>NC_051408.1:12272906-12273440 GCF_015228065.2 Penaeus monodon
TCCTTTGGGTGTTGGCTAAAAGTAAAAAATAAATAAATAAATGCATATGTGACCATATGAAACGTAAAATAAAAAGTAAAGAAAAATGGTACATGGTTGGACCCTATTAATATATAAATAGGCAAATAATAAGTAAAGAAAATATATATAGTGTTAATACAGAAAAAAAGAAATCATTCCAGGCATGAATATATACATGCATAAAATAACAAAGAAAAATAATAATACGTGGCTATATGCATCAGTATATATAAATGTGCAAATAAACCTAAAGAAAAGAATGTCACTCATATCAACATCAGAGAAATCTAAATTTTCAAATACTCAAAATCCTGTCTTGCAATCTTTCAGTGTGTTCGTGGCAGTGACTAAAAGGATCACTCACACGTTCGATCTTTTCCCCTTTGGATCCAAACTCTTTCTCGATCGTCTTTTGTTTCCCGTTGCCACTTTCTACCGAGTCCTTTCTTTTGTGGATTTTCTACACGTCTACTAATCCCTCTGAAGCGTTTGTGCAATGAAAAACGTAATTTA
>NC_051408.1:12275333-12275709 GCF_015228065.2 Penaeus monodon
AAAGAATTGACAGCAGATACCTTCACTTCATCAACTGTGCAGTTTCAATCTTGCATCGTCTCTCCTGTCGATGCAATTTCGTTGCATGCGCTATCCATTTTAGCTACAGCTCTCTTGTAACGTTTTTTGTTCGTGTAGTGAATCAACAGATTATATTTTTCTTTCTCTTTATTTATTTACATCCCATTTTCCCGGTTTCTTGTTCACTTGAATGGGATCTCCAAGTTTTCAGTGTTCTGTTGTTCATTGCGTTTTGATCGTATTTTCATTTCGTTTTAATTATTGTGAATATTTTTGTTTGTTTGGTTTTCGTCATTTTGCATTATGATATTCTTGTCTTGGAAGTAATCTTCTTCCGTTTTATTCACAAATACGA
>NC_051408.1:12276414-12276919 GCF_015228065.2 Penaeus monodon
TTTCCTCTCTCCTTCACTTCCCTCCTCTCCTGCTTGCCTTCCCTCCTTTCCTCCCTCCCTTTCCTCCCTCTCCTCCTTCTCCTCTTCCCTCCTCTCCCTCCTCTCCTCCTCCTTCCCTCTTTCCTCCCTCCCTCTCCCTCCTCCCTCCCTTCCCTCCTTCCTCCCTTCCCTCTTACCTCCCTCCCTCACTTCCCTCCTTTCCTCCCTCCCTTCCCTCCTTACCTCGCTCCCTCTTTACCCCATTAGCAGGAGAGAGATCCCGGCTCGCGCTGCCGTCTCCTCCGGCTGTTTTTACGACGCAGAGGACAAGCCGACGGGAAATGGGGCAAAGCAAGGCAAAACTCCTCGTCCGCTGGACTTTGGGTTGTAAACACGGCTGTGACAACATGGTCTCCGTTATTTTTTTTCTTTTTTGTTTTTTTTTTGTATATTTTGTTTTTATTTTGTTTATTTGTTATTTGTGTCTTTTTGTTTCGAGCTTTGTTCTTTTATTAGTTTCTTTTGT
>NC_051408.1:12277140-12277227 GCF_015228065.2 Penaeus monodon
TCTACGGTTTTTTTTCAGTAATTTAATGACAGCACAAGTTAGCAAGGAGGAAAGAATAACAAAGTCGGAAGAGAAACCGAGACGAGA
>NC_051408.1:12278516-12278659 GCF_015228065.2 Penaeus monodon
CGAAATAACTCCCGGCCAATTGCAAATCGCGCCTCCGTATCCCATCGGCCGCCGCTCTGACAGTAGAAACACCTGCTCACGCAAATGTATCGTCTGATGATTTAGATTATTCCGATGATATCGCATCTCGAGCCCAGAATCCA
>NC_051408.1:12279239-12279829 GCF_015228065.2 Penaeus monodon
CTTGAAGGAAAGCTCTTTTTCATTCAAAAACTGCACTGAAATCAGCTATATCTGCAACCACGGATAGGTATAATCCAGATCCAATTATGAACAGTTTTCAAAGTACCTTCACCATCACTGTAAAAAGGTCTGACCAGTCTAGGCAATGGAAAGGCATCCGAAAGCTTATTGTTTATTCATACCACGTTCAGAAATCGTCAGAGGGCTTTCCAATGCCTAAAGTCTCGTGGTGGAGCGGCCAGAAAGATAACAAAGAGTTTCATTAGTGAATGCGATAATGTGTGGATGCTTTTCCCAATGATGAGCAAAAGTCTCGTACATTTCAACATGTATATATTAATATCTTGATTCTTGAGTTGGCGAAGAACTTGAATTTTAAATGGAATCATTTTGATACATTTTTTTTTACATACTATGAACTGAAATAGCTTTGGCTCAAATCATAAGCCTTAAGTGTATTTCATGATATCTTCAGATTAAGCAGATTAGGAGGCCTGATCTTTGTCTGTCAAGAGTCCATAATTTTTTTGTGTGTGTCTGATAGGATAATGTGATGCATATGCTGCTCTAAAAGCCAGTTGCAGCATTGA
>NC_051408.1:12279877-12280193 GCF_015228065.2 Penaeus monodon
TTTAAGTACACGTATATATAATAACAAACCAAACCTTACTAGGAAATGCACCCACGGTCCGGTCTCGCAATCACTAATCGATGAAAATAAAACTTTGGCAATTAAGAGAATCCGGGGGAGATAGCAAGAAATGGAAATCATAAAATAACTCCGTCATCTTTATTCGTTCCAGAAAACAGAGAGAAAAATTCGAAAGGCTGTCTGGTTTCGTAAGACGGTGTTTGATTTATCGATTGTTAGGCAGCATGCGATCGCCCCGCTTTGTGTCTCTCTTATCCCGGTCTCTGTCTGTCTGTGTGTGCGTTTGTGTCTATCC
>NC_051408.1:12280361-12280476 GCF_015228065.2 Penaeus monodon
CTTCCTCCCTACCTCCGTTATTCTTTCAGATAGATATAGTTCTCTCGGGAATATTTCCTTACTAAGGTTCTTCATAACCGATCTTTGAATAAAACCGGGGAGTAAGAAGACATGC
>NC_051408.1:12280580-12280684 GCF_015228065.2 Penaeus monodon
TTATTATAATTTAATACAGTAATATGACTGGTACTTAGAAGGATGCAGAGAATATTGATTCAAATTATATTTGTAGTATTTTATATAACTCTAATATGACAGGA
>NC_051408.1:12281611-12281826 GCF_015228065.2 Penaeus monodon
TCTAAGAACAGAGTACAGTATATTCTTCCCTGCGTCCCACGAGAAATTATAAGCTCACAATTAAAACTTTTGTTAATTACTGTACGCAGCGCTGAGCAAGAGAAATAATCACAGGGAATGAAGGTGGCTATTTTTTTCTCATTTTCTTTTTCTTTTTTAGTAAATCGTGAATTTATATTGAATGATATTTTACATGTGCATTTCAGGATTGTGTT
>NC_051408.1:12282159-12282313 GCF_015228065.2 Penaeus monodon
TTCTCTTAAACTGGATATTATCACATTATTTCGGGAGAAAACACAAACCATTCTTTTGTTTTTTTAAAGCCTGTCGACAATATGTGACATTTCACGGTGAAATTGACATTTGCAAAATCGACTATGGAGAGCTGATCGAAAGATGTGTTTTGTC
>NC_051408.1:12287631-12287899 GCF_015228065.2 Penaeus monodon
GGGAAACAACAGCCAGACTTCAAGCAATTCACACATATAAGGAATAGTTAGAACACAGAAAGACACAAGATAATATATGCGTAGATACCCAGAACCACACAGCCACTCACAAAAGGAATAAGTCAGACAGGGACTGCAAGAGATTCCACGAAGGAATGTTAGAGAACCAGAACGAGAAATGTGATCAATCCTTTCTTCTTACGGTATGGCGAAGGATGATTCAAGGTATGTGAAAAATATAAATCTCCGTCTACCTCATTTCTGTCTG
>NC_051408.1:12288126-12289043 GCF_015228065.2 Penaeus monodon
GCCCTCCCTTCCCCCGTCTATCGCTCTTTCTCTATAATTCTCTCTATTTTTTCTATCCTTCTCCTCATTACCTACCTCATATTACGTCTGTTCTTAGTTTGTTTTCCTCTTTGATTTTTTCATGCCCTGATATACTGAAAGAAATGTTACTTGCTAGGTATCAGTAAGCGAAGCAATCAGATCGAATTTTTTCAAGGCGGAATGGGGAATGCTTATTACTATTGCATAACGGGTTCCATGGGGAAGGCTGTGTCTCTAGGATCCGAGTCAGAGTGAATACGTCCATCAGTTGGGTATTTGGTACTTTGCTTTTCACCTGCGGCTTATCCATGGTAACGGCTTCGCCTTGCTCCCTCTTAGGTATTCTCAGAGTTAGTTATATTTTGTCCCTACGATTTTGCTTGTGTTTTGTACATTTCTTGGCGTGGGGTGAGTAAGGTTTCAAATCCTTCCAAGCGCGTAGCGCCTGTTACATTTACTTGCTTTTAGCTTTAGTCGTCGCTTCAGGCTACGCATTGAAACATTCGTCCCTTTTCTAGTCCATTTTGCATTCGGTGTCTGTTACTTGCCATCTTTTCTCGAGGGCTAGTTCTGCTGATAAGGTCTTGGGCTACATAAAAGTCCCTCTTTCTATTGAAGTCCTACTGCTCAGTTCATTTATTCTTTCTCCATCTTCTAGCTTTGTCTTACGATTCGTCCTGTCATTGAAACTTGTCATTTTCCCCTAATCTCTACTTTTGCTCTCTACTGTTTTCTGCTCCCACTTAAGAACCCTTTTGCTTCGACTGCTGCTCTTATTCTCTGCTCCGCTCACGCAGTCCTCGGACGCTATCAATCCCGCTCGCTTTCGTTTCTCTTTTGCACAATCTGTCCACGTCTGACCTTGATGCATGCCAGCACGTTGCCATGATCAGAGT
>NC_051408.1:12289180-12289681 GCF_015228065.2 Penaeus monodon
CACTATTATTTCTACTTTTTTTTCTCTTTCTTTCTCTCCTCGCCTTTCCACCATCTCGTGACTGTACGGCATCATTTCTCACAGCTTCTGCTTTCTTCTCCTTTTGCTTCACTTCAGACTTCTCTGCTTCTTGAAATACACTGTTTTCTACTCGTCTTTTTTTCTTTCTTTCTTTTTTTCCATATTCTATCTATTTCCTTATTTTCTCTTACTTTTTCTTCTTCTTTTTCCTTTTTGATGTCCTCCAATTTATATTCTTTTCTCGTTTTGTTTTGTACTTCAGACTTTTTTTTTCCATTGTCTTCTTTCTCCACATTTTCTTTCTTTCCTATATCTATATTATTATTTATCATACATTTTTTTTTTCTTGTTTTTTCTTTCTCTTTCCTTTCTCAATTTTTCTTCCGTCTTCTTTCTACTGGTCACTTCCTCGTTTTATCTCGCTTTGCTTTTCCTCCATTCTTCCTTTTCAATTCATGCTTCTCTCCTTTTCTGAAATAC
>NC_051408.1:12291271-12291540 GCF_015228065.2 Penaeus monodon
AAAGATCACTGCACAAATGTATTAAAAGAAAAAATCGTAAACCTTATTTGCTTAAAGGGCCACACATAACACAGCTCATCTACCATTCCTGCAGTTGAATGATCAACGCAATTCTCCCCGTGTTTGGGCAGCATTCATTAAACAACACAAAGGCATTTGTCCATTGCCTCATCAGCTGTAATGAACAATGAAGCGAAACAATTTAAAATGAACATCATGCGTGACAGTAATTTGGAAGTTTTTGTTTGCTTTTTCTTTTACGAATCAAT
>NC_051408.1:12292354-12293226 GCF_015228065.2 Penaeus monodon
ACAGTTGTTGTAATATGTGTTTCGAAACTTTTATTAGTATCTTAATTGCTGTTTTGCAGGTTTTAGTTATTTAAAGTTATTTATCATGGCCTTCAGCTTTTCCTTTTGCACTAAGTATCACTTTCCTTTAAATTCTGACAATGCTAAAATTCAGCACATTGCAACGTAGATCACACATAACCTCAGTGCACCATTTAACCCAGTGCAAAACAATTTCAAGAAGCTATTTAATATAATATAACGCCGGGAAACGTAACCAAGTGTAACAATTTCAATACATTGTTATTCCACTGTTACCTCCTCTTTCCACTTTTAACAAATCAAATCAACATATTCAAACCTATCATGTAACACAGTGTAACACAGTGTAACACAACTATATCACAAACAAGAAGGTCCGAGGAGAGAATGTTAATTCGCTAATCTACAAAACTCATGCATTTCTTTGTAGATTGGGCGTGATTGGAAGGTGGGGGGAGGGGGCGGGGGAGATATGGGACCCAGTAAGTAGTAAGGGTAATTTTCCATCTCATTGGTGCTTAGAAATGACCACTGTTGCTTCACTTTCATTTCGCTGCTGAATTGCCTTTTTGTTTTCTTGAGAACTAAGAGCTTGTATTTTCATTTCAGGTTTCGGTTGTTTTGATATCGTTTTCATCCATATTAATGTTAGATTAGCATAGACTTGTTTTTACGAGATACATAGTGACAAACAATTACGTTTGAATTTTTTACATCAGCTAAAATACACAGGGACATTACACACATCCCCTAACAGAATATAATATGCAAATTTTCCCACCAAACAACTGGCCAAAACACCAACAATTTACATGCAGATTCTTGCCAATCCTTTTTCATCCCTCTGCTCG
>NC_051408.1:12293278-12293580 GCF_015228065.2 Penaeus monodon
TTACTTGCTCTCTTCTTCTTTGTATCTCCTTTCTGTGTGTTTCTGTGTGTTTGTGTCTCTTTTATTTCACGTAGTTCCTCTGTTTCTTATTTCCTATTTTGTCTTTCCAATTTCTTCGAGGTCCTCCTTTCTTTTAATACCTCTTTTTGTTGACTACAAGTGAAATCCTCGGATTAATTATCCTTAATACCTCTTTAACTTTTACACACAGAGGTTGAATGTTTCATCTCTGTTTAATCAGGAGGATTTGCATGTTTTTTTCTTTCTTTCACCTCTTTTTTATTCTTCTTCTTCCCCCCCCC
>NC_051408.1:12295809-12296038 GCF_015228065.2 Penaeus monodon
CGTGTAAAAATAGTTTAATGTAACCATGTAGCACTTCCATTTTAATGTCATATAAAAACATTTCCGGAAATGGAACTTATAATTCAACTAATGAATTAATTAACCCTTTGACATCTGAGTCCCAGTAAACAGAAATTCCACGCATTTTAACGTTATACCTGTCAGGAACAGAGAAAACAAAGAGATAGGATCGAATACCAATTCTGTTAATTTAATTTATTGTAACGAA
>NC_051408.1:12296735-12296949 GCF_015228065.2 Penaeus monodon
CGGCGTCCGCCAACGATCAAAGGGAACATCTCTGGCCAGCGTCCACGTCCTTGGCCCTCACAGAGGAGGCCGGATATGAGAGAAAAATGACCCATTGTCTGGGATCTTGTGTTCGCTGATTACCGGATCCATCAACATCCAGGTGATGGAGACCGACTCATTGTTGGAGATGCTGTTGGAGATGTGGACGGCGATGAGGGAGACGGAATGGAAA
>NC_051408.1:12298265-12298566 GCF_015228065.2 Penaeus monodon
AAAAGGCACACGGGCAAGGGAAGACACGGAGTCCCCTCAAACACAACACTAATATTCCCCGACGCATCAGGTTCCGCAGCAGAGTTTAATGGCGGGTGTTATCTTCGCGCTGTTTGTACAAATTAAAGTTATGATGAACACATCTCCTTCTCGACTCAACCGTGGCGTTGTTCTGCGCTTGCAATAATCCGGGAATTTAGTGGCACAGCCGCCTGAGGAAGCTGATTCCAGTTCGTAATGCTTGAGTGGGAATATGTGTTTCATATTCCGGCGGTTGGAATGCGCTCTGTTGACATCTGGC
>NC_051408.1:12299865-12300010 GCF_015228065.2 Penaeus monodon
TTTTATTCCGTGAAATGTCGTTATCTTTCATGAACATATCAGACGCAATTCCCGAACTTATAAAGGCAATGAAATAATACATCTTGCAGGTATGCAAAGCGCCGTTAAGAAAGCAATTCTTCTTAGTGAGTGAGCCCAATAACCG
>NC_051408.1:12300420-12300690 GCF_015228065.2 Penaeus monodon
CTTATATAAGGAAATAATTCACGGAACCGTCTGCAGAACCGCGTGAAACCCATTTACCTGAGCTCAGGTGCGTCGCTCCGATAGCTTTATGGCATCTGTATTTCTCTCTCGGTGTAATTATAAAAAAGCACCAGCCGCGAGAAAGAATATAAGGCACGCAATAATACAAATGCCTGCGAAGGCAAAGTGGCCTAGTTATTCACCTAATAATGTTGGCTACAATTGTTGGGGGGAAGATACAGTGTAAGAATTTTTTATGGTGTCGAGCCG
>NC_051408.1:12303212-12303727 GCF_015228065.2 Penaeus monodon
TATATATGGTGATAAAAGTCCGTAGCATGACATAACACACCTATAACCAAAACAACGTTATTTGTTCCAACAAACCTTTTGATGAATTCAAACGCACTAATACATCGATGCCTTAAAGGGCTGGGAACTTACAGGTGTAGCCATTAATTACAGATGAAAACAGAATTTGCGTCAATAACGGACCAGCACATTCTGGATCAGCGAATGATATAGAGGGAGCTCCCAAAGGCATCAATGTAATGTTGTTAGTTCAGTAGGGTCGTTATTAGCTAATGGAGACAATTGTACAGCGCTCTTAGTTACATTTGTGAGGTTATTGAGGGCAATGTTTGCGTGTGGCAGTTTGGAGATGGGACTAGAAACGAGTGTCTTTATTTGCTTGTTTGTGTAGGCTTTAGAAGATATGTTTGCAGATACTTAGGCCGATGATAGGTGCCGTGGCTATTTCGAAATTATTATGTTGCCGTACTTGTATGTGTGAGTATGCGCGTTTGTAAAGAAAGGACCCGTCTACA
>NC_051408.1:12303759-12303831 GCF_015228065.2 Penaeus monodon
TTTTTTTTTGTGTGTGTGTGTGAAATGATGAACGTTTTTGGTACTTTAAACGTTTTTATGGAGGTTCTTCAG
>NC_051408.1:12304146-12304330 GCF_015228065.2 Penaeus monodon
GGATTTAAGTATCCATCTAGGTTTATTCCAGTTTCTTTATAAAGTCTCTTAACTTATACTGACCACAGGATATTCACTGGTTTTGTATTATATTTTCCAGTTCAAAGACCACCCACCTATACAAGGAGACAAGGGGTAACTCTCGCTTTCCAAGTAACCCCGTCCTTCTAACTGCTGCAATAGT
>NC_051408.1:12304490-12304733 GCF_015228065.2 Penaeus monodon
TCTAGTTAATGTCTTCGTTTTCTTTGTCCAGTTCCAGTGTATTCCGTTTCATTTATTTTTTCCTTTGTTTTCGTCTATTGTACAGTAGTTCTGTTAGTACTAGGATTTGATTGTTTTTTTTCTTCACTTTTAATCTTGTTTTCGAGTTTCATTCACTATATTTACATTATGGCTTCTACTTTTTTTTACCTTTTCGTTGAGCTCATTTCTTACTTGATATTTTGGTGTTCTCTCTATCGGTAA
>NC_051408.1:12304821-12305019 GCF_015228065.2 Penaeus monodon
GACGGTTTAGAGAGCTTCAATTCTAACCGTTGCATCGGTCAACTTTACTGCCCTTATTAAACTAACATAAAACCAACTTTACTCACTCTAGATGTGTCTGTGCGGGAATTGCTTACCATGCAAGGGTCATGGTCATTTCTCGTCTCCCTCGCTTTCTCATTCCCAGTTCGCAAAATCTCACGATTGTGTATCTATCCC
>NC_051408.1:12305069-12305206 GCF_015228065.2 Penaeus monodon
GCATGAATTTTCCCTCCCTATTCATAATTAGAGAACCTGTGATTAGTAGAGAAGGCACTTTTCTTTTCCCGAATCTCTCCGTACTTAACATATTGTAGCTGTGACTATGATGCGCTGCACTGGCCAAGTATGGTATC
>NC_051408.1:12305364-12306014 GCF_015228065.2 Penaeus monodon
TTGCGAGCAAGATACAATTTTGTGTTAATTTTTGTGAGACGATATCTAATTTCGTAGGTCATATAACATTCCCATGGCTTTCCTTATCTTATACACATTCAGTATAAATAAAATGCCTCAGAACATTTTAAATCCAGCCTTAGAAGTATTGTTTGAGAAAGATCATAAACAAAGAACCTACACAAACGCCCGAGGCAAAATTGAATACTATATGCGCTCCCGTGAGACATTTCCCGAGAAAAACACACTCTTAACGACAAAGATAGGAGTAATAACCAGAAATAAAGATAAGAATGAGTGAAGAGGAAGAGAGAAGTGCCGAAAATAGACGTGTAAAGTGCAGGCGAAGGATGAGGAAAAGAGAGAGAGAGAAAGAGGAGTGTTTGTTTCCTTAACAAATATGGACTTCATGTACAGAGTAGCGGCCATGTTGACTTTGCCTGAGATGACCTGCTCGTTCAGTCTTTGTGTAAGCCTTTTGCAAATACTCCGGATCCTTTGCCAAGCTCCACAGCTTATCCACCGCCCGTTTTCTTCGCTTTTTTTCCGCTTTTTGCTCCGGATTGCTAGCTGTGTCTGCTCAGAGGTGTAGAGACGGAAAGATGGATGTGCAACTATAGACTGTCGAGTGTGTCTTTTAGAAAATGAGG
>NC_051408.1:12309282-12309800 GCF_015228065.2 Penaeus monodon
CCTCACAGCCTACGACCACCAACAAAATCATCTCCAGCTACAAAATCCTCGCGCCGCTCACACGCCTTCACCACCAGGGAGCTTCCGGGCGCTTTCACCTCAAAGGAATCCCTCGCGACACAGAGAGACTCAAAGACGAAGCCGGAGATCCTCCTTCACAAGAATGTTTCAAGACTTATCGAGGGTTTGGCCAAGTCTGTGCGGGCGGCGGAAGGGGGGGGGGGGTTGGCTCAGACGTCTGGGAAGTCGATGGAGGGGGGCGGGGAGGGGGGGGGGCAGGGGAGGAGGTGTTCATTGGGAAAGGAGGAAGGCAGGGAGGGGGGGAGGGGGGAGAGGATGGGAGGACAGGCAGGAAGAGAGGATGAGAGGAAGGGGAGGAGGAGGAGGGAGAGAGGAATGGGAGGCCGGGGAGGAGGAGAGGATGGGAGGAAGGGGAGGAGGAGGAGGCAGAGAGGATGGGAGGCCGGGGAGGGAGCACGGCAAGGGAGAGGGAGGGGGGGGAGCGGCAACTGCATTGG
>NC_051408.1:12309865-12310461 GCF_015228065.2 Penaeus monodon
ATATGAGTGTGGAAACAGAGATCTCATTTATAGAACTATAGAGAGCCACGGAGAGATGCCTAAACATTAACACAATTTGTCTGAATTCTTGGTAATTTAAGAGTATCCTTAATCGACTACAAAATATTAATGTTATATCACCAAATCGTTAGAATATCACTTTGCATCATTATCCACTATAAAAAAAATAATTGTCTAAAATATTCATATACCCGAGAATTGATATTATCTGAACAACTGGATTAAACCGAAAAGATGCTTTTACTAAAAAAAGAGTATTTAATAAATGAAGGATTAGAGATGTCTGGGATATACATCATCTGCAATCATGTAAGTGAGCTTTGTCTCCCAAACCGCAACCTTTATATACTGCAAAGTGTATTGATATCTTGTGCGCCGTCTTGTTCCCCGAAATAACTGCCTTCGAAACAGTTCCTTCTTGGCTTTATACCCTTTTGATGTTCCCACAATGTTCTCGTGGCGTCGTGGTGCCCAGAACAATTTTCTTGATCTTCTCTAGTGCCAATATCTGCACTTCATAATCATTGAGAGAGTTGATAATATTACTTCAGCGATTAGGAAGTAATAGAATTGCA
>NC_051408.1:12310883-12311123 GCF_015228065.2 Penaeus monodon
GTTTTCAAACTTTTATTCAGTGAATTGTTGTTATCTGCGTTCAAGCTTTTACGAACTTCTCAGACACAATTCGTGAACTTATAAAGGCAATGCAATAATACATGCTGCAAGTATGCAAAGCGCCGTTAAGAATGCAATAGTTCTTATCTTATAGTGAGTCCAATAACCGTTATCTTTTTCATTCTTTTTGGGTGGCCGGGGGAAGGGAGAGAGCAAGATAGTAAAAGATTGGACATAATG
>NC_051408.1:12311231-12311625 GCF_015228065.2 Penaeus monodon
TACACACAGGCATAAAATGAGAATAATAGAATTAAACAGATAGAAATAGAGAATGGAGAGCAAGCGAAACGAGAAGATAAGAGAGAAAGATTGTATAAGTAATGCGTAGAAGAGAACTGAGAAGAAAATGAAAAGAGAGAGACGGGGAGAGATACTAGAGGAAGAGATAGTAAAGATATACATAAGAGAGAAGGGAGACAAGACAGGAGGCAGAGAAGAAGACAAAGAGAGAGAGAGACCGAGCCAGACATGTACTGAGGAAAAGAAATCCATAACGACTAAAGGGCGCAATGTAGTACCAAGAAACCCGTGCTCTAGAAAACCAAAAATGAATCCGCAATACTTCCAATTTATATAATGGTCCCGGGAGAGACCATTAGCGCGGAGGTTTTTC
>NC_051408.1:12313746-12314015 GCF_015228065.2 Penaeus monodon
GTACGAAACCAAGGAGAGCCAAAAGGAGAAAATACATAACGTTTACTCTACATTTCCTTCGGTAAATTATGGAAATAAATAACAACTTGTTTCCGCATCATTAACGACCAACAAGGGAGAAATTTACGGTTATGTAAAGCTCACATCTTGGGCTTATTTATTGCGGTTTTGGTTGCATGCTTGGGTGGAGGTGGGGGGACGGGATGGGGCAAGGGGGAGGGAGTTATTTTCTGATATATGGTCTATGGAATAATTCTCTGTGGCATCTG
>NC_051408.1:12314267-12314473 GCF_015228065.2 Penaeus monodon
ATAATTCCATTCATCAATATCTTCCACCTCCTTTTCTTTGTCATATTTCTTCGATATTTGTTGTAATGAATGATGTAGTACGGATACATATATCACAGTATTGATCAATTGGCAGATACCATATATCGCACACAAATTATATCAAATCATGGGTATGAGAAGGATAAAATTGATGTGGTATAGACACGACACGACAAAGGCACGAC
>NC_051408.1:12314530-12314911 GCF_015228065.2 Penaeus monodon
CGAAAATTCAAAGAAAATGTTCAACGATTCTTTAATAGATTTAATTAAGGTGTTAGGTTGGCATCATCACTTACTGTAAAATCAATTCTTTAGAGTTTTTTTTTAACTAATCTTTAAGCAGCCAGCGATATTGAATATAGCATTGTTGGCCATCGCTTACCACCCTTTACTTGTCTCCCTTATAAAAAAGTTACACATATATACTTAAATAAGACTTATGTTTCACGAATAAATCAAGGTCAAGTTGTCGCTGTTTTTATTAAACTAATCCCTCTGTTTTGTTTTGAAAGGCCAAAGGCAAAACATATTATGATGATGATTGATAATGACGATTAATAGAAAAGTCAATAATAAGTAATGATAGTTTACTGGAATAACTAA
>NC_051408.1:12315625-12315861 GCF_015228065.2 Penaeus monodon
CGTGTCAATATTGAAATGTATTCCAATAATTCACTTTTATGGTTGTTGTTTCTGTTGTTTTCTTCAAGCCCTAAATTCTATGAGACAAACATTGCATTTTCTTTTAATTTTGAATTCACACTCACAGCTTTCTTTGTTTATTGTTAATGATTGTCAGAACGCAACCGCGATATCTCATTTTATTTTTAAAACCATTTATTTTTGTGTGATTCTTTCAAGCACCAATCAATAGAATT
>NC_051408.1:12315892-12316185 GCF_015228065.2 Penaeus monodon
TTGTTCTTACAGAAAAAAATCGGTTTTATTTACAGTTATCCTTTTCACGGAACTGCATTTTCACTATCCATGTAATCATAATTAATTTCACATTTACCTATCATAATCATTCCTTTATAATGTTCTCAAAATCCTGTTATCATATTTCAAAGTTATTTTTGCTTTCCAGTCACAAGCAATAAACTATCATGGGTGATTCTGAGTTGCTTGTGCATTTGCGAGATTGAAGCTTGGCAATTGATCGGCAGTAGCACCCGTGCCTTCAAACTCGACGTCGCGCAAGTGTAGAATAG
>NC_051408.1:12316482-12316588 GCF_015228065.2 Penaeus monodon
ATTCATAAATAGGCGAGGCCGTGGGCATAGGTGTAGGATATATAGATGTAGGCTTTTATTAATGAGTTGTGTGGATATTCAACGAATTGGATTTTTTCTGTGGTTA
>NC_051408.1:12316853-12317011 GCF_015228065.2 Penaeus monodon
CTGTTTACTCTCCATCAATCCCCAACAGACGAGAGTTTCAATCGGACTGTAATTTGTTTAAAAGCTTCTCATTGTAAATCTGTTGAGAGTTGAACATCTCACAGCTTCATCTGGCGATTGTCAGGGCGTCGGGGTTCCTCTGGGGCGGATGTGATGCT
>NC_051408.1:12317682-12317782 GCF_015228065.2 Penaeus monodon
CATTTAACATTTAACATTTAAAATTTATTTATAGCCTTAGTTTGGGAGATATACATATAATATAATATACTATAGGCCAGCCTATGCTTTATTATATTTT
>NC_051408.1:12317861-12318090 GCF_015228065.2 Penaeus monodon
TGTTTTATCATCATCCTTACTACAATTAATGATAATTATAAAATACAGAATGATGAGGATTGTACCATATTGTATTCCTTATATTAACTATAATACAAAAAGCGATGTTGTAAATGTTAATCTACAGTCATATACTTCATGACAAAATATACTTTAAAGATAAACAGAAATAACTGATACATTTACCGCATAATAGACTTGGTTGGTAGCTAAAAAAATTATTTGATAT
>NC_051408.1:12318137-12318290 GCF_015228065.2 Penaeus monodon
TCCTATATATGATAATTTTGATGATAAATTGGACCACACAAATCAAAAAAAAATTTTAATTACATATAATCAACAACTAACAAAAAGACTGAATAGAATGAATGGTCTGATAACTTGATATAAGCCTACAAAATATTGATGAATAGGAATACC
>NC_051408.1:12318319-12318587 GCF_015228065.2 Penaeus monodon
ATAAACATTTAACAAAATAAACCCCATAATTCACAACCCAGCTGGATGGAACTAGCAACAGCATCAACATTGCAAAATAAATCAACATTAACAGAATGAAAATGACATCAACGAGTCAGGAATAACCTCATTATACACGCAGATAAAAAAGTAAATATACACCAAAGGTAAAGACGCGCACAGCGGACCCAGTCATGGCCGATTTGACAGCGCTTACCGCAGCCACTGCCGAGTCGGTCACAAAGGAACTCAATTTCGGACCCAGAAC
>NC_051408.1:12318786-12318852 GCF_015228065.2 Penaeus monodon
ACGCTGTTGCCGACAATCGATATGCACTGTACATATTTTATACAGGAATATTACGCAATACATCTA
>NC_051408.1:12318971-12319066 GCF_015228065.2 Penaeus monodon
ATTCTGTAAAGTCCTTTTTTTGGCTTCAAGGTTTTGAGAAAATTCGACCAAGATGGCGGAGCAGAATGTCGTGATGAGCTTCAACAGCGCCCGTT
>NC_051408.1:12319279-12319655 GCF_015228065.2 Penaeus monodon
TGGCAAGAAAAGTTTCTCGTTCGGACCAGAAAATCGTAAAAATGGAATGACTTTAAGAATCAGCGATGGTCAAAGTTAATATCAAATTTTCCCCCCTTGTTTTACTTTCTTTATCTTTTAACTTTATGGTTTCTTTATTTCTCTTTTATCCTTTTATTTATTATTATATTTTTGCTATATTAAAAAAAATCTCATGAATGAATATGATTACCTAAATAGTGTCCCATACATTATCTTTTCAGTTATAATCAAATTATGCAATTGATTTAACTCAATCCATTTATGTAAGCACTCGAAAACATGTTTGTTCTTTTTTTTCTCTTAGTTTATTATCAAAATCGTATCCAAACACAATGTAGCCTTCGCAAATGTATAC
>NC_051408.1:12321950-12323625 GCF_015228065.2 Penaeus monodon
GTTCTTGTAAATGGGTATCGATGTGCTCTTTCTTCTCTCATCTGGCATTCTCTCTCCTGCAAGGATTTTGTTGAATAGGGATGTCAAGTATTCAACCCCTACTTCTAGGCTTATCCTTGCTTCTATAGGAATGTTGTCTGGTCCTAAAGGTTTGCACCTCTTCATCTTCTTCAGTACTTTCTTTACATTATCCTGTAACCATTACTTCTGCTATTATCCCATTTTCCTCTAGGGTTTTCAACATTCATCAGCCCTTCGAAGTAGTGTTTCCATCTCTGCAGCACCTCCTCCTCGATGGTCAACACTTTATCCTCAGCGCTCTTTATCAGTCTGATTTGCTGTACATCCTTTGCTGCTCTGTCCCTCTCCTTTGCCACTCTATACATCATGTTTTCCCCTTTTCGTATTTTTCGTTTTTTTTCTTTGCTTTCCCTACTGCCACCTTTGCCTTGCTGTTTGCTTCCTTGTACACAGACTTGTTTCTCAGATCTTTTCCCTTGTGCCACTCCTTCTTGCTTCTTTCTTTCTCGCAATAGCTTCCAGTACTTCTTCGCTCCACCACAGTGTTTCCTTGTCCCCCTTCTTCTTCCCAGTTGTCACACCAAGCAATTCCTTTGCTGTATCCTGCAATACGTTTTATACGTCTACCCAGGTGTTGTCGTCCTCCCAGTTCATTTTCTGGTCTACCTCCTGTCTAAATTTTGCACCAACGTCCTTTTCTCGCTGTCTCCACCACTTGATTCTAGGTTCTGCCTTTACCTCCCTTCTCCGTCGGCTCATCAACTTCATTTTCCCAGTGACCAGATGGTGTTGTTTCGCCACGCTTTCACTTGGAGTGACCTTGCAATCTCCACGTGACCTTGTGTGATTCACGCTTACTATAAATGGTGTTTCTCACACCCATGTCTGTGATAAACACCTTTCCTAACACTCTTTCATCTCCACTGTTTCCCTCGACAACATGTCCGTTAAAAGCTCACCAATATGAGTCTTTCATCCTTGAGAATCAACTCAACAGCTTAATCTAGCATCTCCCAAAACTCCTCCTTCTCCTCTCTGTGGCATCCCACTTGTGGGGCATAGGTACTCACCACATTTAGCAGAAGACCATCTATCTCCAGCTTCAGACTCATCATTCTGTCTCTTATCTTTCTCACATCCAACATACCATATGTGTGCATTCCTTTCACCCCCGCAACGACATCATTCCTCACTCCATTCTCTCCATGGAAGTACAGCTTGTAACCAGCACTCAGATCCCTCGCCTTACTCCCTTTCCACTTTGTCTCCTGTAAACACAAAACACCCAGTTTTCTCCTCTCCATCATGTCCACAATGTCTCTGCTCTTTCCTGTCATTGTTCCCACATTCGGCGTACCTATCCTCGCTTCTACCTCTCCCTTCATATCTTTTTTTTCTAACGCGGTTTCCACCTCTCCTGTTCTTTCTTGATTGACCAACAGTCGCATATTTTCCATTGCTACCCTGCTGGCCCACAGCATGGTTGCAGTGGAAAATATGCGGCCGTTTTTATCCTGGGCCTCGACCGATACAGTATGGTATTCTGTTGGTTGTCGCATATCGTTGATTTGGCTAGTTTTACGCCACTTGCCTACTGTCACAGCCTTCTGCATTTCTAAAGGGCATGGACCCGGCACCGACTCGCAGTGGCTTC
>NC_051408.1:12330557-12330711 GCF_015228065.2 Penaeus monodon
CTATCATTCTGTATTGAAGCGGACCGCCAGTTTATGTACATCAAATATTCATATGACTATCCAATGAGGGTGGTTAAGAATTAATGTAGGAGGGAATGGAGTAAGACAGTGGAAGATGGCTTAAAGAGAAAAGGGAGATGGAGAAGGGAAAACA
>NC_051408.1:12330752-12331041 GCF_015228065.2 Penaeus monodon
AGAGTGCTCAGAGAAGAAAAAAAGCGGGGGGTAGGAGAGGGGGAGAGGGAGAACAGGGAGACGAAGGAGGCGGAGGAGTTAAGGAGAAAGAGGAAAAGGAGGAAGGGAGTGGATGGAAGATAGGGAAAGAAAAGAATAAGACGATATAATTCTAAAAGTTTTGTTCCAAGACGGATTCCTAAAACACTGTGATATGACGCTTCCCACAAATCAACGTTCTATTACTCACATATACACGCTCTTACTGTTCATGAATTTGTAACAAAATAAGGAAGTGCGCTATTGATGC
>NC_051408.1:12331062-12331223 GCF_015228065.2 Penaeus monodon
TATGACTCTCACTAAATCAAACTTTAGAAATCATAATATCAAGGCTTAAAGTGGGAAGGGATAAGTGGCGGGGAGAGGAAGAAATGGAAGGAAGGTGAAAAAGAGAGACAGGAAATAATTCTTATATTTTTGTTCCATGGAATTTACACAGGTTTCGTCAG
>NC_051408.1:12331506-12331678 GCF_015228065.2 Penaeus monodon
CTATTAAAAACCATAGAGTGAAATTGCAGCAAACAAAATAACAAGGTGAAGAAAAATAGTCAGCCTTTCCTGGGTATGTCTGTCATAGCGTTATTAGGAAGAGCCAGTCAGCGAAATGCCAGAGAATAATGTGTATGTGTTTACCTTTCTCATTCTTTTGTGTATCTATGTA
>NC_051408.1:12331798-12332783 GCF_015228065.2 Penaeus monodon
GTCAAAACTATATGGTAAATTTAATCAAGAATCAAAATCCCTATGATTTGATTGAACAAACTCGATTTTTTTTTTTTTAGAAATGGGAAAAGCCTCTAAGACGTCAGTGAAGCATTTCATCTCCTTAGACTTGCTTGGGTCCTTTCTGAAGCAGCAGCCTTTTACAACATTCTGTATCCCTTTCTTTTTTCATTCATTCACTTTTTAACTTTCTCCCTTTTATTCATTTATTTGTTTTCTCTTTCTCTTTCTCCCTTTTATTCATTTATTTGTTTTCTCTTTCTCTTTCTTATTTATTCTTTCATTCACTCTTAACTCTCTTCCTTTTATTAATTTATTTACTCTCTCTTTCATTCATCCAGTTTCTTACTTTCTTCGTCTCACTCATGCATTTACTCTCTCTTTCTCTTTCTCAGTTATTAATTTATTCAAGTTTCTCTAATTCTTTACTCCTCCTCCTCCTCATTGTGTCATACTCTCTCTATCTATTCATTCTTCACACTCTCTCTTTTTCCCTCATCAGTCTTTCTTTTCTCCATCCATCTATTCTCTCCTCTCTTTTCCTCCTGCAGTCTGTCTAGCCAAACCGTAATATTATAAGCTTTCTTGTTTATTGCTGGATCATCTGAATATTCTGGATCAAAATGATTGGATTCGACTTTAGTATTATCAATATTCCTGCACCTCAACTTCTGTTACGTCTCTATCGTTGTTCGTAAAATGAATATCGTCCGAAAAGTTCAGCAGAACTGAATAAATAAAAATGATTTCGTAACAAACACGACACCAGCGTCGGTCAGTTACCTACTGTGACGTCATCGAGACTTCCCACAGTTGGGTCAGTGGCCGGGTGCTGTTCAGAGGCTTCCTCCGTCAGAACTACTCGTCAGATTTGATTCATTTGTTGGTGATTTTTTGAAATGATACTGAAGAATAGATTGAGGCAAAATAAAAAAGGACCGGATATTACCTTTAACATACACGC
>NC_051408.1:12332921-12333072 GCF_015228065.2 Penaeus monodon
TTCATCGAGAGAAGCTTACAGTGAAGCTCCATGTCAGCATATATAGAGGCGCCATCCAAGGCGTGTGAGCCTCTTGTTGAATATGCAATATGGCGGAAAGGCTGTACGTATGACAGCTGTTTGATTCTTGTACGTATTGATGCGGAAATGC
>NC_051408.1:12333281-12333489 GCF_015228065.2 Penaeus monodon
CATATATTAGTCTTTGTTATTTCATTTCGTAATACTAAAGGTGATGAAAAAAAATGGCAAAAAATAGAAACCTTCATCATCTCAATAATAATGCTGATGATAACAAGTAACTGAGAGATAAACACATCAATTTAGTTAAATGATGATGATATGCTTTATCATGAGTAGAAATGAGTAGACAATTATTATTCTTTTCCTGTCCCGTTGG
>NC_051408.1:12333918-12334016 GCF_015228065.2 Penaeus monodon
CCGGACTCATTATACGAGACTTGTTATGACCGAGCCATTATCCGGCGCAAACATCTTCTGTTGTTGACCCCGCCCTCCATCTGCACCCCCCCCCCCCC
>NC_051408.1:12334033-12334299 GCF_015228065.2 Penaeus monodon
TCCTATTACACTCGCTTCCATCTTATTTGTGAGATCAAGATTTTGTTTTTCTCTTGTTTTAGGATCAGCTGGAGTCTCATTAGTATTGAGTTTCTTCTCCAGAAAAAAAAACGTTTTCTTATTTTTATACGGAGGTCGTGAGGGAGAAGGATTTTTTTTTTTGTTCTCTCTCTTAAGCAAGAAGTTTTTGTACTGTATTATCTCTTTATGAGTGTTGTTGTGTTTTTTTTTTATAATTATGTTTTGTGATGGAGAGGAGAGGCTTC
>NC_051408.1:12334535-12335234 GCF_015228065.2 Penaeus monodon
TTCAATGAGAGTGGAATTGTCACTACAAGTACTGGGATAAGACTGAGCAATCACGTATTATCAACCCAAACTGAACTGTGGGCAACACTGATGAATGAGGAATATATGGAATTCATCGTGGATAACAGGGGAGCACTGGACGCACTCAATAGCAAGAACCCTGTGTTTGGGCTCATTGTTGACGAGTGTCGCTTGATAACTCATAGGTTGCGAGTTCAGGGGCGTGAGATTACATTAGTCTGGATCCCTTCGCCCGTGGGTGTCACATTGAATGAAGCTGTTGATGAGATTGCGAAGGAGGCGACAATGATATCAATTGTATGAGAACTCTTATACAGTCAAGGACCAATGCCAAGTGGATATAGTTAGACTATGACAAGGCCAGGAACTGCGAGGCAATTGAGACGAGCGACACTCTGAAACATCACATGTTTCTAAAGATGAACATAAACTTTACATATGGGAGTGGGGGGCGAAAGTAAATGGAAAAAGTACATGTGGATTAGGTTTGGTTATAAATAATGTTGGGTGTTAGACGTTCAAACAAGCGAGCAGGAAAAAATATTGCATGACTTATAGGTTACCACTTTCACATGCTTTGATATACTATAGATGACAGTGTCCTAAGCTTCAGACACATAGAAATTCAGAGATAACAAGTGTACCTGAACAGGCTGTATGGATAATCAGGAATCGCCA
>NC_051408.1:12335285-12335415 GCF_015228065.2 Penaeus monodon
TGTATGTAGGCTGCTGACGCTATAATATCCATGAAGGTGAGGAAGTCTGTTATATGTTACTCTTCTCAGACGCAGACATTTCATTCAACAATTCTGTATCTCCCCTGGCAGCATAATTGTATATTGCGCT
>NC_051408.1:12335509-12335624 GCF_015228065.2 Penaeus monodon
CCTATGAATCAGCGGGTTAGGGGATGTCCATTAGATCTGTACCTGTGTCAGCAACAGCCTAGTAATTAAATTAAACTTTGGGGCGACTGGGTGTTTGCGTCTGAAATTCGTGTAC
>NC_051408.1:12336307-12336578 GCF_015228065.2 Penaeus monodon
AAGCGTGTTATCACTGGGCAAAGTGCATCAATCAGGCTGCAATTTCACAGGCAACAGTAATAAGACGAAAGTGCTTCAGCAGACGTCTTGAAAGGTGACTCTGGGCGGGGTGGGGGTAGGACAGGGGGGGAGTAGGGAGTTGGGGGTCAAAGGGTTCGAGCTGGGTAGGGGGGAAGGGGGGGGGTGAAAGTTGGAAGACATTTCTTGCAGATTTTCTTCTATTTTCAAAGGGATTTTTTTCGGTTGCGACTATTTGCTCGGGATATGACAG
>NC_051408.1:12337320-12337491 GCF_015228065.2 Penaeus monodon
TCCCTATCAATTTAAATATAGATTTTCGGATTTTGTGTACAGGATACCGAGGAGAAAAAAAAAGTGAAATCATGCGTAAAATCACTCTAGTTGAACATTTTGGCATCAACAATAACAGTAACAAGACGGCACCAAAGCGAAAAGATGTTACTGATTAATAGGAATTGATGA
>NC_051408.1:12341753-12341991 GCF_015228065.2 Penaeus monodon
GTCTCGTGAGCCATTTCTCCGTCCGGGCGTGATGTAATTTACGTTTTATTTCCGCTTTATTGGTCCTAGACGGATGTTATGAGGCAATAGGAGTCCAGTAAGGACTGAAAGAGTCCTGTAACGTCGGATTAAATGAAAACCGGTGAAAGAAGTGGAAAAAAGCTCGTTCCTTGAGAGAGTTACGTGTGGGTATGCATTGTTCCGTCGTCGACATTGCTGGTGTCCTTTGAATTGACTC
>NC_051408.1:12342011-12342420 GCF_015228065.2 Penaeus monodon
TAGAAATAGAAAAAAATAGAAACAGAAAAACGGGTTGAATACGTTGCTTGTATACATGCTTGTGGATATTTATTGTTTTGCGTTTTTTTTAAGTCTTGGTTTCTCATGGGAGTAGGATAAACGGGAAGTAAATTTTCTTTTCACATCTTTCTTATTATTATTCGTCCTTTTATGGGGGATAAATGAATTCCAAGGGCCATTTACGCGGGTCTTATTTTTATTTTTCATTTTACATGTATTGCCAGAAATGTCATAAAGATCATTCTTTTTGTTGTGCCGAGCTGGGAGAACTGTTTTCTCGCGGGGAAGAAGACGAAAGGGAGAGGGGTAGAACCAGCTTTTCTTTATTTTAAAGTTTTGTCACTTTTTTATCTCCTTCCCGATGCGTCAGTATAGTAACGGCGATAAG
>NC_051408.1:12342521-12343267 GCF_015228065.2 Penaeus monodon
GCTAATGCAAATCACTGTAGCGTATATAGTGTATTCCTAAATCAGTACAAGCAATGCAGTATAACAATACAGCCAGTACATCTTATACATACCTTATATCCATACAGCCAGTGCATCCATTTAGTAAATACCCCTCAGTACAGTGGATACATATAGTCAATACAATAATCTATATAACACATACACAGTAATGAAGACAATACAACGCATTCATACAAGACATATGATACAGCAATACGCCCAGTGCAGTACATCCATACACGCAGTGCTTAACAATACTATAAATACAATCCACCCATGCATCCAGTACACGTCAGTCGACTAATAAAATCTGTCTAACCATCCACCTTTTTATCCATCTCCCTAAATACAACATAATGATACAACATCACAGCGTTGCATGAAAATAGGAATGCTACTATATTATTCAAAACACTGACTGTTAACATGCAATAAACCACTTTTCGTCAGCAATGAATAGTGTCGGATACCGTTATGCTGTTATTTACGCATTTTAAAATACACGAACTCTATGAATAATAAAGACCATGATTTTAAAACAGTTGTCCAACTGTACATAAACACACGTTTTAGGGTTCATTATTCACTTAATTTTATAAATGAACTGAATACTATTGTCGTTTTTTTCTTCTTCTGGTATCATTATTGTCAGAATCCTGCCATTTGGACAAACAACAGAGGAAGCTAAATATATGGAGGAACTGAGTAACAAGTGAACAAAGAAA
>NC_051408.1:12343720-12344018 GCF_015228065.2 Penaeus monodon
CTTCCTCCCCTTTTCTCATCTTACCTCAGTTCTCATTATCTTCTTCTAATTCCTTTACGAAAAGGAAACCTGTCACAAATAAACAAACCAGCAAACGAACAGAGAAATCAGCAAATAGATAACCAGTCCTATCCCACCTTTATAACCCAAGAGCGGTGCTAGAAGCTGTGTCTTAGGGTGAGGATAATGAAGTCAATCCGGTGAGTGTACAGCAGCGAATGTCTCTGTGAAGTCGAGCGTGTTGCCCCGACTGCACGAGTCAGCCTCAGAGGCGCGTGACCTCCAGCTGACATGGGGA
>NC_051408.1:12344107-12344328 GCF_015228065.2 Penaeus monodon
AGCCGGATGTCTCTCCTCGTTCAAATGATATACGCGGAAAGACTAGCCCCTCCAAGATCAATAGAAATTTATAACATCTAGAGGCGAACGTTTGGTATTCCTCCCATCAAACATATTCCCACGCTGGGATCCCCTTCTGCATGTATTTATAGAAATAACTGAAGCAAGAACCACATTACAGTTGTCTTCACTCGTAATATGTCTTTCCCACGGGCCAAGTA
>NC_051408.1:12344362-12344698 GCF_015228065.2 Penaeus monodon
GTTTGACATTACCGACGAAAAGAAAGTGTACTTTTCACTTACAATAATTTTGAAGTGATAATTCACTGAATCGTAAAAAGTATACATCAAAGTGTAGTGATGATTATGACTGAGATATGCTTATTATATTCATTTTTAGATATTTATGAAATGAATAAGGCTTAAATAACCCCGATTTATTAATTTCAAAATATAAATCATAACAGAAGTATAAGGAACATTCTTTAAAAAAAAAATTGTAACATATGATAATATTCTAAATTGCAGGTACGTTTCATTAAGTGTAATTGTTTAAAAAACGTGATTTGGTAGATAAGATGTGAATAGAAAATGTCA
>NC_051408.1:12347417-12348069 GCF_015228065.2 Penaeus monodon
ACTACTGCATAACAAATTTACTTCTCTCCATGAATTATAGTACATCTCATTTCCCATTTAATGAAAATAGATTTTCTCGCTCCTCCTCAAACAGCTTTTGAAAACGCATGTTATTCCAACACTTTTTACTTTCAGACCTATTATGAAGAGATAATAATTATCGCTAATTATTTAAAAGACGAGAAGAAAATACTGAAAGCAATTAGTATGTAAATAACTTTTTTTTTGCAGTAGATGATAGCATCCGCTCTTGAATATTCCTTTGAACCCGATTCCGAAGCTCCGATCATTTCGAATCAAGAAAGACCACTTGTTTTCCATGTGTTTTCCTTTGAAATTTTAATCCCCTTTTTAACCAGGAAATTACTATTAGGTTTTCTGTATATGAAACGGAATGGATAATGTTTATATTGCAATGCAATCAAGACTTATTACGTATTGGCATTTCAATTCAAACAAATGGTAAGCAACGGAGATCAAATTAACCTGTAAATTGGGTTGTCTTTGATGGACTTAATAGAATTTCCGTGTTCAAAAGGAGGGTTGATTTACCATTAATCTATATACAGTACAGTTTTATTAACGATTAGATACGCTTTTGAAATATGACGTAGGAGAAAAGAATAAAAGATGTGTACTGTAATAGCATTAA
>NC_051408.1:12349340-12349740 GCF_015228065.2 Penaeus monodon
CGACAGTAAAATCATTGCTTCCAATCAATAAGCCTCATGCATTCGGCCTTGCATCAAAACGGTTATCCTTACTGGCATCCGTCTCCAACCACACACAGTCCTTTCACCCCCCCCCCTTCCACCCCTCCTTCATCCCCCCCTCCACGAGAAAAAAAAATCAAATCATCGACTCAAGACGTGAAAGATTTTCCGAGCGGAGTGATAAGACGCGCTATTCATCCGGGAATAAAGATCTCATTTAGAAACTTTTCAACTTTTGACTTGGTGTAATCCAACCCCTTTTGAAAGAGCATTCGATACTGCAAGTCTCTGGTTCGGGAGGGTAGTCACGCGGACAGGCCAGGGCATTCTGGTGCTTATATATATGGTGTTCGTTTCTTTATTGGCTTGTTAGCGTGTC
>NC_051408.1:12351354-12351560 GCF_015228065.2 Penaeus monodon
CCCAGAACCACACACAGGCCACTCACAAAAAAGGGAAAAGTCAAAGGCCAGGGACTTGCGAAGAGATTCCACGAGAGGAAGTCGTTAGAGGAACCCAGACGACGCACAGAAAATGTGATCAGATCCTTTCTCTCTTTACGGTTATGGCGAAGGAAATAGATTCAAAGGTATGTGAAAAAATAGTAGAATGCTCCGTCTACATCATT
>NC_051408.1:12351721-12353308 GCF_015228065.2 Penaeus monodon
TCGCCCTCCCTTCCCCCGTCTATCGCTCTTTCTCTATTAGATTTACCTCTATTTTTGTCTATCCTTCTCTATATACCTACCTATATCAATTTACGTGTCTGTCTATCAGTTTGTTTTCCTCTTTGATATTTTTTTCAGGCCTGAGAACGGAAAGGAAAATGCTTATACTTGCGACTAGGTATCCAGAAGCGACAGCACATCAGATCGAGATGTCAAGCGGAATGTGGGAAGCATTATTACTATTGCATAACCGGGTTTCCATGGTGGAAGGCTGGTGTCCTCTATGGTATTCCGAGCAGAAGTAGAATTACGTCCCTCAGTTGGTGTATTTTGGTACTTTTTCTTTTCACTCTGCGGTCTGTATGTCATGGTTAACGCCTTCCGCCTACCCTTGTCTCCCCCTAGTTGTTACGTTATATTTTTACCACTACGATTTCTGCTTGGTGTTCGTACCATTTCTTGGCGTGAGGGAGTGAAGGTTTCTCAACAAATTCTCCAAAGCGACGTAGCTGCTGTTACATTTACTTGTCTTTTCTAGCTTTAGTTCGTCGCATTCAGGCCCTACGCATTGAAACATCTCGTCCCTTTTCTAGTCCATTTTGCATTCGGGTTCTGCTTACTTGCCAGTCTTTTCTCGAGTGGCTTTAGTTCCTGCTGTATACATGGTCTTGGGCTACCATTAAAAGTCCCTCTTTTCTTTATTGAAATGTCTTACTCTCAGTCATTCTTAATTCTTTCCTCTCCATCTTCCTCAGGTTGTCTTACGAATTGTCCTGGTTATTGCTTTGTCTTTCATTTCTCCTCCTTAATCTTCTTACTTTTGCTCTCTCTACTGTTTTCTTGCTCCCACTTAAGAACCCTTTCTTGCTTCACTGCTTGCATCACTTCATCTCAGTCTCTCCCAGCTCCACGCAGTCCTCGACGCTAATCAATCCCGCTCTGCTTTCGTTTCTCTTGTTGCACAATCTGTCCACGTCTGCTCTTGGATGCAATGCCCAGCACGTTGCCATGATCAGAGTCTTTTTTACCTTTCTTTCTTTTTTCCCTTCATATCTATTTCCTTTTTCCTCTTACCCCTATCTTTCTTTTTTGCTTTTCTTTCCTCCTCTTTACCCCTCTCTTTTGCTTTTTTATTTTATTTTATTTTTCCATTTTCTTTCTTTCATTCTCCTAATATATTTATTTTCATACTTTTTTTTTCCTTCTTTCTTTCTCTCCTTCGCCTTTCCACCTCTTCGTGAACTTGTTATCGGCCACTTCCACTTTCTCACAGCTTTGTGCTGTTTCCTCCGTTTTGCTTTTCACTTCAGGACTTTCTTCGCTTTTCTTGAAATACTCCTGTTTTTTTCTCTCTCTTTTTTCATTATCTTTCTTTCTTTTTCCATATTCTATCTTTCTCTCTCCTTATATTTTTTCATATTTTTCTTTCTTTCTTTCTTTCCTTCTTTGATGTCCTCACAATTTATATTCTGTTTCCTCCGTTTTGTTTTGTACTTCAGCACTTCTTTTTTTTCATTGTCTTTCTTTCTCCACATTCTTTCTTTCTTTCTCCTTATATATCTATATCTATCTATCTATCTATACATA
>NC_051408.1:12353356-12353508 GCF_015228065.2 Penaeus monodon
CTCCGTCTTTCTTTCCTACTTTCACTTCCTCGGTTTTATCTCTGCCTTTAGCACTTTCTTCCCTTTCCTAAAATAATCTTCACTCTTTCAATTTCTTATTTGTCGATTTCCTCCGCTCCAATTACTCCAATGAACTGATAGTCTTCTTCTCC
>NC_051408.1:12355604-12355909 GCF_015228065.2 Penaeus monodon
GCTCTAATTATAAAGATCACTGCACAAATGTATTAAAAGAAAAATCGAAAACCCTTATTTGCTTAAAGGGCCACACATAACACAGCTCATCTACCATTCCTGCAGTTGAATGATCCAACGCAATTTTCCCCGTGTTTGGGGAGCATTCATTAAACAACACAAAGGCATTTGTCCATTGCCTCATCAGCTGTAATGAACAATGAAGCGAAAAAAATTTAAAATGAACATCATGGGGTGACAGTTTAATTTGGAGTTTTTTGTTTGCTTTTCTTTTACGAATCAATTTTAGTTTGGGGTTAAACAGG
>NC_051408.1:12356262-12356398 GCF_015228065.2 Penaeus monodon
TTCTTCGTATTTTTGTAATGAATGATGTATTAAGGATCAGTATATCACAGTATTGATCAATTGGCAGATACCTATATCGCACCACAATTATATCAAATCATGGGGTATGAAGAAGGATAAAATTTGATGTGGTATA
>NC_051408.1:12356431-12356814 GCF_015228065.2 Penaeus monodon
AAATAAATAATTAGATAAACTATTGATTAAAAAAAATCAATAAAAAAACGAAAATTCAACAGAAAAAATGTTTTCATAACGATATTGCATTTTGTTTAAGGTGACATCATTTCTGAAATAGAGTTTAACATTTACCCAGCGATTGAATATAGCTGTTGGCCATCGATACACCTTTACATGTTCCCTATAACAAAGTTACACAATTTACTCTAAATAAGACTTTATGTTTCACGAATAAATCAAGGTCAAGTTGTCGCTGTTTTTATTAATCTAATCCCTCTGTTTTGTTTTGAAAGGCCAAAGGCAAAACATATTATGATGATGATTGATAATGACGATTAATAGAAAAGTCAATAATAAGTAATGATAGTTTCTGGGAATAC
>NC_051408.1:12357851-12358405 GCF_015228065.2 Penaeus monodon
AATATTGAAATGTATTCCAATAATTCACTTTTATGGTTGTTGTTTTCGGTTGTTTCTTCAAGCCCTAATTCTATGAGACAACAGTGCATTTTCTTTAATTTGAATCATACTCACGAGCTTTCTTTGTTTATTGTTAATGACTGTCAGACGCAACCGCGATATCTCATTTTATTTTAAAACATTTCTTTTGTGTGATTCTTTCAGCACCAATCAATAAATTTTAATTTGTTTCTTTATTCATATATTTGTTTTTGTTCTTACTGAAAAATCGTTTTATTACAGTTATCCTTTTTTTCCACGGAACTGCATTGCACTATCCATGTATCAATATTTAATTTCACAGTTACCTATCATAATCATTCCTTTATAATGTTCCTCAAAATCCTGTTCTCAGATTTCAAAGTTATTTTGCTTTCCAGTCACAAGCAAATAAACTATCAAGGGTTGATTCTGAGTTGCTTGTGCCTTTTCGAATGAAGCTTGGCATTGATCGGCAGTAGCACCCG
Source organism: Penaeus monodon (assembly GCF_015228065.2). Classification (NCBI taxonomy): domain Eukaryota; kingdom Metazoa; phylum Arthropoda; class Malacostraca; order Decapoda; family Penaeidae; genus Penaeus; species Penaeus monodon. The sequence continues at coordinate 12,358,358 of NC_051408.1, forward strand.
TGCCTTCAACTCGAGACGTCGCGCAGTGTAGAATAGGTGTAGTGTGCC
>NC_051408.1:12358645-12358898 GCF_015228065.2 Penaeus monodon
CATAATAGGCGAGCCCTTGAGCATAGTGTAGGATCTATAGATGTAGGCTTTATTAATGAGTTGTGTGGATATTCCGAATTGTATTTTTTCTGTGGTTATCTCCTCTCTTCTCCCTCTCCCCCTTTCTTATCCCCCTCCCTCTTTCTCCTCTTCCCTCCTCTACTTCTCCTCTCCTATCCCTCTCCGCTCACCCCCCTTCCCTTTCCTTCTTCCTCTCTCCCCTTCTTCCCCTCCCTCCCTTCCCGCCCCATTC
>NC_051408.1:12358969-12359144 GCF_015228065.2 Penaeus monodon
CTCCTCCTGTCTACTATCTTCTTTTTTACCATCAATCCCCACCAGACGAAGTTTCAATCGGACTGTATTTGTTTAAAGCTTCTCATTGTAATCTGTTGAGAGTTGAACTCTCACAGCTTCATTGGCGATTGTCAGGGCGTCGGGGTTCCCTCTGGGCGGATGTGATGTCTTGTCC
>NC_051408.1:12359508-12359676 GCF_015228065.2 Penaeus monodon
TGAGACAGTTTTGGTTTGTAAAGGTTTCGTATATTTCTGTTTGTTGTCGCGGGTGTTTTTTTTTTTCTGTTTATATGCGGTTGTCTGTCTGTCCTCCTGTATAACTGTTTAATCTTTTTGTTTGTTTTATATCCCCCCCCCCTTTTTTTCCCTTACAAGGGGTTTGTT
>NC_051408.1:12359699-12359777 GCF_015228065.2 Penaeus monodon
TGTCTACATTTCTGTTTGTCTAACTGTGTCTTTGTTGCCATTCGATTTGTCTCTTGTCTGTCTGTTTTTTCCTCCCTA
>NC_051408.1:12360100-12360359 GCF_015228065.2 Penaeus monodon
ATGGTTATTATCACTGCATTTTTATGTTTAGTTTGTTTTATTCATCCGTCCTGTACTACAATTAATGATATTATAAAATACAGATGATGAGATGGTACCATATTGTATTCCTTATATTAACTATAATACAAAAGCGATGTTGTAAATGATTTAATCTACATCATATACTTCATGCCAAAATATACTTTAAGATAAACAGAAATACTGATACATTTACCGCATAATAGACTTGGGGTGGTAGCTAAAAAATATTTGATAT
>NC_051408.1:12360399-12360840 GCF_015228065.2 Penaeus monodon
TCCTATATATGATAATTTTGATGATAAATTGGACACACCAAATCAAAAAAAAATTTGAATACATATAATCAACAACTAACAAAAAGACTGAATGATGAATGGTCTGATAACTTGATATAAGCCTACAAATTTGATGAATAGGATGACCCTTCATAATCAAATTCAATGCTAATTCTAATAACATTTAACAAATAACCCCATAATTCACAACCAGCTGTATGAACTAGCAACAGCATCAACATTGCAAAATAAATCAACATTAACAGAATGAAATTACATCAACGAGTCTAGTATAACCTCTTAGACACGCAGATAAAAAAGTAAATATACACCAAAGTTAAGACGCGCCAGCGGACCCATTCATGGCCGATTTGCGTCGCTTACCCGCGCCACTGCCGAGTCGGTCACAAAGGAACTCAATTTCGACGCCAGACTCCTGAA
>NC_051408.1:12361056-12361168 GCF_015228065.2 Penaeus monodon
GAAAATTATGCACCGATTAACGCTGTTGCCGACAATCGATATGCACTGTACATATTTTCGACAGGAATATTAACGCAATACATCTACTCCCTCCCTCCCTCCCTCCTTCTTC
>NC_051408.1:12361208-12361345 GCF_015228065.2 Penaeus monodon
GTTCCTCCCCCCCCTTTCTACGCTCTTTCCCACCTCTCCTCTCCTCCATTCTGTCAGTCCCTTTTTTTGCTTCAAGTTTGAGAAAATTCGACCAAGATGGCGGAGCAGAATGTCGTGATGAGCTTCAACGCGCCGTT
>NC_051408.1:12361591-12361685 GCF_015228065.2 Penaeus monodon
GTTTCTCGTGTCGGACCAGAAAATCGTAAATGGAATGACTTAAGAATCAGCGATGGTCAAAGTTTAATATCAAAATTTCCCCCTTGTTTTACTT
>NC_051408.1:12361754-12362009 GCF_015228065.2 Penaeus monodon
TTACAAAAAATCTCATGAATGAAATATGAGTACCTAAATGTGTCCCCATACAATTATCTTTCAGTTATAATCAATTATGCAATTGATTTAAAACTCAATCCATTTATGTAAGCACTCGAAACATGTTTGTTCTTTTTTTTCTCTTAGTTTTTATCAAATCGTAAATCCAGCACACTGTAAGCCTTCGCAAATGTATACAAACACAATCAATAAAAATCAATATGATATGAAAGGAGTCATGTAGGAATGAGGATG
>NC_051408.1:12379485-12380197 GCF_015228065.2 Penaeus monodon
ATCCCCTTGACGCACTATAGGCCTTTTTGGGCCATGTTGCGAGTGTTGAATTTAGGTTGCGATTAGGGGCTGAGAATTATTGGATCCCTTCGGCCCGTGGTGTCAATGAATGAAGTTTTGTGAGTTTGCGAAGGAGCGACAATGATATCAATTGTATAAAACTCTATACAGCAGGACCAATGCCAAGTGGATATAGTTAGACTATGACAAGGCCAGGAAACTGCGAGGCAATTGAGACGAGCGACACTTTGAAACATCACATGTTCTAAAGATGAACATAAATTTTACATATGGGAGTGGGGGGCGAAAGTAAATGGAAAAAGTACATGTGGATTAGGTTTGGTTATAAATAATGCTTGGGTGTTAGACGTTCAAACAAGCGAGCAGGAAAAAAAATTGCATGACTTATAGGTTACCACTTTCACATGTTTTGATATACTATAGATGACAGTGTCCTAAGCTTCAGACACATAGAATTCAGAGATAACAAGTGTACCTGAACAGGCTGTATGGATAATCAGGAATCCCCAAAGGTACGGTATACTGCCCCCATAATATAAGGGTACCTGGTGAATATGCACATGTATGTAGGCTGTGACGCTAAAAATATCCATGAAGGTGAGGAAGTCGTTTTTATGTTACTCTTCTCAGACGCAGACATTTCATTCAACAATTCTGTATCTCCCCTGGAGCATAATTGTATATTGCCCCT
>NC_051408.1:12380276-12380430 GCF_015228065.2 Penaeus monodon
TTTATCCCCCCTCTCTTTCCTCCCCCCCTCTCTCTCCCTATGAATCAGCGGGTTAGGGATGTCCATTAGATCTGTACCTGGTCAGCAACAGCCTAGTAATTAAATTAAACTTTGGGGCGACTGGGTGTTTGCGTCTGAAATTCGTGTACAAGCA
>NC_051408.1:12380602-12380711 GCF_015228065.2 Penaeus monodon
AGAGAGGGAACCTTTTTCCCTTCTTTCCATTCTTTCTCTTCTTTTTTTGTCACCCATTCTCTTCCCCAACTCTGTCTCGTGCCTTTTTTTTAACCCCCGTCTCCCTCCT
>NC_051408.1:12380924-12380994 GCF_015228065.2 Penaeus monodon
TCCCCTCTACTCTTCTTTCTATTTTTCTCCCCACTCCTCTTCCTTTGTCTGTCTGTACACCTCCTCATTT
>NC_051408.1:12381212-12381516 GCF_015228065.2 Penaeus monodon
TCTCCCCTTCTCCTTCTCTCGCGCGTGGGTCTGTGTCTGTGGGTGCAGTGAGCGTGTTATCACGGGCAAAGTGCATCAATCAGGCTGCAATTTCACAGGCAACAGTATAAGACGAAGGCTTCACAGACGTCTTGAAGGTGACTCTGGGGGTTGGGGGTAGGACGGGGGGAGTAGGATTGGGGGTCAAAGGTTCGAGCTGGGTAGGGGGAGGGGGGGGTAAAAGTTGGAAACATTTTTTTGCAGATTTTCTTCTATTTTCAAAGGATTTTTTTTTCGGTTGCGACTATTTGCTCGGGATTGATAG
>NC_051408.1:12382131-12382302 GCF_015228065.2 Penaeus monodon
TAAAATGTTATTTGCCTATCAATTTAAATATAATTTTCGGATTTTGTGTACAGGGTACCGAGGAGAAAAAAAAAGTGAAATCATGCGTAAAATCACTCTAGTTGAACATTTTGGCATCAACAATAACAGTAACAAGACGGCACCAAAGCGAAAAGATGTTACTGATTAATA
>NC_051408.1:12386614-12386877 GCF_015228065.2 Penaeus monodon
CACATTTGAGTGTGGGAAGCGAGTCGTCTCGTGAGCCATTTCTCCGTCCGGGCGTGATGTAATTTACGTTTTATTTCCGCTTTATTGGTCCTAGACGGATGTTATGAGGCAATAGGAGTCCAGTAAGGACTGAAAGAGTCCTGTAACGTCGGATTAAATGAAAACCGGTGAAAGAAGTGGAAAAAAGCTCGTTCCTTGAGAGAGTTACGTGTGGGTATGCATTGTTCCGTCGTCGACATTGCTGGTGTCCTTTGAATTGACTC
>NC_051408.1:12386897-12387298 GCF_015228065.2 Penaeus monodon
TAGAAATAGAAAAAATAGAAACAAAAAACGGGTTGAATACGTTGCTTGTATACATGCTTGAGGATATTTATTGTTTTGCGTTTTTTTTTTAATCTTGGTTTCTCATGGGAGTAGGATAAACGGGAAGTAAATTTTCTTCTTATCTTTTTTCTTATTATTCGTCCTTTTATGGGGGATAAATGAATTCCAAGGGCCATTTACGCGGGTCTTATTTTTATTTTTCATTTTACATGTATTACCAGAAATGTCATAAAGATCATTCTTTTTGTTGTGCCGAGCTGGGAGAACTGTTTTCTCGCGGGGAAGAAGACGAAAGGGAGAGGGGTAGAACCAGCTTTTCTTTATTTTAAAGTTTTGTCACTTTTTTATCTCCTTCCCGATGCGTCAGTATAGTAACGGCG
>NC_051408.1:12387404-12388150 GCF_015228065.2 Penaeus monodon
GCTAATGCAAATCACTGTAGCGTATATAGTGTATTCCTAAATCAGTACAAGCAATGCAGTATAACAATACAGCCAGTACATCTTATACATACCTTATATCCATACAGCCAGTGCATCCATTTAGTAAATACTCCTCAGTACAGTGGATACATATAGTCAATACAATAATCTATATAACACATACACAGTAATGAAGACAATACAACGCATTCATACAAGAGACATGATACAGCAATACGCCCAGTACAGTACATCCATACACGCAGTGCTTAACAATACTATAAATACAATCCACCCATGCATCCAGTACACGTCAGTCGACTAATAAAATCTGTCTAACCATCCACCTTTTTATCCATCTCCCTAAATACAACATAATGATACAACATCACAGCGTTGCATGAAAATAGGAATGCTACTATATTATTCAAAACACTGACTGTTAACATGCAATAAACCACTTTTCGTCAGCAATGAATAGTGTCGGATACCTTTATGCTGTTATTTACGCATTTTAAAATACACGAACTCTATGAATAATAAAGACCATGATTTTAAAACAGTTGTCCAACTGTACATAAACACACGTTTTAGGGTTCATTATTCACTTAATTTTATAAATGAACTGAATACTATTGTCGTTTTTTTCTTCTTCAGGTATCATTATTGTCAGAATCCTGCCATTTGGACAAACAACAGAGGAAGCTAAATATATGGAGGAACTGAGTAACAAGTGAACAAAGAAA
>NC_051408.1:12388633-12388915 GCF_015228065.2 Penaeus monodon
ATCTTACCTCAGTTCTCATTATCTTCTTCTAATTCCTTTACGAAAAGGAAACCTGTCACAAATAAACAAACCAGCAAACGAACAGAGAAATCAGCAAATAGATAACCAGTCCTATCCCACCTTTATAACCCAAGAGCGGTGTTAGAAGCTGTGTCTTAGGGTGAGGATAATGAAGTCAATCCGGCTGAGTGTACAGCAGCGAATGTCTCTGTGAAGTCGAGCGTGTTGCCCCGACTGCACGAGTCAGCCTCAGAGGCGCGTGACCTCCAGCTGATATGGGGA
>NC_051408.1:12389006-12389227 GCF_015228065.2 Penaeus monodon
AGCCGGATGTCTCTCCTTGTTCAAATGATATACGCGGAAAGACTAGCCCCTCCAAGATCAATAGAAATTTATAACATCTAGAGGCGAACGTTTGGTATTCCTCCCATCAAACATATTCCCACGCTGGGATCCCCTTCTGCATGTATTTATAGAAATAACTGAAGCAAGAACCACATTACAGTTGTCTTCACTCGTAATATATCTTTCCCACGGGCCAAGTA
>NC_051408.1:12389265-12389606 GCF_015228065.2 Penaeus monodon
GTTTGAAATTACCGACGAAAAGAAAGTGTACTTTTCACTTAGAATAATTTTGAAGTGATAATTCACTGAATCGTAAAAAGTATACATCAAAGTGTAGTGATGATTATGACTGAGATATGCTTATTATATTCATTTTTAGATACTTATGAAATAAATAAGGCTTAAATAACCCCGATTTATTAATTTCAAAATATAAATCATAACAGAAGTATAAGGAACATTCTTTAAAAAAAATATTGTAACATATGATAATATTCTAAATTGCAGGTACGTTTCATTAAGTGTAATTGTTTAAAAAACGTGATTTGGTAGATAAGATGTGAATAGAAAATGTCAATAAG
>NC_051408.1:12392920-12393648 GCF_015228065.2 Penaeus monodon
ACTACTGCATAACAAATTTACTTCTCTCCATGAATTATAGTACATCTCATTTCCCATTTAATGAAAATAGATTTTCTCGCTCCTCCTCAAACAGCTTTTGAAAACGCATGTTATTCCAACACTTCTTACTTTCAGACCTATTATGAAGAGATAATAATTATCGCTAATTATTTAAAAGACGAGAAGAAAATACTGAAAGCAATTAGTATGTAAATAACTTTATTTTGCAGTAGATGATAGCATCCGCTCTTGAATATTCCTTTGAACCCGATTCCGAAGCTCCGATCATTTCGAATCAAGAAAGACCACTTGTTTTCCATGTGTTTTCCTTTGAAATTTTAATCCCCTTTTTAACCAGGAAATTACTATTAGGTTTTCTGTATATGAAACGGAATGGATAATGTTTATATTGCAATGCAATCAAGACTTATTACGTATTGGCATTTCAATTCAAACAAATGGTAAGCAACGGAGATCAAATTAACCTGTAAATTGGGTTGTCTTTGATGGACTTAATAGAATTTCCGTGTTCAAAAGGAGGGTTGATTTACCATTAATCTATATACAGTACAGTTTTATTAACGATTAGATACGCTTTTGGAATATGACGTAGGAGAAAAGAATAAAAGATGTGTACTGTAATAGCATTAAATATATGCAAATATATATGTAAAATGATACAAGAGATACATTGATTTCTTGTATTTTTGTTTATGTTTTTTACTTCC
>NC_051408.1:12404063-12404405 GCF_015228065.2 Penaeus monodon
AAAATCATTTTTCCAATCAATAAGCCTCATGCATTCGGCCTTGCATCAAAACGGTTATCCTTACTGGCATCCGTCTCCAACCACACACAGTCCTTTCACCCCCCCCCCCTTCCACCCCTCCTTCATCACCCCCTCCACGAGAAAAAAAAAATCAAATCATCGACTCAAGACGTGAAAGATTTTCCGAGCGGAGTGATAAGACGCGCTATTCATCCGGAATAAAGATCCATTTAGAAATTTCAACTTTGACTTGGTGAATCCAACCCCTTTGAAGAGCATTTGATACTGCAAGTCTTGGTTCGGAGAGTTCCGCGGACAGGCCAGGGCATCTGTGCTTATATA
>NC_051408.1:12404505-12404660 GCF_015228065.2 Penaeus monodon
CGGTCTCCTATGTGCGTGAGTGCATATACGCCTGCCCGTGTTGATATATGCGTACCTGTTTGTATTCCATTCAAGACAAATACCCTTTATTACACCATGGTTTCGTTTTAGGCTTCGCGGCACACCGTAAAAGGAAGCCTAGAAGAGGGAACATC
>NC_051408.1:12404785-12405023 GCF_015228065.2 Penaeus monodon
GCTGCCTTAAACAAACAGAATATGCGGGTCGAATGGACGGCTGGAAATGGTGTCTGTTTATGTACAATAAAACGACGCTTTTTCAAACATCTTTTTTGTCTTTTTTTCACTCTATCTCCTTTTTATGGCAAAACTGTTTGCTCGAGGGGTATAAATAAATAAAGAAGGTGATATACGTTCTCGGAAGGAAGATACATCTTACCCTCGTTTAACATAGTTTTGGCTTTCTTTACGACCC
>NC_051408.1:12408528-12408787 GCF_015228065.2 Penaeus monodon
CCGCCCGGCCCCAAAGGGCGGCCGAGAGGGAGGGCGCCCGCGGGGAGCGACCAGCGATGAGAGCATGAAAATATTTGGGGCCATACCCCGTCATTCTGTAATTTCCCACCTGGCTGTAGTGACCATAATATTTCGCGACGCAATTACAAAAGCGACGTTAAGGGCGCAGTAAAGCTAGCAGAGCTACAGCATTACCGAAATGTTGATTACCGGAGTGCGAGGCTTGGGCCCTGGGTCTCTCTTTTCCTCGAGGGACGCG
>NC_051408.1:12408844-12409042 GCF_015228065.2 Penaeus monodon
GTAGAATCAAAATTACAGACTGGCTGAGAGATATTCTGAGATACGGACTGGTTAAGTGACTGGCAAACAAGTAGTGTTTGATAGACAAGCAGGCAGGCAAGGAAACCAGTGAGAGAAACGCCAAAAAGCTGGCGCACGCACAGACATACAAACAGCCCATGGGATTGCGAGGGAATAGTAAGGGGAGAGGAAAAAGGA
>NC_051408.1:12410272-12410356 GCF_015228065.2 Penaeus monodon
TCAGCTTTTTGTTTTTACTTTTATCTGCCTGCCTCGTTTTCCTTTTTCGCCCGATAAAAGGCTCCATTTCCATCCCCATCCCTG
>NC_051408.1:12410475-12410842 GCF_015228065.2 Penaeus monodon
GCGTCCTTGTTCTTTTTTCCTCTCTATTTCCTTCCGTTTCCCCTAATTCATTCCTGAAAACAAGGCAATTTCCACACAAGCAAACATAACTCCGAATAATTATGTCCCTGATTCCGTTTATTCATACTTTCTATGTTTACCTCTTCCTATGACGTCAGAGAGCCCTCACAAAAATCGGCTTCTCTTTTTTTCATAGACACAAATCATCGCTTTCAGCAACGCTAATTGGTGATTTTAATCGGATTTAAGTCAATCCCCTTTGTCGGGTTTCGAGGTGAATATTTTAGTTATTGTGATATGTTGTTTGGCTTTGCGTAATGGTGGACGCGGGTACGATGTCCTGTGTAAGCAAAAATGACTGAAAATT
>NC_051408.1:12414501-12414750 GCF_015228065.2 Penaeus monodon
CATACACACACACGTCTTTACATGTCACTGTAAGGCATGTCTCTTCCCGTGAAACATATAGATTGTCTAAATATTAATTTACCTATTCTCTTGTCCTAAATATTAGTTCATTTCCGGAATATTCTCCCGTTCTGATCTCTTGTCACAAAGTTCCCATGACTCTTTTTTTCATAACATATCAGTGCACACGAGAAGTTCTTCCTTACGGTTAATAACAAATAATTGTTTTATCCTCAACTTAAGAATGAA
>NC_051408.1:12414847-12414947 GCF_015228065.2 Penaeus monodon
ATTTGGCTAATGTTTTTTTTTTTTTAAGTCCATTGTATTTTTTTTTATTCAGTCTTTCCTTCATGGATTAATTGAGCAGTGTGTGTGTGTTTATGCATGC
>NC_051408.1:12414997-12415203 GCF_015228065.2 Penaeus monodon
TTATTTATTGATAGAGAAAGAAAATTCCTTTTGAGTAAAACATGCTGTGTCATATCATGCACTATAATCAGATGCAATGCAACTATCTTATTCATGGCGGGATAGCAGCAATGCATAAAGAATAGTGAATGAATATGAACGCCTTGACATGTGTCCTCTCTTAAGTTGGATGAGTTAGTTCATGCAACATATAGAGTTATATCATC
>NC_051408.1:12415272-12415710 GCF_015228065.2 Penaeus monodon
TTCAAGCAGCTTTTAAAATTGCTTGACATTATGAAAGTATTTCCACATTTGTTATAATAAATTATTACGCGATGTTCCAAAATGTTTTGAATGTTAGACTTTCTATTTTTTTTTTTTATAGATTCACCTACTTATTTGTTTATTGATTTAACTCTGCTTCCGTTATTTTATTCAAATATTGTAGTGCCGAGGAAAATCGCTGCTCATCAAATGATTATCTGATAATCAAATAGCCATTTTGATATTATAAATTCTTTCGGATTTCGTCCACAATGATTTCGTAACGGATTTCGATATCCCAGGATCACTATTAACTCGTATCTGAAATGACAATCAGGGCTTATCAACCATGAACACAGAATATCGCAGTTAACTGATTTAACTGATTAACTTTTTTTTTTCAGACACAGAAACACAAACATACATCCGTGTATCAAT
>NC_051408.1:12418461-12418690 GCF_015228065.2 Penaeus monodon
CAGCCATAAAATTAACCCCACTAATATCTATCTACTCATAATAGACCCGGGTCGCGTGGGTACAATTATCCAAATAATTGCCAGATTAAAGGATAACCATGCGTTGTAGAACATCCTTTTCACGGACGAACGAACATAAAGTCTAAAAGATTAACGAAAAGGTCATGCAAACGTGACCGGAAACTGAGCAGTGTTGTGTCATGCAAACGAAGGAGAGCTTTTTAGTCTG
>NC_051408.1:12420479-12420572 GCF_015228065.2 Penaeus monodon
CTTCCCCCATTCACTTACTCATCCCTCCCTGCGCCATTTCCCCTCCTCTTTCCCCCTTTCGTTCTTTTTATCTATTCCATCCTCATCCCACAA
>NC_051408.1:12420619-12420787 GCF_015228065.2 Penaeus monodon
AAGCTCAGATAATCTCCCTCCCTCCCCACGGCCCAAGTAATCTCTCCCTCCCTCCATTTCTTCCTTCTTTCCCACGTATAATCTCTCCCTCCCCCCCTTCCACCCCCAAATGATCTCTCCCTCCCTCCCCACAGGTCAGATAATCTCCCCCCCCCCAGCTCAGATCTT
>NC_051408.1:12420911-12421105 GCF_015228065.2 Penaeus monodon
CACAGCTCAGACAATCTCCATCCCCCCCACAGTTCAGATAATTTCCCCCCTCCCCCCACAGCTCAGATAATCACCCCCCTCCCCCCACAGCTCAGATAATCTCCCCCCCTCCCCCTACAGCTCAGATAATCACCCCCCTCCCCCCACCAGCTCAGATAACATCCCCCCCCACACACACACAGTTCAGATAATCT
>NC_051408.1:12421150-12421388 GCF_015228065.2 Penaeus monodon
ACAGCTTCAGATACAGCTTAGAATCTCATCTCCCCTCCCCCCTCCCCCCCACAGCTCAGATAATCTCCCTGGAGAATGAAATGCCCAAAGTGCCCACTTAACCTCTCGTAAACGGCCGTTACAGCTGCCAAAACGACCCTTAGGCCAGCACACCGGATGGAAAACGAAACTTTTTGGAATACAAATCAGAGGATTACAGCTTTTCAGTTCTGCCTGTATGATGCAAATAAGATTCATG
>NC_051408.1:12421497-12421678 GCF_015228065.2 Penaeus monodon
CACGTGATGTGATCTTTTCTCTCTCGACGTTTGTGTTTTCGAGACGCTGAGAGAAGGAATAATCAGCTACATTATATATTCTGCTCATACTAGTTCCTCGTTCCTGCTTGCGTGTTCGCTTCAATGCTCTCTTGGGGTTTCTTGCTTGCTCTCGCTGTCTTTATCTCTTTACGCTCTTTCA
>NC_051408.1:12421725-12421801 GCF_015228065.2 Penaeus monodon
ATCATAGTTTAAAGGAGGGTTGGCGGTTCACTCAATATTGTTTTTACGTTAGTCATGGTTGCTTTTATTTATTGGA
>NC_051408.1:12422062-12422418 GCF_015228065.2 Penaeus monodon
CCGCCCTCCACACACTATCTTTCTGGATTAAGGTTCCCACATCTTTTAAGAAAGGACAAGACACAGTGACTTAGAATTCAGAACTAACTTAAAACCTTTGGTTGTATTAGGTACCAGACAAAAACTTTTCTCATCCAAACTTCAATGGAGAAAACTTCAACACGCATCTCTGCTTTCTTTCTTGGGCATCTATATGTTGATGTTTTCCTTATCTCTGTTGACAGATATATTGCTCTCGGTCTCCCTTCTCTTCGGTTCGTCTGGATGCCTGTGTGTTAATGTGTGTCTTGCCATATATCTTTCTCTCTGTCGCTTGGTCTCCCGTCATCTTCCTCTCTGTTGCTCACTCACTCATT
>NC_051408.1:12422635-12422790 GCF_015228065.2 Penaeus monodon
TCCCATCCTACCAGAAACCGAATACATAAAATTTCATGAAATTCTCCTCCTCGGCCAAATCCCACTGGAAAACAAACACATAACTCCATTATAATGTTCTCTGACACTTTAAGGAACATGCGCTCCGGTCATTATTTTTCTGAATTCATGTCTGG
>NC_051408.1:12423176-12423572 GCF_015228065.2 Penaeus monodon
ACTTAACCTTTATAAAAGATGCTTTTACTGCTGATTAAAAATACAAAACAATACACGTTCACAGAATAGATACAAGGTTTAACTCCCTCTCGCCTTTCTATAATGAATAATAGAACCCAACCACCGATTTTATTGATTAACTAAACTGAACAGATGAAAATACCTGGCAAAATTAATCTGTGGATTTAAATGAAGAGAAAATGAAAGAGAATGAAAAATTACATAGCTTATATCAGGATTACATCTTTGGGGGTCGTACAGAGTCTGTGTAGATGGCTTTTACAATATCATCTGAAATGCTTAAGATATAATTTTGGATAATAAAACGTCAAAAACGTCAACGCAAATAAGAATAACAGCAATAAGAAGTGAAAAGTTGATACTTCTGTTGTTTAT
>NC_051408.1:12424181-12424586 GCF_015228065.2 Penaeus monodon
AAAGGAAATTTAATAAAATAAAAACAATTATGATCGAAAGCCTCAACGTTAGTGTATTTCCCCGGGAGAAAAAGTTCAAAGAAGAGGCCTTTTCGTAAGACAAATTTCTCTTTGAAAATATGTAAAGAACACAGAAGTTATGAAAAAAATGACACGCATAACAAAGCCGATAAAGACGATCTCATACATATCATATATATCTGATATCCTCTCATATATACACATTTAATAGGCAAGAATTCAGAGAAGTCTCATAACGAAAGGAAGAGGATATTTGAAAATTATCTTTCGTGTTGTATGACATGGAGATATAAGTTATTTTTTAAATAGATATTGAGAAGGGAGATACCGTAAAAAAGAATATAAAATGGGAGAGAGAGATAGGAGGTGAGAGAGAAGGGGGGG
>NC_051408.1:12424733-12424900 GCF_015228065.2 Penaeus monodon
CCCATATTTAATGCTATATGCTAGGGAAAACATGAAACAATTACGATGAAAATTATTACTCAATATAACCTAAAATATCGATCAAATATTCTAAAAATCGGTATGATATCAAAGCATACACTACCTTGGTTAACGTGGTATGCATGTCTCATGACAACTCGAGATGT
>NC_051408.1:12425362-12425575 GCF_015228065.2 Penaeus monodon
AAGAACAATAACCTAAGTTTCCTTTAAAAAAGAATATAGAGCAAAGAATATATCGTTACTGCAAAGGTCATGTTTTAAAATTGATATTACTTGTTAGATTTCAATAACGATACTACATAGTGGCGGTTATTACTGCTATTACTTCGTCCAGTTTATAAACTGGACGAAGTTTACGTGTGAAGGAAGATTGGTAAGTCGAAATAAGGTCTTAGG
>NC_051408.1:12426158-12426342 GCF_015228065.2 Penaeus monodon
CATATCATAATAAAACAAAGTCTGAACAAAGAAGCACAGAAAACGAAAGCTTCCACCTTCCTTAGGCTGCTCAGAAGACGAGAGAGAGAAAAAAAATCATTTTTTCCCTTCTCTTTTCTACCACATATCTCCTACATATTTCATGGCATCTCCGAGTTAAGCTGAGCCGTCTTGACAGGCAGAC
>NC_051408.1:12426369-12426506 GCF_015228065.2 Penaeus monodon
CTGAGTGTGAACCGCGTCTTCCCCGTCAGGAATTCTGGGCTAAGTTTTCCTCGTTGGTGGCAGAAGGACGTGACGCAGAGGTTCCGGTGCAGCGCGGGCGTTCACAGGGCGCCCGCGTTCGCACTCTCGCTTCCTGC
>NC_051408.1:12426833-12426943 GCF_015228065.2 Penaeus monodon
GTGTCATTTCTCTCTCCTTTTCTGTTCCCTTTTTTCTCTCTTTCTTTTTAGGACGGCGATACTACAAGTGTATTTATTTATTTAATCATGGAAATATGCATGAGTGTCTG
>NC_051408.1:12427183-12427410 GCF_015228065.2 Penaeus monodon
AAAAGCTCCCATTTAACCGAAGTGCATACTTATCTATATGGTAACTCCTTTTATGAACAACCCCTCTAGTTTTATTCAGTAACAATCCTGTTTCTTTCTTTCTGTTTCTTTCGCATTTTCTCTTTTTATGCTTTCGGGATAAAAACGCGATTTAACAATTATATTATCAGTTCCCTCGGGGCATAATCACCCCGAGCGAATCTGAAATGTAATATGATTAAATCCAG
>NC_051408.1:12427681-12428011 GCF_015228065.2 Penaeus monodon
TATTCACAACTTTCTATCAATATTTTCTTTTCTTCACTTTCTCCTCTATCCAATCTTTCTTCCCTTTTCTTTCCTGTTCCGTTCCCCATCATTCTCTTATCTCGCATACACTTATCTCGCATACACGTAAAGGAACAAATAAACACAGTCGCTCAAGTGCACATACAATCACAAACAAGCGCAGACCTACGTTAGATAAACCAATATGAAAAGACTTACAAAGACACATCTACTCGCGCACTCACGATAATGTATCTTCTGACCCGGGACGAAAATTTGTTTAGCGTTAATGTTAATGACGAGGTAAAATGACCCACCTATCTTTTTGTC
>NC_051408.1:12430299-12430601 GCF_015228065.2 Penaeus monodon
GAAAAGGAGCCCAAAGAGGCTGGTGCAAATTTCGCACCAGGAAGCCAATCTCCCTCCCTCACGCCAGCCCTTATTTGCATTCCAATACGGCAAAAAGCCTGCCATCTCCCCGGGGATGACACCATGTGGTTGTGTTAGAGCCATTAGTTCGTTCATTGGCTTAATGCGCCATTTTGTTTCGTCATAAACATTTCGCTAAGCAAATTTGCTTGGCTGGTCGGAGGCCGTGTGACTGTGAGTTTAGCTGGAAGTGAGGGTGTGATTTTTTTTGTCTGTCTGTTTATAGGTTTGCGCGCGCGCGC
>NC_051408.1:12430833-12431593 GCF_015228065.2 Penaeus monodon
CTTTAAGGAACCTGTCTGGCTTATTTGCTTTTACATACCAGTTAGCCATAAACTGTAACTTAGCGCATTCTTCCAAATGAATCAGTTTCTTGTTGACATATTCGTCCTCCTATTAATAATTCAGATTCATATATATTCCTTAAACGTACGTATCATCCTGCAGTAAATCATGTAATGATTACTTATTATTTTACCAGAAACTTAGCGGATGATATACGCAAGGCTTTTTAAAACTGCATGTCACAAGTATCTGATCTACCGACATCTGAAAATATAAGATTAAGGACATTTTGAATCAATTATCTGTCCTTCGTTCGCACAGAAAATCTGATTTGATTTAACCCGATTGCTTTTCTGCTGAATTAAGAGGATAATCAGTCAAGTATTACTTATACATGTTTGAATGATTGCTCACCAGCGCTTGAATTATTCTGCTGTCTCGTCCATCCGACAAAGAAAAATATTTTATGCCATCATCGTTTCAAGGACAAAAAAAGTTTCATAAGAAATCTATACACTCAGGAAATAGGAAAGGGTACAGACGTTACTGAAAAAATTAATGAGTCTGGACTTAACTGCTAATACAAAATTCTAAACTACATTTTGGCAAGGATATTTAGCTTGCTTGTTTGAAAATATGCTCTGCGTTATCTGAACGACCTGTATTCAATTTGTTTGAATTTACATGGTGATAGTCTGATATATTTGGAAAAAAATTACATGTACATGGGGACGTTATAATCACACACATGCGAGCGAG
>NC_051408.1:12431856-12433647 GCF_015228065.2 Penaeus monodon
CGTTCGCGCGTGTGTGTGTGATCGTGTTTTCAACAGTTGTAAAGAAAACGTCACAAAGAAAAGTATCAAGTTTTGAGAAATTATAACCTACCATTCTCTTATACAAAAACGTCCGTGTAAGATCAGTCTGTGAAAAACATTTATATGAATATTACCGAAGGATTCTTCTCAAGTAGCCCACGGAAATTTATAAGCCAATAAACTCACTAACACTTGGAAAGACTGGGCCACTTCAGGAAATGACGTGCTATCAACTATTAGCATTTTCGACTCCCATATTCAAAGTAGTATATATAGTCATAAGTATTACGATATGAAGCTCAGCCAGACTACTAAAGACGTATCTAAACTATATAAAACCCGTCATAACTTCACTCCCGAGACCGTATCGCATACATATAATAAATTGTCTGAAGAGAATGTTATTAACAACGGGAAAGACATAGTTAACTTGTTTTCAGTGTGTGATATGTGGTCGTTATGTTCTTTAACATGCGAACGCACCTCAAGGGAAACACGATCACAATTTCCCTTATTATTGCATCTCCATAATACTACCTTTACATACACGTTGCTGTACTTTCGTCTGTGTCCATAAAGGTTGTGTTCATAAAGATTTAATCGTGTTAGTATTAAATGTTACTTTTAAGGGCGAATCTATATTAGAAACATTTACAATTTTTAACTCATCCTGTAAAAAAAATAAATGATATAAACACAACAAATTATTTTAAAAGTTTATTTTTTTCAATTGATATTGTGCAGCTTTATCATTCTGTGTCCTGTAATCTGAAATTTCAAGGAAAATATGAGAATACTAGAGCTGAAGTGACCTTGTTCCCTGGCTTTGACCACTAACAAGGCCCAGTAATTCACTTGCCGTAGTTTGCATCAGGAAGCAACCTTCTGATTTTCCAATTTATCATATATTCCCTTCGTGCAGATAAGTTTAATTTGTTGTTAGTCAATCTTTGCAATTAGGTGGTATTAACAGTGAGATAATGGGATACGATAATGCCTCTAATTGACTTTCCTAATTTGCATACAGAAGGTAAAGTACCACATTTAAAAAGACCCAAATTTCAGAAATGTTTATATAATTACTGATTGGCACATCTTTTCTCAGATAAAAGTGAGACAAGGGTCTATGACCATTTTATCCGGGCAATACCCTACTTCCTAAGTATAGACAAGACCAGTTTAGAAAAGTTAAAGAAAAACCGACAATGTTGAACAACTTTAGTGATAAACCTTAATGAACAGTGGATTCTAGACTCCTTACGCTCTTGCAAAAATAAACATTGCATCCAATGTTAATTGGGGAATCAACACGGTACTCCACAGTCTTCAGCACAATGGCGCAATTTCCCCTGCAATGAGAACGTCGTTTGAAACTTATGAACAGTAACTGCTGCCCTACTTGTAAGGACCATTAATTAAGCTAGGGCCGTTTTATTCTACCAGAAGTTAGTTTATGTCGAAGCTACTTAGAGAGTTGAGGTCCTTCCGCCAGATTATTCCTGGTAGAGTGTTCCACGGTATCCAGCGAGATGCAAATGTAGCCCAACAATCTAATTAGCTGGAGTAAGGCGTTGCAATCTATATGCAAACAAACATTAGGCAGCTTGGGACTCAGTGTCGGAAGAGGAAGGAACACACTAAGATATCCATCGCATGCAACGAGCGGGGAACTCATGTTGCAAAAAAGTACGTTGTTCAATTATCAGGTTTTAGTCGTGATTGCAGTTGGGAGAACAGTATTAGTATGGTAATAGGATTGTTTATAATAGT
>NC_051408.1:12433864-12434343 GCF_015228065.2 Penaeus monodon
AAATGTAAAAGGATTAATAAAAGTTATATTGAATTTCTATTGTATTCCGTAAAAATATCAGACAAAGTTTACACTGTATACACGCCACTGATGATCTTGATACTAGAGGAACGATCAGATTCATGATGACAACATACAAACTTTCTTTTGAATAAATACGAGAGTTTAAAAAAAGGAAAGTATAAACAACGATAAAAAAATAAAAATACACTTGAGAGTTTATAGCTATAATCGAAACGTATCGGACAAAATACATCTCTACCCTTGCCGTTCTTCAATGGAAAATGTTTTAAAGTGCTTTCTGTATTTACCTAGGATGAGGAAGAACCCAGGAGAAGGTTAAGAAAATTAGGTAAACCAGAGAAAGTGACAATCCAAAACTGGATACATTTACTCAGCAAATATAATTTCCTCTCGTTTCCCCGGAAATTCCCCAGATAAAAATACGAATGCTGGATAAAGGAGAGAGACAGTGACAG
>NC_051408.1:12434423-12434557 GCF_015228065.2 Penaeus monodon
AGGTTGGAATAAAAACAAGAGAAAAAGGGAAAGATAGACATAAACAGAGGTAAGAAAATAAAAGACATAAACGTTGGTTTGGGAATAAACGAAAGAAAAAGGGAGAGGAAAACTGTCAGCCATATACGGAGGGA
>NC_051408.1:12434638-12434921 GCF_015228065.2 Penaeus monodon
CATGGAAATAGCAAAGAATGAAAATTAAAATCCAGACATCAAATAGACATGGAGCCGTATATAAATATATTCATATCACCATTCCGTGAAATGTTTGAAGTCTCAACATATTGAAAATGACACGCGGGTGTTCCTGCCCATCCTTCCTCCTGTTTTCGACTTGGTGAGATATCCCTGTTACATTTCTCCAACATGCGCTCATATCTGCAAGTCGTTTATATGTTTTATTTCAAACATATCACAGTAATATAGTTTGCTGATTGATGAGTTGATAGATAGATCG
>NC_051408.1:12435632-12435754 GCF_015228065.2 Penaeus monodon
ATAGAAACACCCCTTACATCTAATTGGATTTGAGGAGGGGGTGTGGCCGGTAGTTAGTTGCCACGGCCCCTTACCATGAGTCATTTTCTTCTTCGTCATTTATTTTCATTATTTTTTCTTTC
>NC_051408.1:12435813-12435886 GCF_015228065.2 Penaeus monodon
CAGCACGCAGACTGTCGGAAATCGCTGGACAGTTTGAGTGGATGCACAGCAGCAATGTCGGGGAGTTGACAGA
>NC_051408.1:12436354-12436445 GCF_015228065.2 Penaeus monodon
ACATAGCTAAGCAAAGTGAACAAAAATGTAGACAAATGAATTATTTTACAGGCATTTTAAGCCATAACTGGACCCATATAGGCGTTATCAG
>NC_051408.1:12436501-12436585 GCF_015228065.2 Penaeus monodon
GTTAACAGTTGCGGTCCTTTGGGGGGCAAATAGTTTTTTTGGGGGGACAAATGCCACCCCCCCCCTCCCCTGCCCCTCTCAGTG
>NC_051408.1:12436949-12437118 GCF_015228065.2 Penaeus monodon
CTTTTAAATGCTCACTCGTTCGTAACTAATGGCCCATGTAGGCCTACTCGATGCGAACACCACAGGAATATCGTTTTCTACACCATGTTTGTACAGAAAATTGAATAATTTCTTGCATGACGTCACTAACGGCCATATTTGATCATTTGACGACGGTTTTATTGGTTTA
>NC_051408.1:12437287-12437980 GCF_015228065.2 Penaeus monodon
CGCGCGCGCTCGCAAGTGAATGAATGTGTGTGTTTGATTTTTAATCTACTCATATATTTACTGCTCTTATAAGAGTTCATAAAATATTTTCAAGTATTCTTAACCCCCCCCCCACCACACACACAAAAAAAAAATCATATTAACCTTTTTAAAACAAGTGCCTCCCTTCTTTTTCCCACCTATTAACCATTATTAAACTCGAATAACCTACCATCGCACGTAGGAAAATCCACATGACCTCTGACCTTATGCTAAATGAGAATAAGATAAATCTGAACTGACATTCAATGAGCTTAATTAACTCAGACCAGACTGTACGTTGGCGAGTACAACTGCCCACAACTTTCCAACAATGTCGGACACTTGGTGGAAATAATATAAAACGATGATAGTACTTGAATGGAAACAGTTGGTAGATGAGAAGGGAAAGGGAAAGAGGAAAATAAAGGAAGAAAAATAAAAGTGGGGAATATACGGCGAAGTAAAACAAATTCAAGGGAAGAAAATGGAGACATTAGGAGAGAGAAAGGGGGAAAAGGAAGCCATATGTAGGGGAAAATTTAAAAACAAATCGGGGAAAAAAGGAAAGAAGGGGAAGATTTGTTGAGAAATAAAAGGGAAAACATTATCGGGGAAAATAAGGCCAAAAAAGGGAAAAGGAGCTAAGAAAAAGATCACTGACTCTCAAACATT
>NC_051408.1:12438200-12438530 GCF_015228065.2 Penaeus monodon
CAGTAAAACTGGAAATGACGCAAAAAAATTATTTGAGTGTTTCTGTGAATATGAAATAAAGTTTGGGAAATCTATAGGAAAAGGTTTGACACGTGAAAATGAATGATTGTTTCTCTGAATGACAAAAAATCCGATATTTTTTGTGATTCTCGAAAGTTTCTTGCATCACTGATTTGATTATCCAATTACGTTCGGTCTGATATCATAAAGCGCATAACTTCGAAATGAAAACGGTTTCGACTGAGAAAAAAACTAGGGTTTATCATGGCTTACCATACCACATTGAAACTCATTTACGTTCACTCATTCTCATCTATAACACTCCTAAGG
>NC_051408.1:12438613-12439122 GCF_015228065.2 Penaeus monodon
TAGTTCTCTCCCTCCTACATACCACCCCCTTTCTACGCAACCCCCCCTCCCCCTACCCCTATACACAAACCCCACGCCACAGCAAAATCATCAAGCAAAAAACAACCTTATTACACAACAGTTCCGTTATCGCAAGAAACAGCTAATGGAGTGCGCGATGCCTTGTTGTAATTCCGTGTGATAACCTTGATAGTCTTGATGCTTAATGTTGCGTCAAGAATAGGATGAAAGATGATGAGAGTGCGGGCGGGAGACGTGGGTAAACGCGTCTGCAAGAGCGCCCTGGAAAACCGTGGTTTGTTTTGGGCAAAGAGGATTGAGGTCAAGCCGGAAATAGGGTGCGGGAAAAAAGTTTGTTGGAATTAAGGAAGGTTTTTGGTCATAAATATCTTTTTCATGTTTATCTATGGTTAAGTATTGTTGTTGTTGTGTTTAGTAGAAAGAATGTTATTTGTATCATCTCCCTGATTCTTTCTTGTTTTTGTTGTTTTTAATTTTTGTTACTTGCT
>NC_051408.1:12439570-12439975 GCF_015228065.2 Penaeus monodon
ATAGTTAAATCATTTCCAAAAAATAATAATAATAAAATAGTGATTTGACGAACATTATTCTTGGAATGTGGCGTTACGAAATTATCCAAGTGAATGTCTTTGTCCTGTTCCTAAAAGCTTTTGAAAAAAAAAAATCTTTTGAAAAACTTTGATTCATAGATAAAGAATATTATAGTATTTATTGAATCCGGGAAGATTATTCAAAGATACTGGAATTTCATTTATTTTGGTGATTCATTCTGCGGTTAAATATTATATTAATCCACTTATAATTTGTCGTTGTGGTTTCCAAAAGATTTTTTTGTTTGTTTGTGCCAGTTGGGTTTCGGTATTTGGGTAAATTTGTAGATGGAAATGTAGTTAGTTGTAACAACAGATGAACACAGGTGTGAGAGCTAGCGTGTA
>NC_051408.1:12441965-12442881 GCF_015228065.2 Penaeus monodon
CGTATTTCTTCGTTCCCTCATTCAAAAGCAGAATGAGGGAAAGAGAGAGTGGTGGTATGGTGACTGAAAGAAAGGAATGGGAGAGGAGAGCGAAAGCGAGAGAGAAAGGAAGGGCGAGGGGGAGAGTTAGCGAGAGGGGGGGGGGGGCAGAGAGAGATGATGGAAGAAGATAGAGAGGGGGGGAGAGACGATGATAGAAGATAGAAGGGGGGGGGGAGAGAAGATGATAGAAGATAGAGAGGGGGGGAGAGAAGATGATAGAAGATAGAGAGGGGGGGGAGAGAAGGTGATAGAAGATAGAAGGCAGGGAGAGAGATGATAGAGATAGGATAGGAGGGGGGGAGAGAAGATTAAAGAAGATCGAGAGGGGGGGGAGAGAAGGTGATAGAAGATAGAGAGGGGGGGAGAGAAGATGATAGAAGATAGAGAGGGGGGGAGAGAAGATGATAGAAGATAGCGAGGGGGGGGAGAGAAGGTGATAGAAGATAGTGAGTGGGTATGAGGCGAGAGAAAGAAAGAGGAGAGAGAGCATAAAAACAAGGTTAGGAATTTTCATTGTCATGCATAATGCAATATTCAAGAAAGTTGAAGCTTCGTACGTTTACCTTACATTTGTTGTAAGACGACATGCATAAAGTATAGCTAGACTACAGACAAGAAAGGCACGTGTTGCATGCATTATCGCAAGAATTGCAATGGCATATCTTAATCAGTTTTGCTTTGATATTTCTTACCCAAAAGGCAAGCTCGTAAAAGTTTCCGCTAAGATATGAATTTTGCTGAATCATAATACATGCAGGTATATGAGTATGCAAATATATGCATGAGTAATGAATTGAATATATGGAAATGAGCAAATAAGTCGGGATTTTTAAAAATGTCTTTTTGATCATTTTCTAAAAAAAATAACGCAGCT
>NC_051408.1:12442958-12443153 GCF_015228065.2 Penaeus monodon
TATACCCGTATTTCCCCCTCCTCCCCCCCCACACGTGGAATTAAATTCTGGGTAATTTATGCATATTTTTGTGTGTGTGTTTGTTTTTGTTGTTATTTTTTCTCCTTTTTGTTATTGTGGGATTTTATGATCGCGCAATATTTTCGCCTGACGACCCCTGGCATGGATATATTGTGACAAATATTAAGATGAATA
>NC_051408.1:12443188-12443347 GCF_015228065.2 Penaeus monodon
CTCGGATTGCCTTCTGTTTCTTTAAGTCAAATAAAGCTCCTGTTGCTCGATACAAACTTTATCGTATTTTTACGATTTATTTCGGGTATTGTCCTGAATGAAATGTTGTAAAATGAAGTAGTGAAAATACTTTCATCATATAATGTTCTGCTTTGTTCT
>NC_051408.1:12443535-12443756 GCF_015228065.2 Penaeus monodon
GTCTTTACTAAGGAACACAAAAGAAGAGAAACAAAAACGATGAGTCTTTACAATCAAATACATTTTCCTTCTTGTCATTATTTCTTCATTTCTCCTCAGTACTTTTCATTTCTTTTCATTTTTTCTTTGTTTTCCCTGTCGAATTTCACTCTCAACTGATGTTAAGTGTTATTTCGTTTTAATGTTACTTTTCATCGTTTAGTTTTTCCTCTTATCTTGCT
>NC_051408.1:12445366-12446084 GCF_015228065.2 Penaeus monodon
CAAGCCTCCCCATGGCAGTTCCCCAAAGACCTTAAGGAAAACTATGTGGATCGAGAGAAAACCTCTGAATGCTGAATGTGTGCTGGAGTCAAACCAGAAATCGAGAGACTGATGGTGGCAACACACGATCAGTCTCTGAATACCCTATAGTGTATACCACCAGCAATGCACACTTAAGAGCATCAACAGCCACTGTTGACTGTACCTTTAACAAGAACATGTTTTCCACATCATTTTAGGTTGCACTGCCTTGGGACCCACCGAGTACATCAATGGACATCACAGAATAGCATCCTATTTACACTGGTCAAAGCTCAAAGAAAATGGTACACAGGTAACCTCAGCCAGGTAAAGTCGGAGTACATCGCTATTATATACATGCTATGTCAGACTGATAGGGCAATTGCAGCAAACCGACTGGATATTATCTTTCATAACAAAGGGGAGAAACGCTGTCTATTCAGTAAAGCCAATATCTCTTTCTAGGAAGATGAGAAGCTGAGCAAGTACAAGGGCCTTGATATCCAGGCGTAGCTGGAACTCTTGGAGCGGGTTTCAAAAACATCTTGGCGAGCTCCCAGGAGTGTAAGAACGCAAGAACAAGAAAGGCTGTTTTGTTTGGTATAATCTCATTCATCGAAAAGTCCAATGCATCAGACAAAATGATTCTGGTACAAGCCACCAGCAAAAATTATGCCGAGACGAGCGAAGCATCAGG
>NC_051408.1:12446469-12446826 GCF_015228065.2 Penaeus monodon
GAAAAAAATAATGTACGAACACGTAAATAAATAAGCAGGTAAATAGATGATTACAGAGATGAATAGATAAATGTATCCACAAAAGCTTCAAAAACGTTTCCACTTCCCCTCATACTTTGCCAAGAGTGCATTACCTAATGGCGCTACATTGCCAAGGCGTATAATCCAGGTGCGTCGTGCTATTTTAATAAACATGCTCCTGCAAAACGTTCATATATTTTTACCTAACGTTAAAGACGAGTCACAACAAAAGCAAAAATGCGTAACGGCGAAGCAACACAAAAACGTTTGGCAGTTTCAAGGTTAGCAAGACAGGGAGACGATACACGCGGAAAAATCAAAGCAAAAATACCAGAG
>NC_051408.1:12448448-12449044 GCF_015228065.2 Penaeus monodon
GTGTTACCAAAACGCAAATTGTTATGATATTTAAATAAGTTGAAGAAAATGCGAATCAAATCAATCATTTGGTACTTGAAAACGCCTTTTGCCATTAGTATTAGCTGAAAAGTATTTCATCATCATTACATGCTACGAAACTCCATGTAATTTCTAATTTATTTATAACTATTCAATTAACTTTCAAATCCACGGCGGGGCTCCCTCTCTCACGTTAATATCTCCTTCTTTTCGATATTAGTCTACTGAAAAATATTGCATAAAAAAAAGATAAAAATCACCACACGAAACCTTCATCTCCTTTTCCATTATCTTATCATAATAAGACCGGAAGAAACCAGTATGAAAAAACAATAATTCACGGTCCAAAATCTCATGAAAACTAATGGTGTTATGATCCTTATGAAAGCAATCTCCCATTAGCCTTCCTTGCTTTCAAAGCTGGACGTCGTTTGCATGATTTATTGCCAAAGTTGTGATTAATTCTGTTATGATTAAAGAGGGCGACTGTGCGTTCAGGCAAATTGCATCGTTTTGATATCATAACGCGGTATCAGGGGCTGTCATCGTTGGGATGTTGGCGTGAGCGCTTTATA
>NC_051408.1:12449300-12449515 GCF_015228065.2 Penaeus monodon
TTTGCGAACTTTATTAATGTAAAGATAATATATTTTTTCGGTTAAAAGGTTTTCAAAAGTAGATAAAGTATGTTTCGTCTCATTAGAAGCATAATTTCTTATAATGAGAAATAAAATTACTGAGAACACTGTCACAGTGACTCATTTATCATAAAAATGGAAATGAATACTGAGAAAATGTCAAGAAAAAAAACGGACGAGGAAGAAGATTGTGA
>NC_051408.1:12449642-12449799 GCF_015228065.2 Penaeus monodon
ACCTATCCAGTTAAACAAACATTTTTTTTCAGAAGTTTACTGCCTTGTAACTTATTGAGTTTGCTCAGCATTATGAGTGTAATGGATCCTTGGAACAGGCGCTCTCTTGAAGTATATTGTATTACACTTTTTCAAGAAGCGACGCAGAAGAAAAGGC
>NC_051408.1:12450252-12450521 GCF_015228065.2 Penaeus monodon
CAACTGCTTACTTCTCTGAGTAAATTTCATGTAATTTTTTCCCCAAAAAGTGACTTCGAAGAAATGTTGATGTTTCCTAATTTCATGTTGTGGATTTTTTCGTCTCATTCTTTTCTTGTATGTCTGTTTTTCTTGTTCTCCTTAATATTAGTTTACATATCTTACATACAGATCAGAAAAATGGTCTGTGTATGTGTTCTTGTTCTTGTTCTGCCTTTTATATCACTGAAAAATCTGACGCATTCTAGTATTTTATTTGTCGTAGAACT
>NC_051408.1:12450748-12451239 GCF_015228065.2 Penaeus monodon
AAAACAATACCTCTTCCACACACAAACAATAACCTCCCCCCCTCCCCCCCAAAAAAAAAAGACACCTCGGGAAACTGAAAACAAAATGGCCGCCCCGTGAGAGAACAAAAGCTATCGCCAAACGCACTCACCTTCCCATTCATATGTTCCTTATTAATCAGACTAATTAAATGGTTCCTCCCCCCCCCTCACAGGCCGTGAAAATTATACCGTTGCGAGGTAATTAACCGTGGCCAATCGCGTTCTAATTGCGAATCTTACAAACTTAATACCGGTGATTAGTAATCTCACCTGGTTAAATTACTGGCCGCGGCGAGGGTAAAACAGCCACTTTGGGAGGGAAGGTAAGGTCTTAATCTATTTTTTCTCTCTCTCTCTTTTGTATTCTTCTGCTTGTTATCTTCATCTTTAACTCCATCTCCTCTGTGTCGCGCCCGTCTCTCTCCTTTTTGGTTCTTTCTTGGTTATCTTTACTTTTTTTACTTTTTTGG
>NC_051408.1:12451524-12451781 GCF_015228065.2 Penaeus monodon
AGTAACAAGCGCAATCATGCTTCTTCCAAGGAGGGAAAACTTTGGTCTACAAGATCGGAAAATTTCTTCGACTCCGAATGACCTCTTCGCCTCGCCTCTCACATTCCAATATTGCATTCGCTGTCTTTCAATCTCGTCTTTGCTTTCGGAATGCGCCATTGTCTCATGGACTCCGTTCTCTTTGGACTCTAAAAAGACATTGGAGGTGGGTTTGTGAAACACATACACACACACAGTGGGGTAGGTGAGAGAGAGAT
>NC_051408.1:12452198-12452399 GCF_015228065.2 Penaeus monodon
TTCATTTCCATTTCATCCAAAGGGTTGGTTTTATTTTTCACTCTAAAAAACAGATGCGTTGCATATCGTGCAAGAAAATAGCAGCACTTATCGTTATGAAGTTTTGCTAGCACTCTGATAGTAATTT
Source organism: Penaeus monodon (assembly GCF_015228065.2). NCBI lineage: Eukaryota > Metazoa > Arthropoda > Malacostraca > Decapoda > Penaeidae > Penaeus > Penaeus monodon. The sequence continues at coordinate 12,452,326 of NC_051408.1, forward strand.
TCCGATGAAAGCTGAGGCGATAACGTAAAAGTAATTTTGTAACGACACCAGTAAAGTGAATCCAGTGATAGATA
>NC_051408.1:12453030-12453342 GCF_015228065.2 Penaeus monodon
TCGAGGGAGAATGCTGCATAATTCCCTCATTATCTCCAGAGAAAAACAAAAAACACAAGCGTAAATAAAACAAGCTTCATACTAACGACATCGCCCAGCTGACTCTCAAGGGGAAAACAGAAAATACTGTCTAATTTTCTATTAAGGAAAAGCCCGGTGAGTGTTTAATGAGGTACGGGTCCGCGCGGCCAAAACTGAATCTCATTTTTATGCAAATGAGATGGCAGGAAGATCTTCATCGTCTTCTTTGCTTGTTTAAGTTTGAAAATTCTCCTGTCAGGGAGAGAATTTCAGGGTAATCTTTCTCTCCTT
>NC_051408.1:12454175-12454648 GCF_015228065.2 Penaeus monodon
CTGAACGAAAAAAAAAATAATGCGCTTTATTCATATGGATTAATGTGAATTGTTTGAATATGTCTCACTTGAATTCTGCAATTCACGTGCTACCTTCTGATCTGTTATGATTTATGCTAAATGCTAAGATATTGCTGACTCAATACGCATTAGTGAACTATCGTCATCGTGTGCCGTATTATTAGACTGCCTCAAGAACAGGGAAAAGCTGTATGAAGTCTTTCTGATTATCATAATCACTTTGCTGGAAGCCATTTACTTTCTAGAAATCTATTTCTTTGATGTGACGGAAACTAATCGGATTTTTCTTGTTTGTCAGTCACACACACTCGTTGCAAAGACGCTCCTGTGATGACTATTTCAGAACCAGATGGTGGCTTTCGGTGCGCAGTCTGTGTACAAATTACATGTCTGTCTCGCTTTCGATCCCTTCGGTTTGTATTTCCCTTCTGTCTCTGTTTGTCTGTCGTTTG
>NC_051408.1:12454827-12454897 GCF_015228065.2 Penaeus monodon
AGCCTGCTTGTTTGTCTACCTTCCATTGTCTCTGTCTGCCTGTCTGTTTATCTTCATTTGTCGGTGTATT
>NC_051408.1:12454992-12455221 GCF_015228065.2 Penaeus monodon
ACCTGTAGGGTTGTGGCTGTCTTCCGCGTAATTTAAAACAACTTATCATTTCCTGCAAAACAACAAACAATTGTAAAATCCGAGAACCTGAATATGCGATATCCCACGAAGTAGAAAAAACAACAACACCATGACTTTTTGATATTCCAATAAGATTTATGAGAATTCGAAGCTAGAAACATGCATTCTCATGACTATTCTGAATATTATTAAGTATCCAAGCTCGATC
>NC_051408.1:12455242-12455407 GCF_015228065.2 Penaeus monodon
GTAAAATGATGTAGATTTCATGAAGCGAAACTTATTCTTTGTACCATGAATGAAAGTTCTTTTTTAATTCTCTCTTTCGTGATTTTTTTTTCTGTTACATTAAATATTCTTATTTGCTCATTTCTTTTTTGTGAACAGAGGCAAGTTTTTTTTGTTATCAGTATC
>NC_051408.1:12455614-12455856 GCF_015228065.2 Penaeus monodon
GAGCACCGACCCCAAGATACCAGCGGGGATCGGCCTGCCTTGACCGCCGGCCAAGGACAGGCTAATTTTACGATAATCTGATGGGATCCTTTGATCGCGGAATCGCCCTTGAACACCGTTTTCTTCGCCCCTAATGTTGCTGGTTCGGCGCCCCGAGGTCAACTCTTTCAGCCTCTTTGTCCAGGCTCTGCATACTCTCTCTCTCTTTTGTTTTACCTCTACTTTCATTTCATTGTAATGCA
>NC_051408.1:12456670-12456798 GCF_015228065.2 Penaeus monodon
AGTAACCACTCCCCCCCCCCCCCCCACAGAGCAGGGAACCGTGAAACCACCGATGCAGGTAATAAAGATAGTACGTTTATGGTTTATCGCTAGAGTGTCAAGTTACCAAGCGAAAGTCTTCACTTAAA
>NC_051408.1:12457891-12458033 GCF_015228065.2 Penaeus monodon
TGTTGAAATGTTCAAAGAATATATAAAACTTTTCAGAGTACATCCACAACAAAGCGCCAGTAACGAGAACGCCGCAGTTATTACCATCGATGCTATCAAATCGAAGAAGAGAGATCTAGAGGAAAGGGACAAAGAAACACAT
>NC_051408.1:12458197-12458549 GCF_015228065.2 Penaeus monodon
TGACCAAACGTGGACCCAAATAGCTGCAGTTCCAATCAGTTTTGATGATGCAACACTAACCATCAAAGGCACATAGAGTTTCAAGTCCTTTTCTGTCTGCGATGAAGTGGCAAGGGCGGGAGAGCAAGAAAAATGTGTTTGGCAGTTCTAACTTTGCTCTTTCTGGTGAAAATTGAAAGTGCGAAGGGAGGGAGTCAATGAATGGAAGGAAACGGGTGATGGCTGCACTTCAGGATACATTTCAATTCTTTCTTCTTTTTATGCACTTGTTCGTGACCGCGCTTTGTGATACGTATTTGTTCAGTACCCACTTGTGCACATACAAACACACAAACACGTTTATGTATGTTTG
>NC_051408.1:12458863-12459405 GCF_015228065.2 Penaeus monodon
GTTGTGGCTGAATTTTAAAAGTAGTGACGTTACCATTACAGTTAGTTGCATAAAATTTAACATAATTACTAAATACGCTTCCCCCTCGGGTATGTATTGGGTTAAAACTACCGTTACAGTTGGTTCAGTAGAATAAATCAGTTCCCGTCATTATATAATACCTTGTGCATTGTAATTCTAGACCATTTTATTGTTGCAGAAATGATAAGTAAAAGTCAGAATTACCTAACAAATTGAATCACAGAAGCAATACCCATTTCTATTCATTCTTTACTCGTAAATAATACATTTCTCTTCTAACACAGAGAAATCAGTAGATTTAGAATATATTTCGTTTTGAATTTATTGAAGTTATTGTATTTGATTTGAAGTTATTGTATATGCAAAGGAAGAATATTTTGGAATTCATGCATTGGTAATTGCATCACTTCTTAGTCAGGGAAAATAATATAAACCTATTGTTTCATTTCTTTTGACAAAACAAGATAATCTAGTTTTTCAAAATTAGAATCTCCTAGCCATTAACACCGTTATAAGCATCA
>NC_051408.1:12465146-12465329 GCF_015228065.2 Penaeus monodon
GTTGTTGCATACATACGGTATATTTTTGATTTCCCTAAGAAGTTAGCATTACTAATCCATGTTGAGTACGTTGTATACAAGACGACATTTGAACTTTAAAGAAACATGGTTATACACTTTCACTTTACGTTTGCCTGGAAACTAATTACCTCGCCGATACATTTTAATGAGCGTTTTGCTATC
>NC_051408.1:12465385-12465499 GCF_015228065.2 Penaeus monodon
ACCTGACTTAAAATGGTTATTCAGTGCATGTTCCACCACTACAACCATGGCTTCACGTATCCCGATCGGTACCTGAGCAATCGAGGAAGTACGACTTGAACTCAGATGTCTGAC
>NC_051408.1:12466301-12466367 GCF_015228065.2 Penaeus monodon
CTGAACTTTATTTAAAAAACAGGACATCATAACTTTCACTTTCTTTTACTTTATATAACTGTCTAG
>NC_051408.1:12466599-12467311 GCF_015228065.2 Penaeus monodon
TGCTAAAGATAATTGAATGTTATGTTATTATTGACGCTAGTTACAATAATCTACAACTGATTTATAAAATACTTTAAATTGCTGTTATTTGCTAATTATCTCGTATAACAGTAATTATTTACTTGAGTTCAGTATATCCCATTATTTTTCCCTATTTTGTTTACATATACCATCCAGTTTAATTGGATCTCAAGCCAGTGATCACACGGTACTCGAATCTGCTAGGTCAGATTTCACGGTCAAATGCCTATTCATCAATATTTGGTGTTTGCTTTCCGGATTAACAATCGGAGACCTGGTTCACTATGCGAGGGGAAATCAATCCTATGGAGAGGGCTATAGGATCGAGAATCAAAATCACCCCGAAAGATCATAGCTCAGGGTACTATAATTGGTCGGATTTACCACGGCCATTGGGTCGGAAACGTCACATTCTGCAGATGTACACTTCGCTCTTACTTGCGTGACTTAGAGTGCAATCAGTTTAATACCTTGAGTACCTCGAGATGTGACAAATTGATTCGTATAATCATCATCCATTTGTGAAAGTATATTATACAACTACTTTTGTTTGCGAGTTCAGCTTCAACTTAGCAGCATTCCTACAAATAGTCGTGTAACCTCGAGAAAGCGTTTTCGTTCATGGTTTGTAACCCGATTCAGAATTAGTCATGAGAAATTTAATGATTAGACTCCTTACCTTTACTTTACT
>NC_051408.1:12467475-12468232 GCF_015228065.2 Penaeus monodon
GAGGTGTGCATGTAAATCCACATACTCACATACGCGCACATCCATGCATATATGGAAACATTTCTCAATTCGTTGAGCACAATCAGTATACAGTATATGAAAATAGTTTGCTTTTCTTTACCTGATGTGTCTCCGGCTAAACTGTTCTTTCAGCCCAGTGGCAGTATTAAAGGCACTTCGATCTGTTATGTCAGATTTCATGGTCGAACGCCTATTCATCAATATTTGGTGGTTACTTTAAGGGTGAACAATTAACAGTGATTTCCTTTTCGAGGAAAAATAAGTGTTCTGAAAAAGCTCATAGAGGCGAAAATCAGCGACATTATCTTTTCAAACTCTATAGTTTCTATAATTACCTAAACAGTAAGGAGCTTGGTTGTAATTTATGGCAATACTGCATACTTTCCATCCTGAATATTATTCCATAGACACGAATGATCAAACCTGCTTATGAATCAATAAATAGCCTTACATAACTCAATTTCCCACGCTTCGTAACCTGACTCTTCATTTGCCATGAGGAAATTTAAAGTCAGGCGCCCCTTTCTTCGTGCTGTGGTTGCCGGGGGCGGTGTCACCCATCAGGTGGCACAGCCCAGTGAGCGAAAACCACCCTTATCACTAACCTACAGAGGCGATCAGGATGGTTCTCATAAACTATCGTGTTTTGATACGTTCAGATGCGCGTGGGATTTATTCTATTCACCAGATGTAAACATTTAGTTGCCTGTATATATTAACTTCTAAAGTTGAATTG
>NC_051408.1:12468505-12468684 GCF_015228065.2 Penaeus monodon
CCATTGAGTACTGTGAACCAAGAGGTACTTGAATCTGCCATGTCAGATTTCGCGGTCGAACACATTCACAAATATTTTTTGCTTGCTATGCGGATTAGCAATCAGCTCTTTGGACAGGAGTTTTATTGGCTGCGCATGGTTATTCATGACACTACAGAAAAAAAAGATATTAGTATAAA
>NC_051408.1:12469016-12469152 GCF_015228065.2 Penaeus monodon
TCTTCATATAAACATTACTGACGCCAGTCATCATGTTATCTAATAAATAACCTCACAAAACTCAATTTCCCTTGGCTTGTAGTCCTTTGTATTGCAATTGTTGGGGTGGGGTCGCCAGTAGGTGGTGCAGCCTGCA
>NC_051408.1:12469741-12470057 GCF_015228065.2 Penaeus monodon
TCCACAACATATATCAAACCAAGTCAATGATATATCTATGACATCTGCATTTTTTCATATATAACCACAAATCACGAACACTATACTAATTGCAGTACTTGGGGGATGCCTACAGCTTTCATCTCTGTGACCCCATTCATTAGGCCACTTTTTCCCCGAATGGTAACTCACCTCGCTGTTTGTTAATCCGTACAGTAAGCACCAGAAGCTGATACTTGGGCGTTCGACCGCAAAGTTGGCATGGCAGATTCAAGTACCACTTGATCATTTCTCGAAAAAAAAGTTAACGAAATGTTATGAGGTGAGTGGTTAGTGG
>NC_051408.1:12470817-12475267 GCF_015228065.2 Penaeus monodon
CATGGAATACATTAATTAGACAAATTCTTATATAACTAACTGTATTATCTTTATTCATTAATCTAACCGTAAATGTTTGTTTTATACCTAAACTCATTAACAGTGGATGTATAGTTACAAGATAGTGGTGTCCTAAAAATCGTTTTGTGATCTTGAAACACTCAGTGTACATACTCCCTTATTCTATGGAAACACGAACGCCACCGACTGTGATAATTATAGATATCAGGTACCACGCGATGTTATCAGAGAATGGTGGGCGAGTTACGTCCTTAGAACATCGCCATAAGGTTGATCTTGGCTTGAGAAGGTGCCATCCCGCTGACTGCTAATCTCCAAAGTAAACACAACTTTAGGCCCATAGACCAATGGGCCTAAAGTCCATTCAAAGGGAAGAAGAGAAAAGTGACACTGCTTCCTCTGTTGGGTTTGTCTTGCATGACATTAACGTCACTTAAATCAATTTAAGTCTCCTAGACCAAACTTTATTTTTTCCGTGTATTTTTTTTTCTTACTGTCAGTGTAGAAAACTGTAATCAACATCGCGCTGTAATTTATATTTGATCTGTATGTAAAAATCCGACGGCAGTTCTTTTATAGTCAGCAGAAAAAAAACAGATTTTTTTTTGTAAACACAATTAACGATTCCTCGTGTCTGTAAAACTCTTTCCAAACACAGAAATCTCGTTTCTGTGGCTAATAATATGGTTCTTTCGTTTATTTTTGCAAACGACGTTCAAAGAGTATATTAGCATATACCTATGAAGTAAGTAGCATATGCAAGCCTTCCATTAATCCTATTTTGTTTTCATGTTACAACGAAAAGTATCAGTGGACTGACTTAATGGGAACGCATTGAAGTAGACTAGTACATGCATTAAAACTTTAAATATGCTAATGTAACTTGTTATTCTGGGTCTATATAAAAACCTATGAATATAAATATGTGGTAAAACTTGGTCTGCAGTTGCCATCACCTGATATCATAAATGATGCTAAAGCATCCGAAGTGATAATTGGAGATGCCAGGTACCAGGGGATTCACGCTTTTATTACGCCATGATTTATAATCCTTAACGTGTGAGACCTGACATGATCCCTCAAGACTGTGAGCCTGTTCAGCCTTTATATTGTTCAGTCTCGCTTAACCCCACTCGTTCTTCTATTACATGCTCAATTTTCGCTTCAAATACAGTCGACTGATTTTTTCCCTTCAAAACTGCAAATTGTCTTTCAAAGAGACTCGTTTATATAAAAATGCAAATAAGTTGATACTGCTATCACAAAGAAACATGCAATTATGAAATTACTTGCATTACTCGCCTAAAAAGGAATATGTAGTAGCACTCACACTGTGACAATTCTGGGCCAACAATTAACTCTTCTCGAAGGTTTACCAAACATAATTTCCAGTTCAATGTAAATATTAAGATTCTGGCATTTTAAAAGACCCACAATCATCTGCTTCCGGTAAATGAGACCAAGATTAGCGAGCATGCATGGATAACACCACCTGGATAGCCTAATTATGAAGAGCATGATTTCGAAGGCTCACACATACGTATACAGATGTTATATATAATACTAAATCAAACAAGCATATATAAAACAGGATCACGAGTAAACGCGGGGAAGCAAGTAAGGGATGGGAAAGTGAGAAAGGATAAGGTTTAGATAATTTCATAAAGAAAAGAAAGCAATGACAATAAAAGAGAGATCCTACAACGGTGCCGGAATGTGTCAGCATGTAAATTGAAGCCGATGGTTGTTTGACCCCGACGGTAATGTCTGGTCACTGGCGCATCCGTGGATATGTTTATGCTTCTATCACTTCAAGTTGTTTGAAATTATTTCACCTTAAAAGCTAAAAAATGTTGTTACTAACAAACACCAGTTAATGCAAATTAATAGACTTTGGTATTTATTTATTTAGAAACACGTATTTGAACACAAAACATTGAATAACAACCCATCTGACAGTTTACACCATACGGTGTCAATATAACTCGTTACAACAATGCTTTTAATCATTTTATGATTAAAATAGCACAGGCGATGGTCGTCTGAAGAACAGAGCTTCGTCCTCGAGGTCGTTTTGGACATCTTTCTGACCGTTCATAAATAGCAGAAATCTATTTACCTTTTCTAATCCTGTGGTATAAGTTGTGTACGATTATCTATATAAACTATAGAACCTTCATAATATATAGATTTATGCGTATGACTTCCCAATTAATTTCCGGAACCATATCGGTGAAAAGATAGTGCTCCCTGTTAATGATACAATTACGGTAACAACTGTGATAATTATAGGTACCAAGAAGTGTTACCTGAAAAATGGTGAGCGATTCTAGTCCTTATGACAGTGTTATAAGGTCGACTTTGGCTCAAAAGAGAACATCCGGCTGGCCGCTAATCCCTAAAGTAAACACAAGACAATGGAAGGGCGGCGAAGCATGAAATCTAACATGACAGGCTCAGATACCAAGTGATTAATGACTCAGATGTATAGTTCAAGGAAATGGTCAACAGTCAATTGTTTCAGACCTTACAGACTAGAGGACTAATGAAGTCCTACACTGTTAGCAGAAGTGTATGGATATGATAGATGTCAGCGAATATTGACATTTATCTATTGCAAATCATACTTGGTACAGGAGCTAATCTGCATACAGTCGGCCGCGATTTGATCAGCATAATCCCAAGGAACAAGGTCAGGTCATTATCTACATGGAAAAGTCGATCTTGGCTTGAAAAGGAGGCATCACGCGGCCAGCTAATCCCAAAGTAAAGATAACACAATGGAAAGGCGTTAAACTGAAAATTAACGAGAAGGCCCATAGACCTCGTGACTAATGGGCCCAAAGTCCAGTTAAGGGAATTATGCAATAAAGAGGAGAAAGTAACAATGCTTCCGGCCCTATTGGGTTTGCCTTGCATGATATGAGTTCAACGTTATTTGAACTCGATTCAGATCTGCTAGACCAAACTTTACTTTTTCCTTGTACCTTTTCTTAGTGTCAAGTGTAGGAAACTGCAGTCAACATCGCGCTGTATTTTAATATTGATCTGCATGTAAAAACCCAACAGCAATTATTTTATAGGCAGGAGAAAAAAAAAATCTTTAGTAAACACAGTTAGCGGTTCCTCGCTTCTTTTCAAACACAGAAATCTAGTTTCTGTGGCTAATGATAGAGGCTTTGTTTTATCTTTGTAAATGACGTTCAAAGAGTATATCAGCATGTACCTATGAAGTACGTAGTATATGCAAGCCTTCCCTTAATTCTAATCTTTTAATTCCATAGTACAAAAAGTATAATTGGAGTGACAATGGAAACGACAGAATAGAGAAGAGAAATCGAAGAACGTATTTTAGAATGAAAGAGCGATTTTCGACCTTTTGGCAAAGTCATAAGGGTGATTTTGGCCCCGCAAGGTTACAGCCAAGAGGTTGACAATCCATTTGGTGAAATTTGAACTTGACATTGGGACAATTATCAAAACGTAATTGTTCACACAAATGTATGTACTCAAAATTAAGATTACTACCGAATGAAAGTAATCATAAAACATCGAACAGGTCTATTCTAATAGACAAGTGATTTAATTTTTAGTTGTAGAGAAACTAAAAATAATGCAAGAGATGTAACTGACACGCTTTCACTTAGACTAAGTTTTCGAACTTTTCGAAGGGTAATTTTTTTGCCTGGCTTCGATAGGTATATTTATTTTATACATGTATGTAAAATTTATTCCAGTAGTAAAAGCGTGCGTGCAAGTGCGCATTACTCATGTTTAACTATATATGTATGTGTATATGGAAACATTTCTTAACTGTTTGAGCACAATCGCGATACGATAAATGAAAATCCTTTACTTCTCTTTGCCTTTGTGTCTCAGATTAAACGGTTCTTCCAGCCAATTGGTATCAATAAGGATACTTGAATTTGGTATTTCCAATTTTATGCTCGAACACCTATTCATCATGATTTTGTGTCTCCTTAACGGGTCAACAACCAAAAGAGTGATTTCCTTCTCAAGGAAAAATCATAGCTCATAGAGGCATCATCTTTTTAGACACTATAGTTTCTATAATTACAACACAAGAAGGAGCTTTGTTTTAATCTATAGCAATACTGCATACCTTCCTTGGAAACCTGATTCTCCATTAGCCATGAGAAATTTCACGGTCAGGCATCCTTACTTTGTGTTGTGGTTGTCGGGGGCGGTGTCACCTTGCAGGTGGCACAGCTCACTGAGCGAAAACCAGCCTTATCGCAAAACCATAGAGGCAAAAATTGTGTATAAGAATGGTTCTCATAAACCACTGCGTTTTCATACGCTCAGATGTGCGTGGGGTTTATTCTATACATCAAAGATAAACATTTAGTTGCCTGTATATATTAAATTCTAAAGTTGAGTCTACCCAGTGTTGAATATATTCATATGC
>NC_051408.1:12475420-12475539 GCF_015228065.2 Penaeus monodon
TCAACACTGGATAGACTCAACTTTAGAATTTAATATATACAGGCAACTAAATGTTTATATTGGATGTACAGAATAAATCCCACGCACATCTGGACATATGAAAACGCAGTGGTTTATGC
>NC_051408.1:12475752-12475857 GCF_015228065.2 Penaeus monodon
CAAACAGATTTCCGAGCCACTGATCAATCCACAGGGTACTGTGAACCAAGGGGTACTTGAATCTGCCATGTCAAATTTCGCGGTCGAATACTTATTCACTAATGA
>NC_051408.1:12475943-12476062 GCF_015228065.2 Penaeus monodon
TTTATTCACTAATATTTGCTGGTTGCTATGCGGATTACCAATCAGCTCTCTGAGCTATTTAAATACAGCTGTAAGCACTATCGGCTGCGCATGGTTATTCGGAGTGGCAGGTGAGTTTA
>NC_051408.1:12476171-12476328 GCF_015228065.2 Penaeus monodon
AACGTTTACAACATAATTCATTAACAATGTGCAGATTTTCACATAAGCACTAATAATACCAGTCACAACACTTAATTTCCCATGATCTGTAGTCCTTTGTGTTGTGACTGTCGTCTAGTAGGTGGTGAAGCCTGCAAGCGAATATAGCCCTAATTAT
>NC_051408.1:12476736-12477067 GCF_015228065.2 Penaeus monodon
GATAGCATATTTCAAACCGTCTTTCGAACCAATGAACTGTAGTGTAATCTACCTATGAAGGCTGCATTTTTCCATGAATAAGCACATATCACGGACACTGTCCTAATTGCAGTAGATGGGGGTTAGCATCGAAAATATGATGATTACAGTTTTCATCTCAATGACCCCATTCATAAGGCCACTTTTCCCGTGATGGTAACTCACCTCGCTGATTGTTTATCCCCATAGTAAGCACCAAAAGTTGATGCATGGGCGTTCGACCGCAAAGTTGACATGGCTGATTCACGTACCGCTTGATCATTGCTCGAAAAAGAGTTAACGAAATGTTATG
>NC_051408.1:12477451-12478017 GCF_015228065.2 Penaeus monodon
TTTTGTGTTTCCGTTTGTGATCTAGAAACTCACTGTACGTACTCCTTTGTTCCATGGAAACACGAAAACCACCGACTGTGATAATTATAGGTATCAGGTACGAAGAGATGGTATCTGAGAGTGATAGGCGATTTACGTCCTTAGAAAAATGTCAAAAGGTCGATTTTGGCTTGAAAAAGGGGCATCCCGCTGGTTGTAAACCCCCAAAGTAAACACAACACAATGGAAAGGCGGAAAGCTGTGAAAATTAACGTGAATAGACCCCATGACTAATGGACCCAAAGTCCAATCAAGGTAATTATGTATTAAGGGAGAAAGTGATAGTGCTTTTATTCCTACTGGCATTATATGAATCTAACGTTTTAAATAATCAGTCAATCAATCACTTGAACTCAATTTAACTCTAGACCAAACTTTATTCTTTCCTTGTACGTTTTTCTTGGTGTCACTTGTAGAAAGATGCAGTCAACATTGCTTTCAAAACACAGAAATCTCGTTTCTATGGCAAACGGCGTTCAAATAGTATGTATGTCTCCATGAAGTACGTAGTATATACAGGCCTTCTC
>NC_051408.1:12478048-12478688 GCF_015228065.2 Penaeus monodon
ACATATGATATAGTATCATTGAACTGACTTAAAGTGAACGCATTTAATCAGACTAGAACATGCATTAATACTTTAAATATGCTTATCAACTTGTTATTCTATCTAACCACAGCCTATGAATATGCTTATGTGGTAAAACGATGACTATTTGCCATTCGACTTGATAATTAGAGATAGCAGGTACCAGGAGACTCACGCTCTTATTACGTTATGAGCTCGCTTGATCTACCTTCGAAAAGGAAGTATCCCGCTGACTTTTCAATCCTTACAGTGTGAGATATGACATGATCCCTCAAGGTTATGAGTCTGTCCTGCCTTTATCTTGTTCGATCTCGCTCAGCCTCACTCCTGTTACATGCTGAAATACAAGATAACTCTAATTTTTCTTAAAAACTGCTTAAATTGTGTTTCAAAAACACTTGTCTCTATGGAAATACAGATTAACTTGGTACTGTTATCGCGAAGAAACATACAAGTGTGAAATTATTTTGCTTGATACTGTCAGAAGCGGAATATGTAGCGCACTCAATGCGTTACGTCTTCTTCACTTACTGTTACATTTCTGTGCCAACAATAATCTCTTCTCGCAGGCTTATCAATAAAACTTCCAATTCAATTGAGTTATAAAGAGTCTGGCATT
>NC_051408.1:12479024-12480453 GCF_015228065.2 Penaeus monodon
CTTTCGGTAAATAAGAACAGGATTACCGCGTTTTCCTGGAGCACACCGCCTGAGTAGCCTAATTATGGATGAGTAAGTTTTCGAAGGAAGATCCATATATAGGTATACAGATGCTATATATGATGCTAAGTTAAACAGGCATATGCAAAACAGATAAACGAAGTAAACGCGGGGAAGCAAAGAAAGGGATGGCGGAGTGAGGAAGGGTAAGGTTTAGATAATTTAATAAACAAAAGAAGATCCTACAGTGATGCCATTTAAATAGCAGTTACCGTCGGGTCACTTGACAAATAGTCGATTAACCTTGAACATTCCGTAGATATTTCCATGCTTTTATGACTTCAGGTAGCTTGAAATCATTGCACTCTAAAAGCTGAAGAAATGAACTGTGTCTGATATTTAAAGTTCACTTAATACAATTAATACTTCTTTATTTAGAAGCATATACGTTTGAGCACATGGTATTTTAAATGAGAACATATATGTGACTACGTACACCATAAAATGATACATATATATTTTTTAATTACATACTATCTTTTGTCAATATAATTCACTTTCTAACAATACCATTAATCATATTTTACAGAATAAACTCACTGTTCCTCATTCCCCACCCGAGGAATTTACAAGGCCTGGGCGAAACTTGCCAGAAATTAGTATCAAAAAGAACATTTTATTGACTGAAACACAGGCACTTTATACATAAATGATTTAAAAAAGATCAGCCGATGGTCGTCTGAAGAACAGAGCTTCGTTGTCGAGGACGTTTTAGACACCTTCCTGGCCTTTCATCCCAAAGATAACGACAATATTCTATTTATGTCTTAAAATCCTGTTGTACAAGTTGCGGTGCATCTTCATGAAATAGAGATTCTTTATGAAATAAAGAATATTTATGAAATAGTGAATCTTTATGAATTTCGGAATCTTTATGAAATACGGAATCTTTATGAAATACGGAATCTTTATGAAATATAGAATCTATAGAATATAGAACCTTTATAATATAGAATCTTTATAATATAGACTCTTTATAATATAGACTCTTTATAACATATAGAATCTTTTTGAGGAGGCATATCGGTAAATTGATCGTGCTACCTGTCAATGATATGCATACTGTAACGCCCTCGACTGTGATAATTATAGGTAACATGTACCAAGAGGTGTTACCTGGAAAATGGTGAGCGATTCTAGTCCTTATGGCAGTGTTATAAGGTCGACTTTGGCTCAGAAAGGGAGTATCCCGCTGGCTGCTAATCCCTAAAGTAAACACAAGACAATGGAAAGGGCGGCGAAGCATGAAATCGGACATGACAGCCTCAGATACCAAGTGATTGATGACTCAGATGTCTAGTTTAGGGAAATGGTCAGCAGCCAATTGTTTCATACCGAACACACTAAAAAACTAATGAAGTCCTACGCT
>NC_051408.1:12480574-12484362 GCF_015228065.2 Penaeus monodon
CATGGAATGTATGAATTAGGCAAATTCTTATCAATCGTACTCCCAGTAACAGTATAAACTGATTTTCTTACAATATCTTACTTTAATGGGATGTCTCCGCAGTCAGTGGGCTAAATTATCCTTATCCTATATTTTAACTGCAAATGCTTATTTTATATCTAGATTAATTAACGATAAATGTCTAGTTACAGGATGGTACGGTTTGAACTAAAATATCGTTTTGTGCTTCCCTTTGTGATCTTGAAACGTACATACTCGTTGCATGGAAACACGAATGCCATCGACTGTGATAATTGGTATCAGGTACCAAGATATAGTTTCTGGAATGGTGGGTGATTTACGTCATAAGGTCGATCTTGGCTTGAAAAAGGAGCATCCCACTGCCTGCTAATCCTCAAAGTGAACACAACACAATGAAAAGGCATTTCAACTGAATATGAATCTGCTAGAGCAAACTATTTTTTTTCCTTGTAGTTTTTGGTGTTAATGCAGGAAGCTGAAATCACCATTTCACTGTTTCATTTTCATTATCTGCAAGTAAAACTTCGACGGCCATTCTTTTACAGGCAGCTGAAGGATAGATATTTTCTAAATAAACGCAATTAACGATTCCTCGTCTCTGAAGAACTTTCGAAACACATAAATCTCGTTTCTATGGCTAATAATATAAATTTGTATTATCATTGCAAATAACGTTCAAAGGGCATATCACAAAGAATGTTCCTATGAGGTACGTAGTACCTCATAGGAACATTCTTTGATCTTTTAATTTCATGTTATAATAGTGCTTTTGAAGCATGGGAACGAATAAGCACATTAAATGTACTTATGTAACTTGTTATTCTGCGGCTATATAATCACAGCCTATGAATATGATTATGTGGTAAAATGAAGACTTGTCTGCATTTATCATTACCTCTTATCGTAAATTTTATGCATACGCTAAAGTATCCGATGTGATAATTAGATATACTAAGTACCAGGAAATTCACGCTCTTATTACAACGTTATTAGTTTGATTTAGGTTCGAAAATGAAGTATCCCGCTAATTTCTAATTCTTAACGTGACATGATCCCTCAAGATTATGAGTTTGTCACGCCAGTTGAACCGCGCCTTTTAACCTCACTCCTGTCGCATACCGAGTTTTCACTTCAAATACACTTCTTTTTTCTTGAATCTGGTTAAATTGTGTTTCAAAAATACTTGTCTCTGGAAATGCAGACAATTTGATACTTTAATCAGAAAGAAACATCATTTGCTTTATATTGCCTGGAGAGGAATATATAGCTGCACTCAATATGTTTTCTTCCCTTACTGTTATATTTCTGCGCCAACAATAAGCTCTCTTCTCGCAGGCTTATCAATAAAACGTTCATTTCAATTCAGTTAAAAAAAAACTTCTGGCTTCCGGTGAATAAGACCAGGATTAGTGCGCATGCCTGGAGCACTCCATCTGGGTAACCTAATTATGGATGAATATGTTTTCGAAGGTAAGACCCGCACATATGTATACAAATGTTGTATATAAAACTAAAGCAAACGAGCATATGCAAAACAGATAAAAGAAGTTAACTCGGGGAAGTAAACGAAGGGATGGGAGAGATACAGAGGAAAGTTTAGATAATTTAATAAACGAAAGAATGCAATGGCAATAAAAGGGAGATCCTACAACGATGTCAGAATGGGAGTCAGTATATAGATAGCAGCCGATGGCTGCTATCTATTTACTCTATATAAACTATATAAACTAAAATTATCATCGGGTCATTTGACAAATAGTGAACTAACCTGTCGCATTCCGTATATATTTATATGCTTCTGTGCCTTCAAGGAGTTTCAAATCATTGCTTTCTAAAAGCTAAAGAAAAAAATAGCTGTTTCTGACATTTAAACGTAAGTAAATACAATTAACTCTTGACGAACAAAGGCATTTATATATTTAAAAACATATTTGAACACAAAATATTTTGAATAATAACATATATCTAACGGCTCACACCAAACGGTGTCAATATAATTCACGTTCTAACTATGCTTTTACTGAATAAACTCACTGTTCTTCATTCTCCAGTCGAGACATTAACAAGACCTGGCCGAAGCTTACCAATACTAAACCGAGTATCAAAAATAAATTTTACTGAAATACAAGCACCATATTTATAAATAATTTTGAAAAAAAAATCCCGCAGCCGATGTCGTCTGAAGAACAGAACTTCGTTCTCGAGGCCGTTCTGGACATCTTTCTGACCCATCATCTAACAAGGATAAACAGCACATTTCTATCTACTTTTTAAAATCCTGCGGTATATGTTGTTGTATACGAGTATCTATATAAAATATAGAATCTTCATAAAATATAGATTTGAAAGTATTTCTAAATTCTTTTGTTCAGGCATATCGGTGAACAGATATTGCACCCTGTTAATGATATGCATACGGTAATATCCCCAACTGTGATAATTATAAGTAACAGGTACCAAGAGGTGTTACCTGGAAAATGATGAGCGATTCTAGTCCTTATGACAGTGTTATAAGGTCGACTTTGGCTCATAAAGGGAGTATCCCGCTGGCTGCTAATCCCTAAAGTAAACACAAGACAATGGAAAGGCGGCGAAGCATGAAATCTAACATGACAGGTTCAGATACCAAGTGATCGATGAGTCAGGGAAATGGTCAACAGCCAATTGTTCCATACCTTACATACTGGAACACTTATGAAGTCCACTGTTTTCTTAGTAACAACTAGTCATGTTAACAGGAGTTTACGGTTATGATATTGCCAAGCATCTGTTGTAAATAACACGTGGTACCGGGAGCTAAAACAATCGGTCGCGATTTCCCCAGCCCACACTTTGATAATCCCCAAGACAATGGAAGGGCTTCCTACTGAATTTCTGACGAAGACCGAAGAACCTGGTCAGGGAAGCTCTGATAACGACAAAGAGTAGAAGACCAGCCTCTAAATTCTTATATACTGATTCCGTACTCGAATAATTTCTGTTACTTAATAAAAGTCATTGATGAAATATAGAAAACTATTTGTAACTAGTTATTTCACAATTGAATTGCTGTAGATACTGAGTATGCAGCTGTAGTATTTAGACCTGATTATGGTATTTTTAAGACTGATGATTATACGATTAGATGTCGGCAGATGATACCTGAAGGGAGGTGCGCGATTCTCGCCCTTGGATCTGCGTCATAAGGTCGGTTTTAGCTCGAAAAAGAGGCATCCAGATGGCTACTAATCCACAACGTATGCTTAGTTCAATGAAAAGATGAACCGTGAAATCTGATAATTATGAGAAAATGATAATTATGAAAAACACTGATAATTATGAAAAAACGATAATTATGAAAAAAATGAGTTATGAAAAACTGATAATTATGAAAAACACTGATAATGATAAAAAATGCAGATAATTAATAAAATATTGCTAATTATATAAAAAACAACAACAATACTGACGCATGCCAGATCCCTGACGTCAATAGCAACAGGGCAAGCACGGTCAAGTACCATGGTGTTAATGGCACTTCAGGTCAAAGTGCTGGGTTCATTAGGAGTATAATGATTATAGGCAAGGCTAACGAATGCATAACCTCAGTAAATGTTTACTGCGCCAGGGATGAACAAACAATGAGATAATCTCAAAACTCATCAAACAACTACCAAGGAGATGAAGCAAACACACACAATTTGATTCGTTTCGCTTACAATAACTGATGATGACTTGCATTTTAAAAGTTTATCTATCTGCATATCTTTCTATATATGTATAAACAG
>NC_051408.1:12484500-12485341 GCF_015228065.2 Penaeus monodon
TTACAAAAAAGAAATGAGATCGTAGCAGTAAATACAACGCACCACTAATCACTAAGTCCACGCCCGTGTCCTTTAATCTTTTTATCCGAAAGGAGTAATTACTGATCCAGATGCGGCAGGACTCCCGACTGTGAAGATTAAAGGCAAGGAACACCAGCTGACATCTGAATAATGATGAGATTGTCGTCCTTGTGGTCACGTTGTAAGGACGATTTTTGACCTGGGAAAGACATGTTGATTGTTTATCACTGGAGTAAATTTGTCACAGGGGAAAAGATAACTGTTGTGGCATTTGACATGACAGGTCCATCTGCCATGTAATTTGGTGACAAGACCAGAATCATAAATTAATCACATACACATGTAAGCACGCAAACGCACCTGCGTGAAATCTCTTGTACACAGTTGTGCATCTCATGAAAAATCCAAAACATGACCTCTGTATTCTAGATATACTACGCTCACCTTTATAATTTGTAAAGAAAGACGATATTCGTTTAAGCTCCATCCCCTCCTGGCTGACTCTGCCCACAACAACCCGTAACACAAAAGGAGGCTGAATAATGGTAGGTCATATCATCATAACGTTAGCCACTGTAGATGATAATTGTGTGCCCTCTAAGTACTTTAGCTGTGATAGTTATAGGTTAGAGCTACCAGATGACATCTAAAGAATAGTGAGCGAAATTCGCCCTTATAACACCGCAATAAGGTCGAATTTAGCTGTGATGAAGCGTCACACTAGCTGCTAATCTCTAAACATAAGCACAAAGGCAAGGTGATGGTGCGTGAAATTTGACAGAATAAGTCCCGCGGGATTCATGACTGGAAATTCAGGTTA
>NC_051408.1:12485477-12485967 GCF_015228065.2 Penaeus monodon
AAACTGAATAAGGAACGAAAATTTACTAACGACAGAAAATAAGAGAAATGAGGTTATAGGGAAGGCGAAGAATAAGATTTGTTGGTATTTTAAGGTGAAAGAATTACTTAATTTCGGTTAAGACTATAAACAAGAAATATGACAACGATCGTATTTTTTGTTTTTCGACGAATTACCAATTTTCTTTATTCACCAGAGAGAAACGATATATCAGCATTTATGAAACCTCAAATAAATTCCCATCAAAACTTATAATCTGCTAATCTCCTTGAAGGTACCGTGGATAAGGTCCACTTATACCTTAATTAAACATCCAGCCCATTGTCATTGTTAAGGGTACTTGAATCTGACATGCCACATTTCATGGTCGAACGTCACTTCATCAATATTTTATTTTTACGGGTTAATAATTAACATAGTGATTTTATTTTCTAATAAAAATCGATGTTCTGAATAAGCTCATAAAGGTGAAAATCACCGGCATTATCTT
>NC_051408.1:12486237-12486402 GCF_015228065.2 Penaeus monodon
CAGGCGCCCTTTCTTTGTATCTTATCACAAAACCATAGAGGCAAAAATTGTGTATCAGAATGGTGCTCATAAAACACCGTATTTTGATACATACAGATATAAACACTTGCCTATATATATTAAATTCTAAGTTGAGATTACTCATATGTTGAATATCTTTATAAG